>NC_084671.1:6486743-6810743 GCF_028389875.1 Rhea pennata | reverse complement strand
AAAAATACTAGAATTTAACACCTTAAGTCCTGAGGGATCAAGGTGCCGAGCAAATCCTCCAGGAGCTGCCTTGCAAGTCCCTGCTTCACCTGCCCCGCGGATTGAAACCCCGCTATGTTTGTATGTCTTCTTTAAGAGACTTCTGTTTTCTGCTCTTCCCAAAACACTGTCAGGAACTGGAATTAACGCTACAACACATCCTCTTCTGTACCCATTACAGAGCTCCTTTTACCTCAGGAGTTCCAGTGACATGTCTAAAGCAACTGAGCTTCATTCTCAAGATATATATGATGCCCATAAACCTTTAATAAAAATGCAATCCTACAGTATTATAGCATTGTGTATGTTTTATTCTATCTATAATTTTAAGTATAAAAATGACTCTAATTCACAATAGATGGCTACTTCAGTCATTACAGTCTCTTCTGTTGATCTATAATTAGTACTATACCGATCTCCAATTTAGATCAATGTATTCAACGTACGTGTAGAACCAACACTCTGGTGGTGGTGTAACTAACTTTTGAACTTCTGCTTAAATAGATGCAGCATTTAGTATTTAGCACAGGTGAAAGAGGAAGTAGTATTGGGCTAACCACAAGAAGAAGAGATAAATGCTCAGGCACAGCAAGAAATGGCATGAATAATAATATTGTGGAGTTACCTGAAAATGTGACTATTTCAGCTAGATTCTTTAACTGTTCCCTGGACAAGCTCTTCAGATTCAAGAAGGAAAGCTTCAGAATTAGATAGTTTGAACTCCATTCCTCATTTTCGGAGATTTTTTTTTTTTTTTTTTTGTGAATTTTGGAAAAGCATATTACTCTTTTCTTCATTAGTAAACTGAAGAAAATGCAAGCATTGCATTTTACAGTATAAAATACTATCACAAATCTGTTTGTTTTAAAATAAATAAGTCTCCTCCAAATAGAGAAGTAAATCTCCAAACAACCATATCCCTGAAGGAAGGATTGTCAGCTTTGCTGCAATGTCTTTAGACATGAAGCCTTAACGGTGGTAAAAGCAAGTGTGGTGTCTTGAGATATACACACAAGATGATAGGCTTTCACTCTAATAAGGGAGAAAGAAAAAGATGTTAATGAGTTTAGTCACCGGCTGAGAATCTTAAATAATAATTTCATAAACAATATTTTCTTAAATAATATTTTATCTATTTTCCATTTTCAGAGAGCCTCATAAGTCCCTAACTGAAAGTCATTGTTACTTTGATATGTAAAAGGCAGATTTTCAAGGATATTTAGGCACATTTTGGGTTGGACATAGACTATTTACGTATAGCTTTAATGCCTATGTCTGTTTTGTAAGTAGAATTTTTAAGTCTCACTTACATCACGAGGTCAGAGCAGCAGGCACCAGCCCAGACCTGTATGTGCTCCCAGACGACCAGGAAAGTGAAAGTAAAATAGGGATGGAGGCACTTTTAAAGCTTCTGAGGGTTTTTTACATTTGTGCCTTGCCATTCGTGATATACTGCAAACCGGTACAAGAGAAATCTAGCAGGGACAAAAGCAGACATTGAGAAACTAAGCACATGTGCTTAAAATATAAGTGTGAGTCTGATTATTTAAATAAGAACAAATTAAGAAGGGAGAATAAAGAGGAAAGGAGTTTGTGTGAAGTGCCGCGGTGCCTAGAGACCTCTGCCATGATCAGAGCGCCATTGTGCTGAGCGCTCTGCTAAGAATTAGTACAAGATAGTTTGTACCAGGAGAATTCGCACACCAAATAGGTAAATCAGTCGAATATGATTACCCTCATTTTACAATTGATGCTAGGAAATGCCAAAAGATGAAGTGACTTGTCTAGGAATTGATTCCAGATTTGTCCACGGCTCTACGCACATCTCCACATCTGAGAGCAATGTGAAGCTGGGAGAAAAAAGTGCTAGCTGCTGCAAAGGAACGAGAGGTCACAGGCTGAATGCTGCATGGTACCGTCAGCAGGAAGGATCCTCACTGTACCAGATGATGGACCGTGGCCTGCAGTAGGGATGGCAAAGCAAGCGGCTTGTGTCCGTGCATTCAGCTGATTGCGTTCGACCCACGGCAGCCCTGCTCCAACACGACCCCGTAGCAGCGGACAGTATGGGACAATGACAGGGTGACGCTTGGGGGGTTAAGGACTGGCCGGTTTGAATCTTTGTAAAGACAGCAGTCTAGGGGCATTGAATCTACATGATGCCAAATCGCAAACAACCTCTTGAAGTTGTCCTTTGGCTCCAAAATACCAGTCTTCAGCACTTGAGAATTGCTCTAAATTCAGATTAATAATTCCTTATGAGCTGGCTGCAGGAGGGCACCATCACTCATATTCGCTATTAGTGACTGCAGTAGTAGTTATTGCCATTGTCAAAGGAGCTGAAAGCTTTGTAGACAGCCTCTACTAGACCAAACACACAGTAATATACAATAATGTGACACATTCATTCAAAGACTTCCCCTGCTTTTGTGCCACATTCTTTTTTCCCTTTTGGGTCTCAGATACAGCGAACATCTCTTCTCAAAACTATGGTTTACAGTGGTCTTCTTAGGGTCAAGCAGGTAGTGTCAGAGACCTCTGTTTCATCCATAGGATACTTGCTATTTAAGTCATTTTTAGGATTAAATACAGGCACCATTTGGAGTGAACAAGAGTTCTGCCATGAGGAGTTCATCCTTTGTTCATCCTGTATCGGCTGGGCTGAAAATATTCAATTAGAATCTGCTCTTTGTTCTAGTGCAGTCAAGAGGGTTTTTGCCAATGATTTGAATGAGAGTTGGATAAGGCTTAGGGCTAAATCCAGGCCTTATGCAGAAAACCGTGGTCCTATTGAATTCTTTTTCTCACGGTGAAATTAACAGGAGCTGAATGCAAACATCTAAGGGCAGATTTTGTTCCTGTTTGTAACAATATGTTACCCTCTGATACTGGGCCTGCCTTGAAATGTTTATTGTTAAATCCTTGTATTTTTGGTTATATCTCATTAAGAACATAATACAGCCTTGGAAAATACATTCTGAAAGAGTATTACAACAGGATTGGGATTACTGTTTGTAAGACACTTTCAACTAGGGGGAAATTTCAAATTCAATTTACAGTAATGTCAAAGCACAATTAATATATAGGCAATGATAAGGGAAACATGCAGAAGCACACATTGATAGCACTACATCAACAAATAAACTTTTGGTGCTGGTAATTAGGTACACAAGATTATTATATGTTTAATTGACTAAAGTGACAATTTGGAATTACATCTAGTCACATTTAATTGGATTTGGACTCTCCAGAGGAAAGGAAATGGAGAGCAGCGTGGAGAAGCAGCCATAAAAGCAAACCGATTTTCTAAAGTCTGTCAAGACTCTGCATTAATATCCAATGTACAATAGTTTTTAATATCCCCCACTCTAGAAAGAGTAATGCAATGGTTGTAACAGACAGTGGGTGTACTAAAGCATACTCAATTAGGTATAAAGATAGCTGATTGTTTTGTGGGTTTTGATTTTTTTTAAAGACACATTTAATCAAAGCTGAACTATGTCTGAATTTGACATAGATGGTGATACTCTTAGGCTGACAAACGACAGGGTGCTATACATTTTGATGCTGTCCTAGAAGAAATTTACTTATATTTAGTCTATTTCGCATGCAAATAGCTTAAAGCAAAAAAAGAAAAGCCAAAACAAAATATTTTTGAGCAGCCATTAAATATTTCCTTGCAGTAAATATGGAAAGGCCATCAAAGAGAAAAATGTAAGGTATTTGTTTGCATGTAGTTTAGCTATCTAAAATTGCTTACTAAGATTTGTCTTAAAATTGGACAAAGACTGACTGTTATGTGTAATCTTTTGATAGAAACTTCATGTTACAATCTTATAAAATTATCTCCTTTAAATATTGCTATATGCATCCTTCTCTCCCTGTACACTCATTTATTCTGCTTTTGTCACCAGGAGCGCCATGATTGCTGACTATATGTACTGGCTGTCAGGAGGCACTGAGCAGCATATAAGCAAGCTCATCAAACTGTATTGGCAGGTAAAAATTGATAGCCCAACTAGGAAGGAGGTGCCCATCTCACTATTAAGACCAAAATGAAGGATTGCTGCTTAAAAGACTGCCGACAAAGGTAGCTCTTGGGCATATCAATCAACAGGACACTATATAGTACTACTGTATTTATAATGAAGTAGATTTTCTTGGACTAATTTTAAGGGCAAAATTCAAGGTTGTTAACCCTTGGCTCATACTTCAATTTTATGGACTGCTATAAAATTTAATTCTGGATCCTCTGTAGTCCCCAAAGCTATTTTTTGTGAAGCCTTCCTACCTTAGTGACACTTTTCTTTTGCAATTTGCATGATAGTAATCCTCCGACACCTTTCCAAACTCTTCATCTGGAAGGAGGGGGGAGGGAAGACCATAACAAATGGTCTCAGAGAAACCTAAAGTGCTCTGTGAAGGATGACTAGTTAAGACCCCAGTTCTACAACAATTACTTACGTAAGGAGTAGACCATTGACTTCAATGAGACTTGTCTCCTGAGTGGTACTTTCCTATTTGAATTAGTGGTTCAGCCACATCAGCACAAATTTGAGTTTAAGAGTACCTCCTGCTGCTCTGAGGAGAGTTCTCACACACTTGAGGTAAATGGATGCTAAATCTTTTGCTAGCTGGCTTATTGCTGCAGGAGCTTACCGCTCCAGGTTGTGTCCCAACCTTCCCAAACCCAGTGCTGATGCAACCAAAGTCCATTTCAGAGGGAGTGCAGCATCTGGGGCCTCGGACGGTGGAAGACCTTTCTGTCTTGCAGAGGGTCCTAGCTGGTCTTGTGGCAGTGATAGCTGACCCTCAGGAAAAAAGAAAAAAGCTATTATCTTGGACTAAAGCAACTCATGAGCTGCCCTTACGCTCTCTGGGGAGCTCACTTCTATTTGTGGCCCTGCACAGAGCTAATTTGGGCTCATACAGCCTTCCCACAGGCTTTGCCTTACAACTGGCATGGCTCTCAAGGGATCATTTCATGGACTGCTCTCTGTGATTAGGAGGAGGAGGCCAAGAGCAAGCTGCTTTGGTAACTTGGTAAAAATGTTTAATAAAAATACAGTAATAGAAATAATACATGTCCCTTGTGATAAAATGTTGGAGTCTGATTCTGATCCCACTTATTTTGGGTTTAACCTGAGAGAATATCTCTCACAACAAGAGGGCTCATCCTTGTCATACTGTGGTGTGAGATGTAGTGCAAAATAGGTCTGATACAAGTGGGAGTAATAAAGATCAGAATCTGGTCTTTTACTTTTGCAGAAAATTCTTCCTTTTTTGAGCTATTATTAGTTGCATTCTTATTGGTAAAATGAAATAAATCTCAGGGCTGGGAGCTGCTGAATTTCAGTACTGCTGTGAGTGCAAAGTGCATCTCATTCAGAGAATTACCCACTGGGCTAGTGTTTGTAGTGCCTGTGAACTTTCTTACATGCTTTCCAGCAGAGAATTTCTTCTGTACAGAATAGTTTGATTTTTTTTTCCCCCCACTGGGTCAGACTCATTTAAAATCTGGAGTTCACAAATAGGTTTTACGAAGAGGTCATTTCTTCGAATGGAATACCTTTTTTTGTCTCTTAACACTGGTCTCTATTGATTCCCCCTCTTGATGTCATGGCCATGAAGCTTCAAAGTCTGAACCTTTCAAGAAGGAGCTGTCATCACTATCCTCTCACCCAAGGGTTCAGAGTGTCCTGCTATGCAACAGGACCAGAAAAACAGTGTTGAAGGACAAGATTCATGAAGGTGCCTTCTCACAGGGTCTGAATCAGAAGCTGTGGGGCTGGAACCAGAAGCTATGTCAGGAATGACTCAGAGCAAATGAAATGTTAGTACTGAATCACTTCCAGCCATTTGCATCATCTTATAAATAGAAAGGGCTAAAGGATTTTGAAAGTGATAGGACTTTGGTTAATCTCTGCTTCGCTCCAGAGTTCATTCTGTTCCTGATGGAGAGTTCATGCACAGGCCTCCCTGCACCTCTATGATACCAACTGGTACTGCTGCACTGTTTGTGTCCCCTGTTACCACTCCTTTTCCGCCTTTCACCTGAACCTGAATTGCAGTCTTTGTCTGCAGAAGCTTTGAAATGTCAGTAGAGATCTCACCATTTGTTTGATCCCCCACTGTGCTTGATTTTCACTGGGAGACAGAGATTGCGCTGCAATTTTGTGCCTTTTATGCGTATGCTTGAGCGTGGGCTAGGCTAAGGATTCAGCGACATCTATATGCTGACACACACGCAGTACAGGCAGCTGGGTGCCCAGTACTGCTCCCACTCAAGTTAATAGCTAGCACTTCAGAAACACTGTTCATGAAGATATCTCCCAGCACCAGTAACAATCTTTTCTTTCTTGAGTTGATGAATTCTGTGCATTCAGCATCAAGGGTGACTTCAATGTCATTAGTGCACACAGCAACAATTATGCAGTATGATGGAGAACGTGACACTGCACTGGGACTTTTCACCATGGAGAGACCAAGCAGAGATAACACAAACTTTTTTATTAATATTCTCTCTATTTCACTGTGTAAAGCTGAAAATAACTTGTCACGACCATACATGCTCATGTGCCTTTGTAACCAAAGCAACAGCTATTGATGCACGCTTTTCTTGCTAATTACTCCTCTTCCCCAGAGCTCTGCAAGGTTGCCTCACAAGCGAGAGCTACATTTTCTGAGAAGGAACGGAATAGATGCTGAACAGAATAGTTTGTTTTTCACTTTTGTGAAGAAAGATTTTTAGATGAGGAAAACTTAAAGATCTGTCACTCTTTGCTTTAATCAATTGGTTACATGTCTAATCTCTCGGGTGTCATCGACTACCTTGTTTTTATGTGGTATTTTTCCCCTACTGGAAAAGGCTTTTCCTCCTCACAAGCTTGTATCCTACTCCTCTGATAGCTTCCAACATTGTATAGGCCACTTGAGTGGTGCACAAAATTCAGACTCTTAATTCTTACTTCTTACTTCTAGATCATTGCCTTTCTCTCTTGATCTATTCCTCATGCTCAGAGCAGTCTTATCTCCCTTAATCTTATATCTCCCTTTGTTTCCTTGTCCTGATATTGTTTTTGTACTTTCCTTCTATCCCTGGGAGTCCTTCTTCTTAAAACTCTTCTTAAAACATCCTCAAATCTTTTTCTTTCCCTTCCTCATTATTAACTCTTACACAGTTCTTCAGTAGTCATCCATTCCATGTGATTGTTTATTTCCTCTTAGATGCACTGCAAGATTTGTACTGTCATAGATTTTTAAGGCTAGGTGGGTTCATAGTGATGAATGGTCTGACTTTCTGCATAAAAACACCACAGAATTTCACCCTTGTCTTCCTGCATCAGTACCAATAAATAAGGGGTGAAGCTGAGAATGTCTTTGAGGAAGTTATCCAATCTCCATTTAAACAGTTTAATAATAGAGTATCTACTATATCCCTTCCAAAAGATGATTTGATGCATGGTCGTCCCTGTTTCTCCTTTCCAATTAGTAAACTGGGATCATACTTGTCCAGTACTAACTTCTAGCAATTTATATTATGCTTTCATCTCTGAAAGCTTAAAGATCCTCCAGTACTTGTTACCTTCTCCCCATATACATACCTATGGATCACGATCAAGGTACTTTTAAATATTCTTTTTGATTACTTTTTGATTGGCTTTCTTTGATTATCCCCTTTAAAATAAATCATCTATTTCTGGATCTTCTGTAAAGTGATCTGTAATGTCTGACACCCTGTGTTGTTTTTGAATATTAATACATGCCTTCCATTCTGTTCTGAGATAAAGGTATAATGTTGATGAGAGCTGAAAAAGCAATTTGCAATGGATAATGTTATTCAATAAGTTAGGCCTTTTCCTCTGTTCACCAAGTATCTTTTCAAGTATTTTATTCCATGGGTTGAAAATATATATTCCAAATCAACATATAATCAGATGGATGGCTTTTTTTTCACAGCCCACTATGGAATATGCACTGGGTGATTTGTGTATTGGCTGTTGGATTAAAAATAGGCCAGTTAAATAGAATTCATCACATGCAAAATTAATGTGAAAGTTATTAAATGTATCATGGTGCACATTTACAGAGTTGCAGCTGCAAGACAAAAGTTTAACCCTGTTTATTACTATTGTCAGATAAGCCTTCTGGCAGAGAGTCCAGCGTAGGGCTACAAAGATGATCAGAGGGCTGGAGCACCTGCCCTATGAGGAACGGCTGCGAGAGCTGGGCCTCTTCAGCCTGGGGAGGAGAAGACTGAGGGGGGATCTGATCAATGTGTACAAGTACCTGAAGGGAGGGTGTCAAGGGGACGGGGCCAGACTCTTTTCAGTTGCCCCATGTGACAGGACAAGAGGCAAAGGGCAGAAATTGAAGCACGGGAAATTCTGCCTGACTGTGAGGGGGAATTTCTTCCCTGTGAGAGAGACGGAGCACTGGACCAGGTTGCCCAGAGAGGTTGTGGAGTCTCCTTCTCTGGAGGAACTCAAGCCTGCCTGGATGCAAGCCTGTCTAACCTGCTCTAGGTGACCCTGCTGAGCAGGGAGGTTGGACTAGATGATCTCCAGAGGTCCCTTCCAACCTTACTGATTCTATGAAACATGATTTATCGTCAGTCTTTCTCAGCTGGAAAGAGCAAAACAAACAATTGACCTGAGGCATTTCATCCTGTAGAAAGAGTCGGTCCTCAAACTGTCTGATTTGACTCACACCTTTGTAAACTATTTCCACCGGCTAAATACTACGCAGTATACCTTGGAGGTTTTATTCTGTTAATAAAGGTTGTATCACTCCCATACGACAATATCACCAAACATATAATGTCATCAAAAATGAACTTTGCCAATATTTTGAATATCACAGCCTGACTTCACTAATATCTGATAGAGACATTTTAGTAGCAAGTGCCTTTATTACCTAGTCCATAAACATCTCAAGCCTGACTCATTAGCACACTACAAGTTTAATTGCTTTTATTATTCCATTACAAAAACCATGTGTCCTATTTTGTACTAAAGGTTCTGCACCAGCGTCCCTTCTGCAGCTATACCCAAAGTCATTCACGTCTTTCCAATGTCTTACACTGATTGCTTTTGCCCCAGCAATTTATATGCTGCAAAAACTAACAGAACTTCAGGCAGGCATTTTGAAAGCTTTTAGGTTTCTATCTGTACACCTCCATAACCATTTATGCTAAAAGCCTTAATTCCTTAATGTAGCCAATGTGTATTTGCTACACTGACATGGAGACCTTTAATTTGCATTGGAGCAAACTGGGCTTTTAGCTTTAGAGATTTCCAGTTCAACCCTAGTGTTTTGGCCAAGATTGCAGCCACTGTATTGTTGCTTTTAGCACATTTAAAGTACCAGATCTGTGAGTATATGGAGCTCACAAACTTGCATTTCTGAGAATATTCTCTGTCAGCAGAGAAAGCTGCCAGGAGGCACATGCATTGGCTGACGTGGAGGATTTAAGCATTCAGACATTTGTTTTACTCTCTCATTGCTATTATGAACATCAAGTGTTTCCAGTTCAAAAATCTGGGCTGTTTGAAGCACAGAGTAACATATGTATTACGTAGTAAAGCAAATTACAACCCAGCCCTGCAAGGAGATCAAACACCTACAGTGCAGTGACAAATGCTGTCGACTTGCTCAGCGGTCAACTTCATCTCACACCTTGCAGGGTCATAATCCCCAGCACAAAGTCAAAGGAAAAACACTCTTGGTAGCCAGAACATCCTCCACAGTCCCTGCCCATGGCAAGGCCCATCAGCAGCCCTACATGCTGCTACTTGACCCATATCCTGGCACAGAGCATCAGGTTTCTGAGTTGGCAACACCATGGATGGTTTGCAGCCCTCCTAATGTTATGACTGATAGGAGCTGACAGGCGGCCCCTCCAGACAACCTGGCTGTTGTATCAGTGAGAAAATATATTTCTCATCAGTCCTTGAGGCTATTTCAGCAGATCATGCTGTGCCATACTTAACTGCAGAGAAGTCCCTGCCTTAATCAAATCTGGGGGCAAATCCCATTGAGGGCAATGACTGCTACGCATACAAGCAAAAGCGAATGGCTCAGTCCACATTGTCTCAGAGGTCTGTGGAGTTTGTTACCTTAAGAATTAATTTTAATTTTTCTCACTTCAGAAAAGAGACAATATTTCTCATAACCCTCTTTATAAAAACCAACAGGTATTCATCCCTCTGCTGTATCTGTGACCATCTCGAAGGATACCTCTTGCTTTGTTGCACTGAGCTTTTCATTTTCTGGTGGGAAATTCAGATGTAAATATTTTCCTCTCATCTTGCATGTTACAAGAACAAACAGATTTTGGCCCATAATGAGGAAAATGAATTCATTCTTAAGGAACAGCATCAATACCTAGATGACCTTAGAGCAGCTCCTGACCAGTTCTTGGATTTCCTGTGCTCTCTCTCTATCATGACTGAAGTGACTTGTTAAACCAGGTGAAGTCCTATTTTTAACAGTTTTTCAGAGCAGAATGGGTTTCTTCCTAGGTCTGCCATTCAGGCACTCGTACTGCTCTGGCTTGGGAGCTGCTAAATGCCTGACAAGTGGTTGCATTTCTCTTGCAGCAGCTTCCTCGTGAAGCAAGGTTTCCATCCATTTTTAACACCTAGGGTACTGAGAACAAAAAGAATTGAATAACTCATCCAAGACTAAGCACAGTGACTGTGACGAACCACGAACTAAACCAGATCTCCCATAACCCCCAGTGCAGATCAACTGTCTTTTCACAAGGACTGGTTTCTACCATACCGTGTCACCACAGTCCCAAAGGTGACTGGAGCTCCCCACAACATCTGCTGTGCACTGTTAGTAAAACTTAACTCCCAGCTCCAAAAATACACTCTCAGATCACTACTGAAAATGTAGAGTAACTGAAAACTGGACTGATAAGGCAAATAACATAACGGAGAGTTTCTATCATGTTGATACTGCTTTGGGAACTTTTTATTGCTGCTGTTATTGCTGGTATTTTCATTCCAGAAATAATTCTGCATGTTCAAAACCAAGGAATTTAACATTTTTTATGCCATTTCTTCTTTAATAATATCTACCTCCACATATTTTCTACCTACCGCTATTTTTCCAGGATTAGATCATTCATGGTAAAATTACTGTTGCTTGAATCATACTTGTATTTACATGCTAAGAAAAGTTATTAGTTTAAATGTCACACTATTAAAACAGATGGGTTAATTGTCCCTAATTTTGAGATAGATAGATTTATTCAATACCAGCTGAATGTACTAGGCAATACATATCTCGGCTGTAGCTGGTAGCTATTGAAATCCCAATATGAAGTATAATACCAATCCAATTAAAGTTTTAACTATTAACAGAGGCCATAAATCATACCTCAAAGATGCTCATCAGGAACAACCCTGGAGAGCAAAGCTCCCTACCATTTAAAAACCCACAGAGTAGCTCAAAAGTAATACGCAAATTTCAGGAATGTAATTTGGCTTTTACTGGGTTGCGAGGCAGAGCTTTAAGATGCACAGAAGGGACCTGAGAAATCAGTATAGAAAACCAGCCATTTTGTGCCGCTCTCAGGCCCTTCTTTTTCACTCAAGTTGCACGTTCATTATCCTCTTCCCTTTCTTCGCACACCATCTCCTTTCTCCGGGGAGATGAAACGCAGACAGGAGTTTCTGCCGTACCAGGATCATTACCGGCTATGTGGTTTCCCATCTGGACACCCGCTCTTAAAGAGCTATAGAGGACATCACACAAAAAGAGATAAAGTCACTTTTCAAAAACATCTCTATATACAGTCAGGTTGTCTTCTACTAAATTAGCAGCCATTCAGCCACATAAAGTAGTTTGCTATTGCAACGACTCAGGCATGATTTTTTGCTGCCCCTTTGAACAGTGCTGTCCATTCTACGGGCTAACCACATCAGTCACAATCCCTGGCTGTCTGATTCATCTCTTCACATTTAAGTTGAGTTCCCAAAAGATGTTGAGCTCAGTGCTAAGAAGGACTGACATCTCTCTCAGTTAATACTGCATTTTGCTTTCTTTTCCTTTCTTTTTGTCCTTCTTTTTCTCATTCTTTTTCTTTCCTTCTTTCTTCCTTTGGTGCTAAAAGCCCTGAAAAGCCCCTAGAGCAGATATTCCCCATTTCTCCTAGGAGTATTCCCTTGCCAGCGTCACTCTGGCTCTCAAGTGCGTGCCCGAATCGTGGGGTGGGTTCAGATGCCAGGGCTTGGCCCGCAGGTGTAACTGCGTTCCCGCAAAGCACTCAGTGACACTTGACCTTTAGCTCAGCCTGTCCGAGTTGAGACGTCTTTCCAAAAGTTATTTGACTGAGCGCAGTTTATAGTCACCCTTTGCAAAATAAAAATAAAAATAAAAGTGGGTGTTTTAGCTGTGCTGGGCTCCTGACACAGCAGGAGCAGCGTGGAGCTGGCCGAAGACCCGCAGAGCACTCGTGTTCAGCGAAAGGCGTCTCCTGGCGCGAGCCGGGCAGCCCTGCTGCTCCATACAAAGCCCTAGCAGATTGCCTTATTGGAACTGAGGTGTTTCTCACTATGGAAACTCTCTCATCCTTAAATAAGGGCCAGTATTAACAAAGCTGGTTGAAAGCTGTCTTTTTGGGCTAATATCTGCCTGCAGAGGATAACTGGCATGTTCGAGGGGACTCTTGTTTGATTTTTACATCCACTGACCCACTTCCCCGCTGCAGATTTACAGCTGCCTGTGGTTGTGCCAAGCAAGTGTGTCTACACAGCAGCTCGCGGGGTGGCTCCAAGCTGCCTGTGCCGTCCCTCGCTCCGGCTGGCTCTCCACGGGCACTCGCCTCGCCGGGCTGACCCTCACGTCGCAGTGTCTCCGGCAGGGAGACTCCAGATCCGCCCGTAACCATAGTTAGGAAAAACTGAAGTCCTTCACGTTCCCTCCTTCAGCAAGATGGAAAGGGAAGATCCTCAGCCAGTGGCAGGTGACACAAGAGCTGAGGACTCCCATGGCGCAGTTCATGTGCCTTAGTTTGTGGGACAACGAGCATCCTCAAACTAGAGTTGCATTTCTGCATCTGTGCTGGGTGCCCACATTCCCACATGCTAGCAGCATGTACAGGGGCTTTTAATAGCAGCCTCCAGCTAATCCATTTCCTTAACCCATTTATTCTGGGTGCATTTCTTTAATTAATAGTGATCGCTTTGGAAGGATATAAAGCATGGATTTATTTTCTCCCAAATTTAAAGAGAGTCGTACTGAAATATCAATAGATCTTGAATTTTAAGGTAACCCATCTGGAATGTGTCTGCTTCTGCCTTTTACAGCTCAGCAGAATATGTAGGTCTATCTCTGTGTTGCTCTGCAAATCTGCTTTTAAAAATATACTGCATACAAAATAACTGGCAAAGACTTAAATTCATTAATAACTTAAGAACCTAAATAAGCTGATATTTGATGTGGCCTACGTTAATGGGGAAGCATTACACGGCAGATAAGCAGAAAGTTCTCATCTATTGTATGATTTATTCATGTCATAAACATATTGAGAAAAGGATATGCTCTGGCATTCAGTCTACTTACTTTTCCCACAGAAAAAAAAAATAAAAATAGTGTAAGAAGATCATGCTGGTGAGAAGATATTCATATCACAACAGCAACAGACTTAGTGGCAGGGCTGCCAGATATTTCTTTATGGCTGGCAAGATATAGAGAAAAGCGCATAGGTTGCACCACAGTGCACCCATAATTTTAGCTACCAGCCTATGAGTGGAAGCAGTTCATAGAAGAGGCTAATGGCTCTATCCTGACTGATATCATTACATTAATAAAAATCATCAATAAAAGCATCAATTCCCACTGTAATGTAAATGAGTCAGTGGCTGAGCGTGCACTGCAGCTGCAAGATAAGGCACTAGAAAGATATCTAAATTTTCGGCTAATTCTAGATGTCAAGATAATTGGATTTTCCAAATTAAATCTTTCTGTAGTTAAAGAGGATTAAGATTAGGGACTATAGCAGAGAAAGCTACTGTCACTGTTATGAAGAATTTGCAGCTAGTGTGCCATTTTTCTTCTTCTGTATCTACTATAAGTGAGGCAAAATGGCAAAAGCTTCATAAAAATATTGCAGTAGTTATATCATTTGTCATCAAAAGTGGGCATAGGAAAGCTCTGTTTCTCGCGCACCTACCTATTCATTTTATGAGCTCTTAACAGAATTTTTGTGGGTGTCAAAGGGACAATATAAGATTGTTTAGGCTAAAGTTTAGGGTTTATTAAAAGGTCTTGGAAATGTAACATTAGGAGATATGGTAGAGTATAATGATATTGCAGAATAAAGGTGCTCAGAGCAGAGGGATGTGTGATTTTAGTTCAAATTAAAGAATATCTACTTAAACCCTTCATCAAAACAAAGTTTTGTTTTGTTCACTTTTTAATTGCCATGATAGCAATATTCCTCTTAAACCTTGTGAATGATTCTGTTTCTTGAAAGAATTAACTGATATTTCAGTCAAAGTACTGACAAATTAAATAGTCCTTGAGACACTTTGTTTCCATGTGGTTTCTCTGCAGACTTTCTTTGATTCCACACACTTCTGAAACAGGGATATAAACCTCCTGACGTGGCAGGGCATGAGTCAAACCCATAACTACAGAAAGAAATCTTCCCTGTGATCATATTATTCTGCAAATTCTTCTTAAAAGAGGTTTTTTTTATTATTTTCCTTGAAGCAACAGACTTGGTCTGCTTCTGAGAGGAACCTCCCCATTGGATGAACTTGTATGATCAGTGATAGTACTTATATTACTGTATGTTGCTAAAGAAGGTGTTTCCTATGGTTTGAGGGTATCTTAAAGCATAGGATTTCTTTTTTTTTTTTCCAAACTCTTTTGGAGTTGAAGTCTGGAATGTTATACAACCTGGTAAGATCTCTCTCACTGCAGATCTCACTTGCAAGATATGTGGAAATCATTATCTTTATCTTTCTCCATAGAGAAAGATAGAGGTGCCTAGAGATAAGTTTACCTGCTACCTCCCTACACAAGGAGGAGCCTGGCAATTCTTCCACTCTTGAGACCATAATAGCAATATCCCCCATGTATCAGACAGCAGCCTGCAGACATAATGCCTGTGGTGGAAAGACATCAAAACACATGGAAATGGGAAAAAAACAGTTGTTCTATCCATTCTCAAAAGACTTTGACAAGGTCCAGTGGAGCCCTTGCCATTCCCTCCACAGTCTGACTGAATCTTGAATATCTGCCTGGTGTATGCCACAATAAACATAATGTTCTGTATTCCCATTACCTAGACACATTGGTAGATATTTCTCTGTGGGTATGGACTTCAGTACATAAAGGCTTAAGCAGAAAAATCTTCAGGGATTTCATCGTATAAAGTTTTCTGCTCCAAAGTTTTTATGGGCTGAAGTTTTATATCCTGAAAGACTTTAGCCCATAAAAATCCAAGAGGATAATAAAACAAATAGCATCTGTGTCCAGGGTCAGTAGCTTGGGGGAAAAAATGCTCTTGGGTAATAATACCTTCACCAGCAGTATTGACCAGAAACTATGGATCTATTTTTCCCCCCTCCCTTGGTCTGACATTTTACCGTTATTGCCCTCTGAGCCAGTCACTATTTGCATGCTGTGCAGTGTATCCATGGGTACCTGGCAATGCGAAGATATTATAGGCATGACTTTGAACTGCTCTCAAGGATGATGAATCCAAAAATGAACTTTGCAGGCAAATGCCAGGAAAGCAATTCCCCCACACCCACAGGATGCGGCTGCTCTCTGGTCCAGTCACCCACCTCTTTGTCTCGCTGCCTCACTCCATATATTTTGCATCTGAGGTGTATGGATACACCAAGAGATATATTAATTCAGATTAGAAAATGGTTACTGAGCTATAGAAAGTCAGCAGAAAACCCAATATCTCGCACAAAATTTGATTTGGTGCCGATATTTACACATGAAATTGAGTAGTTTACATGTTTGGCTAGGCTTCTGCTTTTCTTAAAATTTATCTTGGAAAGATTTATTGGTACCATCGTTTTATCACTTATCCTGTAAGAGCCCTGAATGATAGGCAAATTAAAGTCCAGATGAAAACTCCTCAGAATCACTTTGCTATAAATCAGCATAGGCTGCTAAGTATTTCTGGAGGGAAGAGCAGACCCGGGTGCCTGAACTCTTGGCAGCTAGACACACTTGCTATTTTCTGGTCTGATACCTCCACATCTGTAGAGTTAGCCATGGATAACGGGGATGTGTCTGTGGAAAGCTGAAATTCCTTCTCACCCAAGGGAACATTTCTACCACCCCAGGGGGTCACGGCACTATTACACACATTTTAAGCTTATTAATTATCCATACTGTCCACTTCAGACCGCTTCCACCTCAATAAATACGCAATAATGGGCAAATGAAATGCAGTAATCTGAAGTACAACCAAATCCCCAGTGATGCCCTGGCCGTCTAGGCAGAGCACGCAGTGTAAGGGCGCCCGGGGTGCTCACGTGGCAGCCTATCCCAACGTCTGCACAGAGCAACCACGCCGCCGCTACCGCATTTCTGCACCCCCCAAGCCTATAAACACAACGGAAATAAACAGTATCAGACCGTGGCAGAAGACCCGGTGTCCAAAGCCATTAAAGAGAAGGACAAACTTAACTCCTGAGTGCTTTCAGCTTTGCATTTTGGGTTAGCAGCTGTCAGCTAAACAAATGACTCAGAGGTGCACATTACTTCTTGGATAATTTCACATAGGCAGGGAATGAATTTGGGAACAAAAGCGAAGGCTTGTCAATAACACACCGAGCTCGTCCCGTAACGGCCCTTCCCGTGAATCGCTGCGGTGTAGGAGGTGAGACAGGGGTTCAGACTCCCTCTCGAAGTATGCATATCTTTCCCCTTCATGCTTTTCTGATTGTCTCCATTAACTTTGCGCCACGGGAATGTTTACGCTTCTGCCCAGATAAACCCGTGAAGTCTCCCAGCTCCCCGAGTCTCCCGAAAGGACTGTCCACGCCGGGAAGATAAAACGTTTTTTAGCAGCAGATGCAGCTGAAGCAATGCCGAGCACGGCTGTACGGAAGCCGCAACCCAGAAGGAATTGCAGCTGAGCCTCCCCCTCGCCCTGATCGATAACGACGTGGCGCGAGGCTCTTTCCAGCCGGGTGGTTGCTCAAGCACTCGCAGCACCAGTTCATTTGGGTCCGCTGAGTGTGAAATTCCCCTCTCCACATAAGGCCAGCATAATACATCATTTGAGTCATTTTTAAGGGATGACAGGGTTCATAAGCTTCATGTTGCCCTCTGCACAGGAGTGAATTTTACTCTTCATGCAAATGGTGTTTAAATGCAATATTTTAAGACTAATATTCCGTACAGACACAGTGTCTGATTCATGCCAACCCAAGGGGTAATATGAATGCTTAGTATTCTTTAACCAGCTCCCAAGGACTGAATAAAACCCTCAGATGAAAGATGTGACCTTCAGAGAGCACGAAATCACTTTTCCTTTTCATCTAAAAGATAATTTATCTAATACTTTTCTGCTCATTGAAGACATAGGCTTGCTGCACTGAAAACTGTTTACAAATGTTCTATCTCCATTAAATTGATTTTCTGAATATAGATAGACAGTGTTTTCTGGAACTAATTTAAATTCCCCTCTAATTAATATTCAAGACCAAAATATGTTATCTTTGCATGACTGTGCAATTATTAAAGGGAAAAATATAATCTGTGAAAGTAATTATTTTTCTTTTTTTTTTTTTATTTTTTAACTAGCCATCAACTGACATGAAATGTATCATTTCTCTGCCTTTTTTTAGGCTATGATTGAAGAAGCCATCACTAGAGAAGAATCTTTTTCGGTTATGTACACACCATTTGTGGCAAATGCCAAGGCTGACAAAATAGACAGGATGAAGGACATTTTCGCTAAAAAGCACCCTGATTATGTAGAGCACATATATACAGGTAACAGTACCTTTCACATATTCTTAAGCACCACATATTGTTTGCATGAGTGTGGCTAACCTAAAAGGAGATTGAGAGCTTAAGCCTCTGTATTTCCATGCTTCTGTGGGGTAAAATTAACTTCTGAGATCTGCTGTATAAGATTGCACATGATTTAGGAACTCAAATCAGCACTAAGGCAAAGCACAGACTTGGTACTGCTCATCCGCACAAAGATGACTTATCTATGAAGCCTCATGTTTCCTTTGCTGATTGTCATTATTGCAAGAAATCTTTCATTTGAAGGTATTTTTGCAGTGTATCGTGAAGACAGTGCAGCCCATGTTCGTTCCCATCACTATAGATTTCCACAGGTCACTGGCCCTTCAGCAGAACCTCTGGTTTTCAGAAATATCCTGCCATAAATAAGCACTAATGGACTGACTGCCACCTTTGAGAGCATCTCCGCTGCAGGGACGTGAATACACAGCCAGTTTCCCTCAGGCTGTTCAGGACAAGTAGGATCCCAAGGCCACTGCTATCTCCTGGCAGGATAGCATCTCCCAGAGCAAACACACACTTAAATTCTGGTGGCCACGTCTTTATTTTGAGAGGAATGGGCATGATATTTTGGAATAAAGCAGGGGGCTAGAAGGCATTTCTTATGATCATTAACCCAATGACTTGGAATATAATTGACTCTAATAATGCTTGGCTCTGAGTTGATGATTGAAAAATGTAAAGGGAAAAGTGCATTTTTCAGGTCAAATACTGGGAAGCATCTGTGTTCATCACACCAGCTAGACCTGGAGCTCACCCCTCACTGACACTTGCACCGGGATGGTCCGTAAGGCTGACAGGCTGTCACCTTCCTGCAAGAGTTACACCTGGCTCACCGCTAAAAGGCTTATTTGTTACAGCACCTGCTAAGTCATGGCACTTTCCAGATAAATAAGGCTTCCAAAACAATAGATATTGCATCTTCTGGGAGGAAAAGAAAATCTATTTGAAAAACACAAACAGATAGGAACTAGGAAACCAACTGTTTACAACAAAACTGTGCAAATATTTATCTCCAGCAAACTTGTCTTGTTCATCTCATTTTGCTTTAGGAAATCATTATAAAATTAGATCATGTTTTGCAAGTTGTAGAACGTGGCTATACTGGGGTTTTGGCAGTAGTTTTTGGTTGGTTGGTTTGTTAAAAAGGGAAAACAGGGACTCATTTATCATGGAGGTTTTAAAGTCCCTGTCTCCTGTTTACTTGCTGATGTGACTTTGTGGAGAACTTTCAGAAATAAAAGTATTGGCATTAAAAGGAGAATAATATAAAACTTCCTGAATCTGATTGGAAAGCAAGAGAAATTCCTGTTTCATAGTATCATAGAATCATAGAGTCACAGAATGGGTAAGGTTGGAAGGGACCTCTGGAGATCATCTAGTCCAACCTCCCTGCTTACCAGGGTCACCTAGAGCATGATAGACAAGGTTGCATCCAGGCGGGCCTTGAGTACCTCCAGAGAAGGAGACTCCACAACCTCTCTGGGCAACCTGGTCCAGGGCTCCGTCACTCTCACAGGGAAGAAATTCCCCCTCACGGTCAGGCGGAACTTCCCGTGCTTCAATTTCTGCCCTTTGCCTCTTGTCCTGTCACATGGGGCAACTGAAAAGAGTCTGGCCCCATCCCCTTGACACCCTCCCTTCAGGTACTTGTACACATTGATAAGGTCCCCCCTAAGTCTTCTCTTCCCCAGGCTGAAGAGGCCCAGGTCCCGCAGCCGTTCCTCGTAGGGCAGGTGCTCCAGCCCTCTGATCACCTTCGTAGCCCTACGCTGGACTCTCTCCAGTAGCTCCATGTCTCTCTTGTCCTGGGGAGCCCAGAACTGGACACAGTACTCGAGGTGAGGCCTCACCAGGGCTGCGTAGAGGGGCAGGATCACCTCGCTCGACCTGCTGGAAACACTCTTCCTAACGCACCCCAGGAGATCATTGGCCTTCTTGGCCACAAGGGCACATTGCTGACTCATGGTCAACTTGTCATCCATAGGCACTCCCAGGTCCTTCTCTGCAGAGCTGCTCTCCACCAGGTCAGCCCCCAGCTTGTACTGGTGCCTAGGGTTATTCTTCCCTAGGTGCAGGACTCTGCACTTGCCCTTGTTGAACCTCAGGAGGTTCCTCTCCGCCCAGCTCTCCAGCCTGTCCAGGTCTCTCTGAATGGCAGCACAGCCCTCAGCTCTATCAGCCACTCCTCCCAGCTTGGCAGCATCAGCAAACTTGCTGAGGAGGCACTCTGTCCCCTCATCCAGGTCACTGATGAATAAGTTGAACAGGATGGGACCCAGTACTGAGCCCTGGGGGACACCACTAGCCACAGGCCTCCAACTGGACTCCACGCCACTGATGACGACCCTCTGAGCTCGGCCTCTCAGCCAGTTCTCAATCCACCTCACTGTCCACTCATCTAGGTCACACTTCGTGAGCTTCTCTAGGAGGATGTTATGGGAGACAGTGTCAAAAGCCTTGCTGAAGTCAAGGTACACAACATCCACTGCTCTCCCCTCATCTACCCAGCCAGTCATTCGATCCTAGAAGGCTATATCGGATTGGTTCACATATACCCCCAATTTATAGCAAGGGTGAGACTTTCGAAAGCACCTGAGCAGCAAAAGTGTGTGAGTTTTGCACTGAAACACAGTGAGATTTGTGCTCATAAATCATTAGGTGCTTCTGAATGTGTCCACCAGCAGTTTTTTTTGCTCCTACCCAAGAAGAAAAAGGAAGAAGAAAAAAAAAGGATGAAGGATAGGACCTGGCCCTGTAGCTCTTTAATCAGTTATAAAAATGTTGGTTGGAGCCAGTTCTGCTCTCAGAGATGTTTGTTTACAAAAATCTATTAGTTAGAAGAGTTGCTTCAACTTTACATAAGTTTTCCTGAATGCAAATCTTAGGATATCTGAAGTTTCTAGGAATTAAATCAGATGATAGTCACAGTTGTAATCAAGCATTTTCTGAGCAGGGTAACTCAGGTAGGATCTCTTGATCAGCCTTTCTCACTTCTGTCCTAGCAAAACCTCTCAGACAGAACAGGCTTGGGTCATTTTCCTGGACCCAACATGCAGATAACTGACAGTAGTGGTCACTGAAGACAGCTGAGGCTGTAGGGGGTTCCTAACTTGTCTATTCAGCCCTTATCCAAAATCACACAGCCTACCAAAAAGCCATCATTTTCAGCAGATGTAACTCATTTTCAGTGTTGAACCGCTGAACGTTTGGCCTGCAGGTCCGTGCCTCACGTAGGAAAAATTTAAAATACGAGCTAAGCCCCATTTTAGCAGTGGGTTTGAAATACCAGACATCTCAAGAACATATTACTTTAAACAACCTTCCTATTCAACAGCAAGTGATCATCTGATCTTAATTCAAGTATTTGGTATAATGTAAGGATTGAACTGGTTTCAAAGTTTTCCGTTATTGCCAAGGAAAAGCAGATGCACACTGAAATCAAAGCGTACGATGCAGTTTGTTTCCAAATTGAGAATCTAGCAGAAGCAGAACACGCGCTACGAGAAATATCAGGTCCGCGCTGCATGATTTATGTAGGGGGAAACCTGGCGAGCTCTGAACGGGGCTCTCCATTTGTCAGCGCGACCACGCAGCCTGGCATCTTAAAAGCAGAGCTCACCGAGAACAGAGCACTCCTCTGTGCAAAGTGACACCGACATTCAATCTAGGTTTATTTTCTGCAGGGCGAGGGGAGGGAGGAAAGGGCTGGCTGGGCCGGGCGGGCGACTCGGCTGTTGCACACCCGCTTTGGCAGCAGCAATCACCCACTCCGGACGAGCCTCAGCACATGCTGTCGCTCGCCAGTCGGGTGTTTCAGACAGGACAGGCAGGAAACCTGGGGTTAAGGTGGCGGTGATAGTAAAACCCCCCTAAATCTGTAGGCAATCAGACTTTGTAATTTCATGGAACAACTGCAGCTCGTCTTTTAATAAAAAAAAAAAACGATGGTGTGTTTCTGAAGTGTTATGTTAGTAACGCTTTGGATGATCAGCTCTGAAAAGAGCATAAATGGAAAGAATGTATTTCATCTTCTGTGTCAGCAAAATTTAAGATGTTGATGAAAAACATTGCGAAATTTGTAATTTCAAATTTTTGTTTTGGCAAGCTTTTCCAGGTTACATTTCATTCCCTCTTTAGACTTTCAGCGCTTCCTATTTTTTTCCTCCAGAAAAGTAACTTATATTGCAATTGAAAAGAAATGTGATAGCAAAAGATGCTTTTGTTGTCCTGTTCCAGATCCTCATGGACTTCATATCTTGCCACAGACAGCTGACTGGTCTTCTCTGCCTCCTCAGCAGTATTTACTGACTCTGGGCTTCAGAAACAAAGATGTTGGAAAATTCTTGGAAAAGATGTCAAGCAGAAAGCTGACAATCTTTTCAGGTATGCTGACTCACTTAGTAGCTCTGAGAGATCAGGGATTACCCCTGTTATCCTTACTTTCTGACCGAGGGGGGCAGGAGGGTTTCTTACGACCCATCTCCCTGTGCCTGTGGTCCTCCCCGTCAATTTACCTCTTCCCCCAGTTTACCCATCACCTTTCTGTATTCTCTGTATGAAACATCCATGAACAAACACAACATGCAGGTTTGTGGTTTCGTTTCTTAGAATACAAAGCACCTTTTAGTCCACTCACAAAAGAAGAATCAAGACGACATTTGGAGACCGCTGGGAGAAAGATCTTGCCAATAATGGATTTTATAAGAAGCACCAAATTAACTGTGGGTATAGAATTTGCTTAGTAGTTTCTAGTGAACGTAGCATTAGAAGTCTGTGCAAGGGTGAATGAGGTGGGCTTCTCTGTGCAGAGCTCATGCGGCACGTTCTCCTTCTGGGTCAAGAAATGCTCAGCTAATTGCATGAGGATCTGGGTCAGGCTGAGTTCTAGACACTTTTAAAAAATGGCACTAACTACTTAACAGGGTGCCCAGTTTATTTAACCTCACTTTGCCTCCGATTTTCTCAAACCTTTATGGCTTATTACATTATATTCCTAGCTCAAATAGCCACCGACATTTGCTATCTTTAAAACGCCTAATATTCTCCACATATCACAAAGCTCTCCATCAAGAGTTAAAAACTGCTACTTGAAGCATTTCTAGTTGTTTAGATCTCGATCCCTACATAGTGAAGTAGGTGAAATAACCTTCAAATCTGTTACAGCCATATTGAAGGTACATTAGTTAGTTCTACTGCATACTTTTCGCAATACTGTACACAGCTTTTTAGCACCATGGCTTTTGATTAGCACAAAAGGTCAAAAATCAAATTTGCATGTAGACTAGACTATTTTAATGCAATTCTTAAATTATTTGCCAGAAAATAAGTGGAAGAAGCCTCTCCTCCCCAGATTGTAAATGCTAATGTTAATGCTTTTTCCCCTAGCAATAGCTTTTTTTTTTTTTTTTTTTTTTTTTACTTCTCAGTGTGTTGAAAGAATCAGAGCATGTTGAAAGAATCATTTCCTCATCAGGGATGTCTTAGCAAATCACGAGATTTATATTCTTAGGTTTTGATAGCAGATAGGAGGCTGACAAAAACTGCTACTTAGCAACCCCTCGCAAGGGAGAAGCCTTAGCTAGGTATTTGGAGAAGCGACGTCTTCCTTACCCTCGGAGAGCAGCCGTTGCAACAACAGCAGGCGTTTGACCTCAGACGCGTAGCGGGAGGTAAAGGTGCTCCGCGCTTCGCCAGAACGGGAGCTCCCAAAACGTGTGCTTTGAGGGCAGGCACCGCCTAGGAGACGTACAGCGTCTTGTTCCCAGTCCTTCCTGGGGGCCACGTGCCGCCGGCTGCTCCCTTGGGAGGACCGAAAGCCCGCGGCACTGGTGTGCGGGCTGCACACTGGGTGTAAAATAAACCCCCAGTCCTCCTGAAAGCCCTGGTAAAATGCCAAGTATGGATATTTTTTGGTCCCCACAATTCCCTCTTTTGCTATAATACAGAGATTTTTAGAGGTGAGGTTTAGCTGCTGCATTTTTTTCAGTCTCTGAATAGTAGCAGGAAGAGAAAAGTTCTGTTTTTTTCTTTTAAAATTTCAAAATTGAAATATCCTTTGGTTCCCCCTAACTATACTATTCTGGAAATGAATTTGGAGGAACAGAAGCACATGCTTCAAACAGAGATGGATGGTATCTAATATCAAGAGTATGAGGGAAAGGAAACAAGCTGATAATTTAAGGAATGAGATCTGAGTGGAATGTTAGGATTGCTCAAACTCGTCTCCGCTGGCTGCATGAATTTACACTGCTTCTACACAGTAATATTTTCTATCAGCGCTAGACCTCACCTTGTACGTTTAGATACTCTTGCTGAAATGAAAGAGGGCTTCCAAGAGCACAGGGTGAAATGTCAGCACTGCTGAAGTCAGCATCAAACATGCATTTTTCCAGGGAGGTCAGCATGGGGTCCACACAGTTTAGACAAGGTCTACGCAAGTCGCACCTCCAGGAGCAGCAAGACCTAGGTGAAAACAGCCTGAATCATGTTTCTACTGACTTCTAACCCATCACCATGGCGTCACTATGGGAGCTTTGGTCATGAAGAGAAAAACTCCAGGAGACAAAAAATTATTACTGAGTTAGCACAAAACGACTGCCAATCTTGCAGATAAGAATGAAAAGCCATGCACCCATTATTGGCGGAAACATACTCACTGTCCCTTCAGGTTTTACGGCATTGAATGATCCATGCAAGACTGAATCTCTGACCCAAAGAGCAAATGACAGAGTGGATTGTACCTGGTGATACACACAGGCACGAAGCCAGGATTGCTTTGCTACTCATGATTAAAGCCTTTTTATGGGCCTGGCAGAGATTTGGCTATTTTTGCTCGCTTGAAAGTATTCCAAAATTCTCTTCAAGCTAGAAAAAAAAGATTTCACTTGTAATCTGTCACATACAAACTAAATACTTCTGCAAGAGAAAGTTGTTGGGTCACTCCTCTTTACATACAGACACTAGGTTTACAGCTTACTTTAAGAAGATAAGCCAATATATTTATTTTTAATAAGACAAATATTTCTTTCTACCTTCTTTTCATTTGCAAGTGCAAACATACAATCCAAAATGCTTATCCTAATCATATTTTTCTGATGAAAACATCTCAGTGCTAGAGCAGAGCTTATTAAGCAATGGCAACACGCTTAACATAAGTCAATTGTGCCACCTTAGTTTTGCAGCCATGCAACTTATAGTTACTTATGTAATTTATACACACCTGACCATTAGTAAGATATGAAGCCAATGATTAAAAATATGCAGAGTATTTTTTTATTAGTCTTCATTCTTCATAGAAGACAGCCCATCCTATTTAAATCAAAGAGACATTTTTGCATTGTAAAGTAAGAGCCATGTGAGTGAGGATATAACAGCGCTATCCCTAAAGCAGCATCAGCTGCTGATGGTGGTAAAGTTCTATAAACCTGATCTGCCCACAAGTCCACACCACAGTTATTTTACTTGCCTTACCAACCCCCCCCCCAAAAAAAAAAAAAAAAAAAAAAAAAAAAAGAAGAAGAAGGAAAGAAAGGAAGAAAGAAAAAAATCAGTCAGACCTCATATTCCAAGCAAAATTACCAGCCCCAACAAGTGGTTACTCTATCAAGTCTTTTCATTGGGGTAATTTCTGCTGCTTTTTCCACATCAGGTTTGCCTTTCTTCTGTGGCAGTCCCATAGCAATGGCACATGATGCTACTTAACAGGTGAAACAGTGGCCAGTGCAGGGCTTATTAAACTGTTGATATTATAGAGGTGAACCAAACCTCCCGTACGGTTCACAGCATGCTCTGTACTTTTACAGCTCCAATCGTTTTGCTGTCTATTTTTTCAGCTCAGGGAAAGTGTTTACTATATCCAGATTTCAGCGTGCACATTTTCAGGAGGATACCGAGGGCATTAAAGAAACACAATGATGGATTTTTCTGCTTGTTATTGTAATACACTACTGAACTGCTCACAAGGCATAGCTTCATTCAGATTTTGAGCTGAAAAATAATGGTAAAGGCACAACAATACCAAAGAAGAACTACTGGAGGGCATTCAAGACCTTTGCAAAGTGGTGCTCTTAAAGTTAACAGTTAAACTTGCCACATGCATTTGAGGTGACAGATCCTGCTTTAAATCCAAGCTGACTCACATTGTTTTTCTTTTTCCTTAGCACTCCTAACACTCAGCAATTAAATTGCATTTGCAAATGGAAGTGGCATAAGAATGACTCTTTCCTTGAGTACAGAGAAAAGCAAGAAGTGGGGATGCCATCCCAAAATTCTCAATAAGACCAACACATGCAGGAAGTTGAGGGGACACATATGATTGCACCGTTCTCACAGGCTCTCCAGCATCTTTTTGTCATGAAAGCCTGTCCTGTCTTTGCTTTGGAGTCAGTGCTGGATAGTTAGCAATAGCAGGCAAGTTCCATCCCAACAGATTGATCTGCTTTTTATAGATGTTCTTCCATCCAAGGGACTGAGGAATAAAGGTCCCCCAGAGCTGATCCTTAGACATCAGGATGTTTTTGCTGTCTCTCCTAGCAGGTCTTCAAAGATGTCTCTGGGCATAAATACTGATCTTTTCTAGTTTAAAGGGAATTATGGGAAAAGGGAATAGTTTAGCCATGAGGTTTTGGGGGAAAACCTTTTCTTGGGAAGACCCGTGACTCAGATGAGATTGCCTGTTATGAGTATAGTCTTCAAAAGAAAGGTCATCAATTGTTCATCTTCACTTTTTTTTCCTTTAAAATCTCCTTGGGAGACCAGACACCAAAGGCGAGGCCCATCTAAAAAGAAATAGTATTATAATTTAGTCCCACAGTAATGTTTTACTGTGCTATTGCATTTCTGAGGCGCAAATTTGACTCTGCGTACTGCAGATGCTGGTTACCTTGCTACCTGGTTTCTCAAATGTGTATCACTTTTCGTTATTAATTGGGCTAGCTCTTTTACCCTGAAGTCTCCATTTATGTTTGCTCTTTACTTAACCTTCACTGTACCTATCAGAGATGATTTCATCTTCATCTGATTGGTTGGCCAGTTTATTATGTTTTCTACTGCAGCTTAGTAGGCTCTTGAATTCTGCTATAGTTCATGTAATTCTCATCGTGTGGTTCAGTTCCCCAAGGAATTTTTTCTCCTGCCAGCAGCAGTTATTTACTCTCTCTTCCTGCATTTTTCATTGTCACTGAAACACCACCTCTGACAATGTTCAACCTCTTCTAATCCCTTTAAAAATAAACCCTGCTGTCAGGTATTTATTTATTTATTTACTTTGAACCAACTATAAACTTAAATAGCATTGCTATGTCCACAGAGCATGTGTTGGCACAGATGCCCAATTTGTTTCCCTTAGCTACGTGGCATGTTCTCTCATTTTTCTGGAGAGTCAAGCAGAGAGAGAATTTTCTCTTTGCCTTTCTTTTCTTAATCATTGGAGAAGCACCCAACAGACACAGCATGATAAGAGAGGATTTTTACCTGTTTTCTTAGCTGATGACTCAATATACTCATTCCTTAGTGCTTGCACAAAAAAAGAATTTTGGGCGGCTTTCAAGAATAGCAGGGAAGAACCTTTTGCTGTATCTAAAATGCTGCGTGACTATTTCATGTTGATAAGAGCTCTCTTTCTCTCATTAACTGATTGCTCCTCCTTATTTTAATGAGCACAGATGTATCTGGGGACACAGCTCTCAGGCTTTCAAACACGGATGATTAGCTGGAGGAGACCCATTTTGTTCCCTGCTCTTGTGCCATGCTAACTAGTCTGGGTCAGACTTACAATTCCACCTACCAGAGATCACAGAAATCTTCTTTCTTGCTGGTCTCTCATGCAAGGTCATGTCCTCAGAAAACAGCTTTCCATTTGATAAAAATAGTTCATGAAAAAGTTGTCTCGGTCTCCCCTCTAAGAGTTGGTTCAACAGAACATCATAGGACCAGAAGGGCTCCCCTGGCTCCTCAAGTCACATCACCTCCTGTTGTACACCTTTATGTCATATAATGTCCTATCCATAAACAGAGACGAATCCACCCTAGGACTGGTTAGGCTTTCTGTCATTTCTGCTTTCGCTGAAACACATTTCAGATGCTCAAGAAACAGAATTGCCAGCCCAGTCTTATTTGCACCTATTTATACACAATGATCCTTCTGTTATCGTTGTCTTTTATCTCTCTCCTTCCCTTTTCAATTACTTGTTCTCTTTGGAATTTAGCCCTTAGTGTATTTGTTGAGATGACTAATAAGCTCTTGGCATTTTCATTAATAGACTAATCAAACCACAATTCTATCAAAAGATGTAGTCTTCCACCATGCTGGTATCTCCGCTCCATGCTGCTTGGGTTTAAATTAGCCTCTCCAAACACAGCTGACTGGGAGCATGTGCAATATTGCAAGAACTGCTTCCCGAGGCTTCTCCTCTCCATGCAAGTGCATGGGGTCTTTCCCTCAGCCAATGGAAATACCAGTTCATTGGCTCAGGTCTTTCTTCTTTGGTTATTTTCACCTCTGGACGCCCAGATTATACCCAAATTCCTGCTTTTGGTCCTCAGAGGCCTTTTATTTTGTGCTATTAAAATGGGTAAAATTAGCTATACCATGATTATTTGTATTTTTGAGGGTTGAAAGAAAACTATTTTTCTTTTTCATGATGACTCATGAGGTAGAGAAAGCAAAAACGGCATTGTTATCAAATTCTTAGATTAAATATATGAATTATTTTATAGTCATTTTGATAACAATTTCCATAAACACTTGACGATATTTTTGTAGTGCAAGTTTTGGAAGAAGCAAAAAAGGTTAAGGTCAAGGTCTTTTTAAAGAAAAGTCCATTTTAAAAAATAGAACACACTTCATTGAAAAGTAAATTTCATTCAAAACTTTCCATCCATGCTGTTCAATGTATGATTGGATTTAGAATCATCTACCTAGGAACCAGAACAGATGTGAATTGCAGCCTCAGCTTGCCACTATATGTAACTGCCAGAACAAAGGTCTGCTAAAAATACTGGAAGCGGTTTTGAAAATCTATGCCAATATTTTGAATTTCAGGCATTTAAATACATTCAAAACCTTGATTAAATGAATGGAAATTTCGCTCAGAAGGGTTGAACATTCAGATACGCAATGGCTGGATCTCTTTGAGAACCTAGGCCAAATTGCTTTTGAAAATCTCAGTAGGGTGCTTGTTTGCATTTTTGGCATCAGAATACTTTTGAAAATATGGCACTAAGGCTGCCATTCATCAAACACTTCAGCAGGTGCTGAGATTTTATGCAAGGCCTTGGCCAAGCTTCTGTATTCACATGCTTAAAATTAACCGTGTGCCTAGCAGTGTAGAGGATCAGAGACCACCTCTGCAAGTTTTAGTACACCAAGGTTATCTATGTGAACACTTTGGATGTCCCTAGTCTGCAAACAAACCATAGGTTTACACATTGCACAGCTGCCTTAACCTCGTCACTGAAACTTTAAAGGTAATCCATAAAAGTCAGATAATATTTAACACAGGGGATTATGGAAAAGCTATTTCCAAATGAAAACATTGCATTCATGTTTGTTATCTGCTGTCTCTCCTTCATACATATTATAACTATGTATTTATTTTTCTAGTACTACTAGAGAGATTGCGTATAGAAAGCCTTTTTTTCCTCTTTATAATTGTCAGAAGCAGTATCTTAAAGGTGCTGGATGCCTTATTGCTTGTAGCATTACCAGCACATATATATTTGATGATAAGCCTCAAGGCATAAGACTCAAAGGATAAGTGTATTTTCTGTGACTCTCTTCTAACCCGCCTGCTTTTGCCGAGAGAGCAGGACAATTTCTGTGCATGTTCACACGTGATAGAGAAGTTGCAGTACGCCAGCCTCCTTGGTTGCTTGCAGCAAGTCACAGAAGAGTCCCAAGTGATTAATCAAGCAATGGCTGAGCTAGCATCCATCCCCTACCTGCAGGACATCAGTCAGCAGGATGCTGAATTGGTAAGTATTTGTTTCTAATCCTTGTTCTGGCCTCCCCAGGCAGGAAGCAAAGGAGGGAAGGTTTGGGGCAGAATATTGTCTTATTATTTGCTCTGAAAGTCAGTTTTGAGTGTGTGGACTGGGAATGGTTTTGAAATCCTGCTGCAGTGGCTTGTCAGAGGAGCTGCTCATCACCTGCAAGGATAACTTTCATAGAACCAGCATGACTCATCTGTACGCATATTTAAAATATTAAAACCTCTTCTTTTCCCCTAAACCTCCCCAAATCAGTCTGGGAAAATGATTGCAATTATTCAGATCGTGCTACTTTAAGATACCTGACATCGCAAGCCACCTGCACCAAAAGAGGCAGAATCTCATAGCTAAAAGCAGAGGAGTGGGGAGTCAGGAGAGAAAAGATATTCACTCCTGGCTCCATCAATGACTTGGCTCCCTGTCTCTGATTAAATTCATATAATACCTTCTGTGCTTTTGTTTGTCCTTCATAAAATTAGGACAGTGATATTAGCAGGATTGTTGTGAGGCTGGAGTCATTAATATCTTGACACTGTATTGATAACCCACAAGTAGAAAGTGATGCAAATGTATGGTTATTTTTCCATGCATATTGAGCTCCTTCCCTCCTGTACCAGAAAACCCAAGCACACACAAGTTTTATACATTTCACACTGGCAAAAAAAATTCCTTCACTGCCCCTTAATTTATATACAGTCCAGTTTTGATGATCCAGTTGCAGTTCACTAAAAACTCCTGTTTTCCCCTAGCCAGCCCCGTGACGTTTGCTTGCAGCCCTGCAAAGCCCGCGAGCTCTGCAGAGCTACGGCTGCGCGGGGGCTCGCTCTGGGGAAGACGAGCGGCGGCCTGCCGCTGCGGGACGGCGTCGCCAGACTTTGAAGTCTCGGCCAAGAGAAGGGGAAACCACACTGCAGAGCAGAAGACGTTCTCCTTTGGATGCAAGCCTTCTGCCATTAAGCTTCAGCAGTCCCACATTTCAAGGCTGACTGAAGGGTCTTGAGTTATGGGTACATATTTCAGTTAGAGGCTTTCTCCAGGGTGCAATATTTTCAGTGCATCGCCGCTTTGGCATGGCCTATTACGCGCCTCCCTATATCTTGTCGTGTAGTAATCATAAGCCTGATCTCCCGGAAACCTTTCTGGGAGAAGGTGCTAGGCCACCTAATACGCAGGTCTGTAGTCTCTTAGGGGTAGGATTTGGCAGAACAAGGATCTGTTCTGGGGTATTTCAGTGACAGGTTGTAAATCTTTCGATGGAGACACTCATGCATGGTTTATTGAGGCCAAGGTAAAAATGATTTTTAAAGGGAAAAGGCAGAACGTCTCTGCCAGCTATCCAGTCTACAGTATTAAAGTGTATTAATTCAACATTCATTTATTTTCTTTTGTCTTTTCCTCCTCCTGCAAACTGAATCTTTAATCTGTGTATGTGGAAACAGAGGCTCAGATGCTTTGCAGCTGGGATCTTGTAGCAAACCCCAGGCCCCACGGCATTAAGGCACACTGCTGCAAGCGAGAGTGGATTTACCAGAGGGTGATTAATGGGCTTTAACTTCCTCCTCTGCACCAAGCAGCACAGCACATGCTTCTTTGCATGCCCCTCCGGGCTTTTCCCCAACCCTGCTGCAATCGCATCAAGCCTAGAACATTTCTGCCCATAGCGGGTTCAGCACACCTAAGTCATCCAAGGAGCGAGCAAAAAAATCCCCATTTTTCGGCCTGTGTGTCACCAGGCAGGAATAACCATTTGCTGGACAGGGTTGTACCGGCGTGATTCAGTATGTGCCTCCAAGGACATTGCAGCTTCCCCAGTGCCCGTGGGGAAGGGAACCACGGCACAGGCACCGATCCCACTCGCCTCTCACTCTTCAGGAATACTTCTAAAAAATATCTAAATAGTTTAGAGGGTATTTTTCCATGAAGGAAGCAGAGCAGGCCCGATTTTAATCTCTTGTACTAATATAAATTTAAAGTAATTCCTCTGAGGTCATTCTGAATTTAAACTGGCAAAACTGAGATAAGACTTTATGACCACGCAAGCCCGTTAAATTGTCTGGTTAAAAAATGCTAAGGATGCCAGATATTTATTATCACATACAGTATAAGTTGTATAAAGTTTAAAACACATTGAATTTATAACAGTGCAATTTGCACTGATACAGCATGGATCCCAAGGGCATTTCAGTTATAAACTCTCCTCTGTAAATGTCTTCCTGCAACTAAATAAATAGCGTCCTAATCTATGGCAAGGAGAATCTCAGCTGAGGGCTTTTTAGGTTAGTATTTATTCATAGATCCTGGGAGAATAAAGATTTCAGTTAGTTTGAACAGTTGAATATAAGCGGTAAGGAGAACTCTTGACAAAATCTTTCCAAGGTTTACGAGTGCCAGGTCACAATGTTTGTACATCATAAAACCAAGATAAAAGATTGTTAAAAAAACAGAAATCTACTCCAGTTTAAAATTGAATGAGGGCAAGACACACACACACACACACACACACACAAAAAATGCAGTATTTTTCCTTGGAAGAGATTTTCCAAGAAAGATCAGCTTTAGGAGAATTACTGTGCCAACTGTCCTGCTCTTGAGCATTCACATTTTCTCTGCCAGCAAAGCTGGTCAAAAATAGTGATAAAAATTAAAAGCAAAATGCACACTGGGCACTTTGCACTGGGACATATCAATTTCAGTGAAACTTTAAGGTTTCACTGAAGGTTTTCTCCTGTTTTTACTTTTTGCCCAGAGCAGTGAACTCTCTGCCCTGGCCCTCAGGGGTGACAGACTGAGTGAGGTCCTAGTCCCGGCTCCTGAACAGCTTGAACAACTCCAAAACACTCAAAAAAAAAAAAAAATAAAATAAAATAAAAGGGGGGGGACAAGAAAACTTCCCTTCTGCTGACCAGGTCCTGCTCTGGCTTGTTCGAAGCAGGATTTGTGCTTTGCCCTTCCGCCCTTAATACCCTTAATCTCTGGTCTGCGTCTATTCTGGATTCATGGGAGATTATCTGTCACAGGAGTAGTCTGATGGAAAATTTCTGACAGGTTCTTGACTCCTTTAAAGTCAGCGGCAGAAATTTGAGTTTTGTTTTTCATGAATAATGATGCATAAGACTTCGAAACTAATGTTTTCATCGAACGCTTGGACCACTGAGATTTAATTCAATGGTGGCACATGCCCAGTGAACGCAAGCCAGAACCGAGCGTAGCAAGCTTATTTAGAGAGTCAGAAGAATATTCAGGCATCCTTTACCCGGTGTTGAGGCACAGAGGTGGAATTTTAACTAGAAAATCCTGAACGTGAAGGTAAAATTACGGAAATACCGAGCTGTTCCTTAAACCACAAGGCAACATCTTTGTGCCTTGCTCAGATGAAGCCGACACATTGCCTCATGTGCTCGTATTAGACTGCTGCTCCACCTAGGCACAGGAGGAAGAACAACAGGTGATTTTATGTGAATGCTTAAGCTCACACTGTCCGGTCTATCCAGACTCATAAAGACTAATAAATTTGGGAAGAGCCACCAAAACTCACTCTTTGGGTTCACTTTTAACCAGCTAAACATAGCAGAAGAGACGTAATACAGCATAATATAGTATCGTACGCATTAAATACAAGTTCCTCCCAGTTTCTTCCTGGTATTAGCTGCTGCCGAGCCGGGCTCCCCGAAGGAACGGACAAACTGGATCCCACCCACCTCTCCGTGCTACCGAATTAAGTGCAACCAAAACAGCTTTTAGGAAGCGTGCTGGCATGAAGCAATACTACCACCAACCTGAATTTTAGGCCTTTCCCTCTAGCACTAAGTACTGATTAGCATGTATTTTTCTACAGCTTCTCTTTATAGTTTGCACTAGAAATTGTCAGCCTTGTTTTTATGCTCTGTTATGCTGAACGACGGGAGGGAGGGAGGGGGCTCTGTCAAAGAAAAGGACAAGGAAAGGAGGGAAAATGAGCCAGATACTTTCAGCTACTGTAAAAGCTTCTCAGCATTAGTGTTGTCCTCTTGTGAGGTTTTACATGCTGCCTTAAATTATGATACATTAGCCTTGGGAGAAAATACTAAAAAGCATTCATGTACTACACAGAATATCCCAGAGAGCTAAATAATGAAATATGGAACCTTTATTCTTTACAACCCAAGTCTTCCTTTGCTAAATATGAACATTTACTGCATTAAAACCTATAGACTCAAACACAAATTTTCCAGAGGATTTTTCCCCCATTGTTAAGTATTTTATAACCACCATAATACAATGTAATGGCTGAAGCAAAGATGAGGTGGCGGTGCTCATTGTGTGAAAGATGAGTAATAAAATCATCAGCGTACAAATGATTTTTTAATTAGGTTTTAATCTGTGTATTTAGAGAAGTTATTTCTGTGTGAATTCCACACTGATAATTTTTATCTTGCTACCACAGCTGCAGTCGCTAATGGCAGATGCCATGGACACCCTTGAAGGAAGAAGAAGTGATAAAGAACGTGTGTGGAATAAAATTCAGAAGGTAAAACCTGCAGCTAAGGGCAGAAGAGTACATTGTTCCTTGGGGAGTAAATGTCCATCTGAGTCGTATCTGTTCCAAAGGTAGAAAGAAAGTAGGTGTCATTTTAAACCTGACTGTATGTCTCAAAACATCAAGCACCTACCACAAATATGTATTTATTTCTTGCTTTAACTCCTGCGGTTGATCTTTGCCCGTGTTAACAGTCTCCTCTGGTTATCAAATGGGGAAACTGAATAGCTTAGTCTGGGCTGATAGGGCTCCTCCATCTCTGTCACATGGGATAACGCCCTAATTATTGGCGTGGGAAGGCGCGTTGGTAGGGAATAAAATTCAGCCCAGCAAATTAAGTTCTTCCTGGAGCTCAAACGAGGCTTTGGTGCTGTGAAATGTAAAAGACATGTAAATGCCTTTCTGGAGTCTCAGCACAGCGATCGGTCAAGTTAATTCTTAAAGGATTTGGGAAATGCAGGGAGCCTTATGTTGGTTCTCCGTACGGATGAACGTGACCTGATGCAATGAGTAACAGGGCAGGCCGGGAGGTAGCACCAAACCAAAGCACTTGACGACTCTGGGCGTTCAGCGCCACTGACACGCAGCCGCTTCTGAGAAGAAGGGTGGCCACGCACCACCGGGAAGGGCCACTTCTGCGAAAGGCTCAGCGCGCTGCTCTTGCCCCGACTCCTGCGGCTCTGTCGGAGCCCAGGCGGCCGCCCGCGGCGCTGCTGGAAGGCTGAGGAGCAGGGCGCTGGGGCTTAAAACCTGACAGGACTTGAAATCGGCCCTCTTTGGCACTCAGGGCTGGCAGACAGACCGCAGGGAAAATTTCTGAGAAGGTAAACTCTGGCTGCCCTGAGTCAGCGTGACCAGGACTGCTGTGCTGAGACAAAACCCGGGCCTGTTCCTCGGCGCCAGGTCCCCCGCGGGCGCGGGTAACAGCAGCCCTGGAATCCATGGTTGAACCTCCCACGTTCTCTCAACCCACGAGATTCGCCGTGTTCACCGGTGCCACCAGCGTGGGGCACTGCAGAAGGCCTCAGGAGCCCAGCCCGCGTGCCAGCTACTGTTTTGCAATCTGGATCTATCCTTTTATCGTTATTTTAAACGGTATGAACTTTTCTAGATAAAGCAAATATGACAGAGGCGTCCAAAACAATTCAGTTACACCAGCTGAGGGCCAAGGCACTTCCAGAATCAATATTCACCAGTCACTTGAATTAAAGTTTTCAGGTGGCAACGTGTCTGCGATGGCGTCTGACTAGGTGTAACGCCTTGTTGAGATGTCAGATCAGTGGCTCATAATAAAGTTTTCAAAGTGCAGATTGTTTTTAGAAACTAACTAAAACCTAGGAGCCCAAAATAATAAACAGATTTGGTTTCACTGCAGAATGCTCATGAGGCAGAACAAATGGTAAATGTGCACACCATTCTTGCATAGCGCCGAAAGATTTTCTAAATCTCTCACACCTGCCTACAGATTCTGTGAGAATCTTTTGTCATACATCCACTGTGCGTGTGTGTGTATGTGTATTTATGATATACAATCATATATGTTTATACAACTCTATACGTATTTCTTGCCATGCTTAATAAACTTTGACAGCAATAAAAATGTAGAGTCATTGACATATTTACAAATACCCAATTCCTTGTTCTCTTCTAAAAGTTACCTTCCCCAAACTCAGAGCGTGGACTTATGCACCAGAGACAAGTTTCTTCCAAAATTTGTATCTAAAGCAAGTATTTTAACCTGTAGTTAGGTGTTTAAATAACCCTCCTGATTTCCAGACCTCTGAACAACCACAATGCGACAGGAGCTGCTGAGAAGGGAACATGGCTGAAAGCCAAATCAAGTAAACAGATATCTAAATATTTATTAACAGCTCATTGAAATTTTATTGCTGATACTAAAACGATTCCCACATATTCCAACAGAGACTAGCTAGTATATCATTGTAATTTTAGTAAGGCTTCAAAATATTTTCATTCGGTGTATTTATATGTATGTATGTATGTACATTCTTCATATTTCTCTGGCTACTTTTACTTTCAGTGTAATGTTAACTGAAACCAAGCTAACATTTAAAAATGGACTGGCATCCCATATTATGCCATATGAATTTGTGCAAAATTCTATATTTAGGAATAAAATTCAGTGAAGCCCTGAAAATCTGCTCCGTGCCATTTTAAAATGTGGTGCTTAACAATTTGTTTGCAGTCTGAACATAGCTTTGCATTTCATTTTTGACAACTGAATAAGTGAACTTGATACCAGGCTTCATGTTCCAAGTGGAGCTTACTGTTTGTTTCGTAATATAAAAATCTATTTCTATGTTATTTCAGAATTTTAAAAAATGAAAAGATTAATCAAATACTCCTTTTTTATTTTACTTTTTTTTTCTCAAAAATCTAAATTTCAGCATACTCAGCATGTGCTCAGAGAAATTTTCTAACTGAAGAGGAAGCAAAACGTTCTAGGAGCTTTTTCACCAGCTCTAATTAAGAATGTTAGGCTAGGTTAAAGAACCCTAATAAGCAACTGAGAAAGAAGATTAGGGCAGATGATGAAAAGCTGATGTGGCATGGATTACAGCCTGTAACTTAAATGTGCTAGAACTATTTAGTTCAGAATTTCTCAGTTCATTCATTGTGTGACACTGATTGCAGGACCCTACAAAGGGCCTTCACGCAGATCTAGTTATAAGGTGGTTATTTGTATTTATGCTATTGAATTAATTTACATATATTGGAAAGTGAAAAAGAAAATAAAGGGGCTTATGCAAGCAGCTATAAATGTAAAACTCCCCAAAAGCTGACAGCTACACTACCACCAACGAAGTTCGGCTTTTGCAGTAGAAACAGCTGTTGCGCCCAATGAAAGCACTCAAAAAATTTCCTCTGATGCAGCAGAATTATAGCTTTGCCTATTTTCCAAATGGTTAAAGGGTCTGTCATAATTCCCATTACAAAACACTGTTCTCAGAGTTTACTTTTCTAAGTCAGCCATAAAAAATTCATTTGGGCTGAAGTGGGACATACCAGGGCACCAAGCCTGACATCCAGGCACTTTGTCAGAGCGCAGGGCATATCAAATCAGCCTGAAATTAATCTGGGCAATTTTGAATTTACAGGAATGACAAAGTATGTGTAGTTTCAAGTGTTTTGGCTGCTGCACTGTTCATCCAGTCTAGTGACAGCTTATATTTTTAAGTGAACTGATTTGTCAAATGGGCTAATTATTTCTGGGAGTTTTAAATAAGAAGAAAAGAAAATGACCTAGAAATTAGCTTGAGGAAAGTGAATGGCACTGCAAAGGCAATGCCTTTCTCAGCATTAACAGGATATTTTCCTGTCTTTCCAGCCACTAGGAGGACTGACCTAGGAGAGCCCAGATTACCTTGGGAGATCATGAAATATCCCCTTTACGCACAGGTTAGATGGATAGCATGAAGAACACCCAGAGGCGAGTCTCAAAACCTCTTTCATGTCTGTTCTCCAGAATTTCACAGGCACTTTTCCTTCCAGCCCCTCAGCTAAAATTTGAGCCCAGGCTGCTGAGCCCATATGAGAAAGCCATCAGCAGTCCGTGTCAGCGGCGCTTCCAGCAGGATGCAGCGGTTCAGAGGGACAAGTGACAACTTGCCATGTCCTGCCTGGTTTCCTCCCCTGTTTCTCCAGCTTATGCAGGTGGCCACGAAGAGTTTAGCCCATCTGTACAAGCAGTTATATACTCTTGAACACATGCTACAACACTTAACTGCCCTCCGAGCAGTGACTCTACAATAGGTCTCCTGCACAGACACCTGGAGGTACAGATCTTTCAATTAATTGAAGAAGGGACTGAGTCTCAGTTAACTTCGCTCGAAATGAGGAACAAATGGATACACGAAATGTACTTTACCCCCTTCCTTCTTTTTATAGTACTCAGAAAATCTCAAATTAAACTTGCCACTGTCCAGACTGCTGGCTTTACAGAGGATTTAAGGCACCACAGAGTTTACAAATTTGTTTTTAGTTATGGGCTCTGTCCAAATTGTGCTATGGGTTGAGCCACAAAGGGACTTTGCACCACCAGAATTCCTTAAGAACAGTCTTCTCTGAAGCCACCAATAGGAGTGGAAAGCCCACACAAAATAGTCAATAGGAAATGCTACGGGAAAGAGCAGAGACCAAATCCCATCTTTTAAAGAGGCTCAAATCTTCACCAGTGGACAGAGGCAGATATATATTTTTACTTACCTCTCCTTAATTGATGATATATTACATCTGAATTTATTAATGTAAAGAGACTGACTTAGCCCGGTGGTTTGGGCAATAACCTGAGACGCACACTGCTCTGCAGTAATGAACAGGAGACTTCCAAGAGAGACCGATGGAAACTCATCTGATAATTAGATTCTGTCCCAGATTTCTCCAGCCACTGGAGCGTTATGAAAATAGGGATACTACCATAATATCCAAGTCTGGCCATTACTGACTAGCCTCTTTGTTGACAGAGTTACGTATGATTTAAGCGAAACATGCAGCGAACAGACCACCAACACGAGCAGGAGAGCTCGACCCTGAATAACTGAGAGAATCAAGTCCCCGCATTGCCATTGCAGAGATGTAGGCATCTCATGACTTTATAGCAACTACAGGTAGAAAGGTTTAGAGGGTCAGCCCTAAGGCTGCTCCTTTCCTTTACGGAGCCTTCATTTCTCTTCGGTTTTGTGAGAGAAAGAGAGAAAGGAGTGATCACCTTTCTATCCTATAAGAATAAAATCATTAATACTAATGAAGTCTCTCAATATCATTACAGTGAGAGGCTTGTTATAAATAAATAGACACTTCAGAGCCTATCAACCATAAATTTGACATCAAAAGAGAAGAGAGTCAAATAAGGCAGCAAGTGCCAATAGAGCTCTGCTTCCTTTATGAAGATAATAACGTAGTTCTATTTATCTCCTCCAGGAGAAAAATAGCCCCTAGGACTTCATAGGACTTTCTTAGGATCCTCTTAACATCATTTGAGCAGCCACGGGATAGACATGAGCTGGCAAATAAACACTTTCCTGTACTTCTACATGTGAGACACTTCATAAAACCTTCACAACTGAGTTTACCTCAAGGGCATCACATACTTTGCAATTTAGATAAGTTATTATGCCCATCATTTGCTGAGCTCAATGGAATGTCTGTTTCATAAATCTGAAAGCAGAGCAAACATGGATGAGTGAATAAAGGAACAGATGTAACTTACATAAGGATAAGTATATAACAAAAGCTGCACTAATATATGTGAATATGAAATGAAGTAAAATTAGTCTAACATATTATATAATCTTTTAGCCAGGCAAACAGATTTTCAGTAGCTGACCTCTGCTTACTGCATCTCTGCCTTTTGCAACAGCAGGGGAACACTATCTTATGAACTGTGCTCTTCACCGACATTATCTCTTAATTGAAAATCAAGGCATGGAAAAGGGCCATAGACTAGCTAGTCTTTAGATCAGCCGGAGAAACAAGAAGGAAGATTCATAGTATGTTGATGGAAAGTGGACGTGTTGCTGAGGTTGGCTATTTGATGTATATGACATTGGAAGGTCCTGTCAAGCCATGCAGGCCCACGCCACAGCCGCTGAAGAACTCAGCTTGCTGACACGCACTCTGTGCTGAGAAGCTGCAGACTTCCAAAGTCAATCGGGTTTCAGTGCCCTCTCATGAGTTGTCTTGAAACCAGTTCCTGGTCTGTTCTGCTCCAAGAATGCGTTACAGCTGGGCTTTCCGCAAACACTCGCATCCATTGTGCAAAGGAAGCGAAAAAGGAAAGGATGGCAAAGGAGTAAGTGAATTTGCAGGAATAGCTGTGGAAGTCTAATCGAGTTATTCAATGAAGAGAGAGAAATGAAAATACAAGAGGAAAATAATTTTAGGGGCATTGATACAGGTAGACTGATAGTGAAGGAGAGGAAGAGCAGAGCAACCAGGTAGAGGAGAAGAGCTAAAATTTTGATGAGAGCTGACCAAAAATCGGCTTCATGACGAAGTTGGAGAACACGTTAAGACATTCTGCAAAAAATTAACTCAGAATTAATTATATCCTTGATAGGGACAAGAAGTAGCTGTAGCAAAGAGGGTTTTTAACCTCATGGTATCTGAAGAACAGATAAAGTTAGAAGAGCGCTTGTGTAGGACAGACCTGTGCTGACGAATCTGAGGTGATACAGGAGAAAGGCAATAGAAAGATGACCAACCCAAGAATCTCATAATGAATTCAGCACTACTGTGGGGACAGTAAAAGCGTATGATGGAGTTCACAGAACTATTTGCGTAAGAGAGGTGACTGTGGGATTTCAGGTATTATCAGAACTCCTGGCCCCTAAAATCAGAGCCTGTGGGTCTTTGGTTTTACCTGTCTCACGTACAAGAGAAGTAAAGACATCCCCAATGCCACTGGAGCATGTCTATCAGCTGCCTCCTCTTTTAGACCTCAGCAAGATGCTGAAAGGGTCTCCAGCTACATGGCAAGAAGCAATTGCATCCTGCCTGGTTTCCCCCTCCAGACAGCGATATCTAACATAAATATGAGCTTAAGAGGTGACATCACACACTAAACAGCTATACCTCCAGATCACTGATAGACTACCAATGTGACATTAAAAAAACATAGAACGTGACTACCAATGTGACATAAAAAAAACATAGAATGTGACTAATAAGAAACTTTGAGCTTTCAGGCATAGAAAGCTTTATTAAGGTCTGAATTAGACACCTCAAGTTTCAAGTTTGCTGTTCTAAATCAGTTGGTCTGCTAATGGTATCATCTCTACCCGTAATTCTCAGGCCATCACAGCTACAGCATAAGCACTGCTAACACTACTGGGAGAAAATGTTTTGCTATGAGAAAGGCCTTGCTCTATTGCGCCAAGCTATAGGATAAGCTAGTTCACTGGAATCATTTTGAAGAGCAGCAAATATGGCAATCGAGCGGTAAACGTCTTAAACGTTGGAGTAATGTAGGTGGCTGTAGCCGCCAGGCAGTTAAATCACAGGATGCTGGGCATTAACAATCCCTGCATGGGCATTTAGATAAGTTTGGGGAAATCCCCAGCCCTTGCTAATCACGCTGTCAGTTATAACTGAGCAGCCTGCTTACCTGCTGCCCTCTGCTAGAGACGGTCTCCAGCCCTTTAAACACTTGCTACCAGATTTTCTTGCTGCTGTTAAAAACGGCACAAGTCAACAAGACTGCTCATAGTAAGCACTGAGCTTTATAGTGTTTTCAGGAGAGATTATAAATTACAAAGGGACTTTTTCAGTTGTAAGATGGTTACTAAATGTAATTCTTTACCATCATCATTATTGTTATTGTTGTTACTCAGTTCCTCCTCAGCAAACACTCTCTTTCCTCCATCTGCTTTTAGCATCGACTGTTTGCTAATGTGCTATCCTCTTTCCTACAAGTAACATTGGTTTTCAGTATTTCACTAATTTCAGTCCTTTAGGATGGAAATGTCTGCTGTCTGTCACAGTCCTTTCATTAAAGAAAGGCAGCGCATACAAACCAGGTGTGTGAAAATACAGAAATAGAGCATGAGGGGCATCAGCATCTAAAACAACAAAGATTTCCAAAAACAACTCCAAGGCAAGAATTGTGCAGCTATTTGTGTTACCTTGCCAGACAAATGGAGCACAAAGATTTTGACCTTCCCACAGTAGCTAAGACCACCACGTGGCACTGTGTAAACCTGCTCCCTTCTGAAAGCAACTTTAACAGCTCAAATGTGCTTCACTTAACACACGAACAATAAAATTGTGATTTTTTCCAGACCTTCAGGGCAAATCTTTGTTCTAGTCAACTTTACTGGAAGGCATAGATGAGGACTTAATTTTTAATAAAATATTGGTAGTTCTTCCTCAAGCATCTACTCAGCTTTTCCTCCACACTCTATACAGTCATCCCTGCTAATTCTGTAAGCCCTTTAAGTGGTATTCTTTTGGTTATATTCGCTCTAAGGAGTGCTTTAGTAAGCAGCTCTAGGAGACAAAGGAAAATGTTGAGAGGTACTTCATATTTAAAGGCAACTCATTTGCTTTCTATTACTAATAGCTCCCAAGTAAAAATAGATTCTGTATGCTAGAAGATCATTTTTGCCATTGCATGTTATGTATAGCTCCTGCAGACATTTTCAAAAGCACCTATTACCTATTTGAGACTAGTACCTCTAATTTCTTCTTGGATTTAGGAAGCTTGGATGTTTAGGCACTCTAGAAAACCTATATGTATGCCTCTCTGAAACATGCTTTTACAGTTTTACCCTATTAATCCTATAACACTGGGAATGAGTCTGCTTGCTGCATATCTGTCTACATTTTTCTCTAAATGAAGTGAGCACTTTTCCTTCACTGCTCTGTCCTGATGGGACACTGGCTCCTTCATTCCTGTTATCCTAAACCCTAGCAGCTACTGTAACTGACATTTTGTATTTCTATTCAGATTTATGCTGATTTTTTTTTTTAAAGTGCATTTAAGTTAGTCTGTGACCAGAATAGTTTTCCCATGTTTTGGGTAAGTCACAAAGTTTCCTTTGGACTATTAGTAAGTCATTGAACATGGACATCTATTCCTTGGAACAGCCTCCTTGCAGCAAAAATTGACACATTTAATGACATCTGTGATACACTAGGACTTGCACCAGCCTGAAAGATAGGTAGTACCTGTGTTTCTTTCACTGTAGTTGGTGCATATTACACAATTAAGAAACATGTGCGAGATGTCTTATCTGAGTGAGGCAGAACAAAAAATATACTAGTGCTGTGCACATTTCAGGGCAAATCTAGCTGCATCCAGGCAAATTCAGAAGTGACTGATTGGGCATTACTAGAAATGTAGTAAGTTCTGGCAGAAAAGGAGGTGGTAACTTCCCATAAAGCCCTACTTTGAAGAGGAGGTTGGTCTAGGTGACCTCCAGAGGTCACCTACTCTGAAATTTTTCAATAATTGTAATTCAGCTGCAGCCAGCAAGCGCTGCTTATATATCCTCCATGCCGCCAGAGAATCAGTCAGGATGACGTCCAGAGAGCAGAGCTGAACGGTCAAAGCAGCGAGGTGTCAGGGATTCGGGAGCAGTCGCTGCACCGTACTGGGAGCCCTCCTCCGCTGCCTTCCCTTTGTCTGTCCATGGGCCACGTGTGCATGAGGGCAGGATTTGAAGTATTTTTATATGCTTCAAACAAGGCCTCTACTGTTCCTCATCTTTGTGTGAAATTCTATGTAATGTGTCTTTCAAGAAAAAAATCCTGTAGTTCTGAATCAAATGCTAAGCCAAAGGGAAATCACATACCACTTTGCCTGATGAGACCTTCTGCAGCTCACCCTTCAAGCTAGTCCTACTACATTTCCTTTTAGCAAAAGACTTCCAGATTTTTATTGCACACACAAACAGCATTAGATAAACATGTCAAAAGTGCAAGCATTTACAGATTTTGCACAGTCTTAGAGAACTATGTAAACCCATTTTAGTTAAGAACGAGCCGATCACCTCAGCATCCACAGTAACCACAGAGCATTTCCGTTTTCTAGTGAATTCAGAACTCAAATTTAGAGCAGACTAATTGACTTGTAGCCCATTCAGTCACTTCTGGGGCATTAATTATGCTTTTCACCTTCTCGCTCTGTGTCAGAATGAAAATGCCTTAGTGTGTGGCAGGGAGAAAAGGCAGACACAACCTTCCTCATTCAACTGATTTTCTTTGAGAGTAAAAGAACAAGGAAACACTTTTTAAATGTACTTAGTCTTGGCAGCAGAGCAAAGGCTGTGCCATCAAGGTTGGCAGCTTATCGATCAGAGGGCATACGCTCCCCTCCAGCGCACACGGAGGTTTTGTCCTTCCCAGTCATTGCTGGGAGTAATTGCACTTGCAAATACTGGGGATATCTTGAAAGTGAGATGACGTGGTAGCAGAGGACTAAAACCCGGTCGAACTCCAAATTGTTTTCATAAGTTCTCAGGTCACCAAGCAATGAAAAAAATCACAGTGAGAAAAAGACCGTAAAGACCCTGCATATCTAGTTACAGTGGAGAACTGCCTTTCGTATACTCAGGAGAGCATTTGAGGGACTTCCCTCCAAGAACACCAACCAGCTGGCACGAGTGCTTACGATGCCTGTACGCAGCCTGCACAGGATGGACGCAGCGCTGCCGACCGACTCCCGAGCGCAGACTGCGGCACGCATCCGCCTTGCACCGACAGCGGGAGGGAGAGGGAGAGAAAGCCCCAGCACAACCAGTGCAAGGGCCTGACCCAGCTTTGCTGATCCCTACACGCCGGGGGACTGGACATGCAAGGAGCCTCCTGCGGGTCATGGGCAGTGATCAGCAGTGAACGTTCCACCACGGACCGAGTCCTGCATTGCTCTTCACGTAGGCCTTAGCGCAGCTCTTGCCTGAGCAGAGACTGAGGGGTTCAGCTATACAGCTCTGAGCTTTGGTGTCAGCATTGGTCTGTGGTTAACTACTGCTATCCAGGAGAAAGTCCCAAGCATTTTCCAAAATCCACTTCCCTCCTGCAGCCGTGCTTCTAAGAGCAATCACTTTGGGGCTGGTTACAAACTATGTCCTTCAACTCACTCTCATCCCACAGATTCCTTTTTAAACAGTTATTGGGGAAAAAAAAGCGACATTATTGATTTAAAAAAAATTTGCATTTCCCAATGAGAGCCACAAAGGTGGCTCACTGCAGTCAAACAGCAGAGGAGCGGGCACAAGAAGGTTTTAAATCAAGGCAAAAAGGCAGAACATTATGCTTCCAATTTACTTTCTTAAAATGAAATGTGCAAGCTAAAAAGCCATGAATAAGCACTACTGAACACCGCAGCCACTGAAAAGACATTTCTAAACCGTTCCCCCCCACCCCACCCCCGTCCTTTATCTTGTCAAGAGACTGTATTTTCATTGTGCTTGTATGGTAATTTAAATCATGCTAGGGTTCAGAGCATACAGTGTAATTGTAAGTCAGCTAGGGTTTGAATGCCATCACTGCTGTGTAAATAACATCATCAGCTCATCAGCTGTGTCAGTAGCATTGCAATTATGTAAGCAACTATTACTTCCACCCTTGATATGCCATATTAGAACTTATTTGGGGGGTTGGAGTTGACAGGTAGTCTATAAATACGAAATGCACATAACAGCAGAGAAGCTGTGATTTGAGGTACGAACATAATTCCGCCCTAGGGCTTCCTGATGACATCACTCACCGGGTGGCCACCGGTGTGCTGTCACTAAGAGAGCGACTGTAAAAATTTGTTCCCTGCCTTGCGCCTCCTTTCTGCGTCCCCCGCACCCGCTCCCATCTGCCCGCTGCGTGTGCTACCACGGGAGACTTTTCTGAGCAAGATTTCCAGAAAGAAGCAGGCAGGAGAGCTCCAGCAACCCAGAAGATCCCTCGGTAATGAGGATTGCTCCCAATAGCTGGAAAATGCGAATATATTTGTTGGTTTTTTTAAACACAGCTAAGCCCCTGAACTGGAGCTTGGCACTAAGTGATTAGTCTTTCTCAGACTTCCTGTGTGCTTTTGGCCAGATCAATGATTTCCTAAGCTTTTATTTCAGCTTCTTAAAAATGAGGGTAGCATAATGATTCCTTTCTTTAATCCGCCGCATGTTTATATTGTGAGCACGTCATACCAGAGCTAGCCCACTAGGCTATCTTTAGCGAGCCGCAACCTCTGAATGTTCCTGTTGCAACGGATCTCTTGGCAACGGAGGAGCAAAAGCCCATGCGCAAGTGCCCACCAAGTCCACGAGCGCAGCAGGAAACTCTTCTCCACGGCCTTGCGTGTGGCGCTACTCAAAGCTGATCCACTGACCCGCCGAGCTTGGTGGGGACAAGGAGGCAGGGAATTCCTCTCCCAGATTTGTACGTTGCGCCCCCAGCAAGTCAGAAGTAATTGTCCACAATCTTTTGCACCTGCTTGGTTTTCTCCCTCTCCTATCACATGCACACATCCCTCACCAACACCAGCCATGACCAACGCGCCCAGCACTGATTCAGGCTCAAGCTTGAGGAGTGCATTAGTAACAGCTCAATATATGAATAAATACAATAGTGAGCCACACTCAGATTAATTCATAGTCTGTGTTGTGACTAAAGAAGCAACGCTCCACCGAATGAGTGTCAGAATGATAGATTAGGACTTTTTTAGAAAAGATTGCGGCTTAGAACGCAATTGGAAGATTGATTCTTTAGATCCTCGTTTTATATAGGGTCTAGGTCTTGAGTATAACTCAGTGAGAAGGGAGATGATTCTCATCCTCAGCTTGCAGAAGTGCTGCACGCTGCAAAAGCTGACAAAGCGTATGAATAAAGGTAAGGTATGGGGAGACCCAGCCAAGAAATTATGAATGCTTGGTATTTACAGAATACCCATACGCCGTACTATAGCTACACATATTTAAGATTGTTTTGAAATCACCACTACGAGGAAGATGCATATCTATCTGAATGTACTCTTTATTAGAATAATTATGTTTTTATTTTGGAAGGAGACTGAGGTTGTCTATAGGAATCATCATTCAGCATCTTCTATTCTTTTGCTGTATTCTCTAGTGAATTGTATTTCATGGGAAAACATATTTATTCAGAACTTCATTTTGATTTAATAGAAAAATGGTTCTTGCCACAGCAATGTGGAAAACTCATTTTTCTGTCTGTGTTGATTTTTGGCGTATAAATGCCAGAAGCCTCTGTTCATTTTCCTTATCGAGAAGGACTTGCCTGAGATTAATTTCCTCATCATCCCCTCCTTTTAAGGTAGCTGTATTTCAATGCCATTTAAAGACAGAGTTGTGATAAATTCCTATTTTCAATGTACAGATATCAACGAAAGAAGTCTATTCCACAGCAGTAAAGTAATTGAATTCAAATGCAAAGGGACAAAAAAATTTTATAAAATCATGTACTGTTATTCCAGCTGTACTCTGGCACGACAGGTGCCTTCATGCATTTTTCTTTCTAAAGACAATTCATTTTGAAATAAACTAATTGCAAGAGTTTTTAATGTTTTAATACAGCAGAAGGGACATACTTCTGACATCACTTCTTTATAATTGCAGGTTGGAATAATTGAAGACTTCTTATACCAAATAGAAGACAGTTTCTTAAAGAACAAAAAGCTTAGAATAGCTAGGAGGCAGAAAATGAAAATGAAGAAGCTTCAGAGCGCACAGCAACATTAGAGCCTAGGAAATATGAAACTGTCCCCCATCAGCCCCAAAGACATGGCCACAAAGAGAACAAGAAGATTAACGATGTAGATATTCGATAGAGAGGTCTACAAAAGCCACCTTTCAGCTTAACGAGCCTTCCCCTCGTGATGGGATACCTTTAGCAAGATAGTCCCGCACTTTATTAGTCTTAACTGGCTGGAATAAACGTCCTCAAAAGACTTAGCTTGATTCTTATTGCAAATTGTCTTGTTTATTTAAGTAGCAAACCCAGCAGCGTGCTTTTCTCTCCACCTCCACAAGGAAGAAGCCGGGGGGGGGGGGGGGGGGGGGGGTTCTGCCTTCTAGTGGTTTACACACACACGTAGGTACGGGTAACATCGGACAGCTGCCTGGGGGTCCTGACTTCATCTACCTGCCCACTCGAGGAAATGCCTTTGCACAAGGATTTACAGAGCTGCGTGTGTGCATATAGCTGAAAGGGTGCAGATTTTTAGAAAAACCCATATGCTTCAAAAGGGGCTTTTATCTTCCAGCCTGAGAATACTCTGTAGCCTAATTCTCTGCAAAATCCTCATGGTTTGATGACCACCCAGTAAGCAGTGAAAACAGGGATCCCTCCGTACTCAGCTGACAGGAATTCAGCCGCACGTTGCCTACTTTCCAGGTTACTGCCTCACGCTACAGACGCTGCTACTAGTGCAGGACACACGACACTAGAAAAAGAGAAAGCAATAACGGAGCCCGATTGCCACTGAAATCCTTGTTCTAGTGTGAGCCCTGGGGATGATTTTCCTCCCTCCACTAGACAGTGATTTTTTTTTTTTAAGACACAAACAGGGAAAATAAGCGCATCTGCTTTTTGCCAGTGCAAATCTCAGCAACGTCTTGCACTCTAATGGCAGAAACCTGGTACACCTTACCTCCCTTTGGCCTTCAAGGGAGGACAGGATCCCACACCGCCCGGGACCTGCCATCCGCGAGCACAGCAATGCCTTGTTTTACTAGTGTTGACCTACTTTTCCATAGAGATCACCTCATCAGACGATGCTTGACGGGCAGGCTCAACCAACGTGTGCAATATGTTCTACAATTGGCATTTCCTTTTTATTTACCTTATTTACTTTATAAGAAAATAACCTCATCCTAAAAAAAACAGAATTCAGTTCATTATAACTTCTCATTCAAGAGTGACTTCAAAACAAAAAGATAGAAAGAAGAATCCACCACCCCCCAGCCCTAAGATTTAATTAAAAATTCAGGATCTAAAAGGTATTTAGTGACTTCATTCCCAGTATCTATTTATAGCAGATAGGAATCTAAATCCAACAGATTTTCAGCTGCTAGAGACCATCTTCCTAGGCTCTCAACAACGAACAAAGGACCTTCAAAGCTTCAGTACAGTCTTTCTTAGTTTTCAAAAATCTTTTTAACAGAGTAAGTATAAAAAAAAAAAACTTTTTGAGAAAATCTGAGCTAGCTAAAGCTCCTTAAACATGTGGGACACAGAAACAAAGAATTATTGCCCTTTGGAGACAGCATTATCTTGCTATGGAGTTGGTTTTGTCAGATGAAATTTTATGACACATAGTGGCAATCATCCATCTTTGATGAGCAGACACACACTAAATCAGGAAGACTGCTCCCCACGGATCATCAAGTCACAGTGAACATACAGTTTGGTATATCATCAGCATGTTAAGCAAATACTCTTAATTTGATGTAAGCTGGCTTCTGATTCTGCAATACTTAATGCAAACTGATGTATTTTTACCTACAATGATGAAAAAGAATTAAATACAATGAAAATAGGTGATCTTTGGGAACAAACAAGCAATACTGCCGGTGAGAAAGCAGTTGGCTGTGCAACATGAAAAAGCCAGTTCCAGCGAGCTGACAAAGTTGTAGCAGACTCATTGCAGAGCTTAGTGAACGACCCAGATCCTAGACACGGTGCAGATCAACGCATCAGCGAGAGACAGACCACAGCCCAAACCTGCTGGATGTCTAAAACATCCAGCCCAGCGCCTGGCTACGGTGCCCCTTAACCTCCAGAAAGCCACGGAATAAAACTGTTGTCAGAGGAAGAGATGAACAGAGAAACAACACAAAGCAAACATGAAAGGATCCTCTGTCATGGAGAAATGGGTCGCTGTCCTCCCTAAAACAAAACAACCATAATGCACCAATTTCCAGGCCTAAAATTGCAGGTGAGTATTTTACTTGAAACTCTTTGAGCCTAAAATTCTCCTATTAAATCACTGTCTGTTCTAGGAATGGAGAACTTGTCATAACAAAGCAAGCTAGCAGTCTAGAAAATGCCATGCCTGGTTTGGACAGGACGCTCTGGAGAAAGACACGAGAAAGCGCTCTTCAGCTTTACTCTATGAACATCCTGCATTTTGGCTGGACAAGGACAAAGGAGAGGGGGGAATTTTTGATGTTTGCTGCATGCAATATAATTTCTAAAGTATGAGATTCACTAGGCTCACCTGCAAAATTAAAAAAAAAATTAACTTGCCTTTTGAAGAAATTTAATAACTGCATTATATTGATTCTCTGGCCTCTTAGCTGAGGAATTCCATAGAGTGATGTTAGATACTGTGGCTCCTCTCATTCAATAAATATCATTACAAGTTTGGGCTCCACACTTCCTCCTCCTTTTTTTGAGAAAACACTAAAAATTGCCTGGCCTGTGGTTGCTGTGGCTATTTTAGTCACGTACACAAGGACGCATCTGAGACCACTTCCCTAGAGCTCCACTTTCAGGTCACTTTTGTAGCAAAGACTAGTTTCCAAATGAATGATGGGGGGGTTGCTTCCCTCTATCACATCATTCTTTTGTCGCAAAAATGATTTATCTGTCGACAGCTAGGTTCACTGGCCCCAGGCAACTGATGTCAGTTGAAACCACTCAATGAGAAACAGAGAACACTATACCAATTTAAAGGGGGAAAAAAAGATATAAATACCCATCTCCCCTAAGACTGCCTCATAACTCTTTTGCTTGCTGTTGCAATCACTGCTTCCTTGTAAATGCCAGAATTTCTGTACTAAGCCCCAGAAGGGACAACAAACACAAGCAGAGTGAGCTTCTTCAGGTTTTAGGTGTATTTGTTTGGCTACAACACTGAATATGGCTTAGAGAAGATACAGTGTTTGAACTTAATAAACATTTTTCGCTTTCCTTATTCACAAAGTCTCTCTGTCAAGTGTTGCATACAAACACTTGAAAAATAAAAGGTTGTGGTTCAGAATGGTAGCAAACAGCTCTACAGCTGAAGTGATAAATGAAATGCCTCACCAGTGGATAAAACAGGAGATGCACTCATGACATCCAGCAGAAGGGACTAACCTAGGAGATAAGCTAATGACAGCCACTGCTAAGGATTAAATCAGAAATTTGCTGTTGCTAAGGTCCCTCCTTTGTCCATGAGTTGGACAGCGATCCAAAAAATAATTCAGAGCATTTCAGTCACACTCCTGCAAGTATCTCTCTCCACTTAAATTTCACATCAAAGATGCAAGAAGGAAGACGAGTTGCATCAAGGTTTCCTTGCAATTTGTCTATACAGATTGCAAGCGCCTGAGAACAAGGACTGTCTCACAACACGCTTGCTCAGGGAAGCCCCCATTCTACGCAGCCTTTGTAGAAATTTGGGTTTTAATAGCTTTAAGCAGAATACCACCTAAAAAGAAGTCTAATGTTAAGAAATCTATAATCTAATCATGAGTTTAGCAATATGGAAGACAGAGATATTAGACAGCAAGTAGTATTTCCAAAACAAAGCTCATGGCTAAAATTGGAAAAGAAATTTTGCATACATACACACAGTATTGTATTCAAATCGAACCGGGCAGTCATACACCTGTTGGTTACTCAGTGGCCCTCTCCGCGGCTTTACGTGATCAGCCGTCTTTAATCTCAAAGCACGGAACAAGGGCGCCACAATTCGACATTTCCCTGTTTGAACTACGGTCACCGTCACAAGAGCCGATTTCGCGCGGGGCCGTTTCTTGTTCTCGTTGCAGTTCATCACGGGAGGACGCGAGATCCAAGATACCTCAGCGCGGCAGAGCCCATGAATAATACAGCGCATTACTTTGACCTTTTCAGTTCTCTTTGCGGTGCGATTGGCCAACCGTTCCTGTCCTCCCCTGTTAACCATCCCATTAACCTGTGAGGAGAAGGTGGAACGGACAGACAGTTAGCTGGCGGAATAATAAAAAGGTTAACACTGAGCTGCACAGTCCTGGCTTTCTTGGGCTTTAATGGGTATTTAGATTCTGCAGTCTCTTTCGTCTTTCAAAGCCTGCAGTGAAAAATAAGAAACCGCACAAGATGAACTTTGTTCTCATTGCAGATTATAATCATGTAGCTCCTTTCAGATGTCACACTTGGATGATTCCAGTTTATGCATGAATAAACTGAGAAGAATGTTTATTTTTACCCCTCTCAATATGGAGAATATTCAATTAGAGCAATGAACTTTTTCTTTGAAGCTGGTCATTCTTGAGTAAAGGAAAACTGAAGAAAGTAGAGGCAAAAAGCTCCATACGGCAGCCGTCTTTAAAAAGGTCAATACTTGCTCCGCTAGCTGAATCATTCTAGTCATTTCCTAGTCAGGAGAAGGAAATGGTGGCATTTTTCCATCCTGTGGGCTGTTAGCTGCAGAAAGTTTTATCCCGATATTCACCAAGACTATTGGGGCAGGCAGACCTCACCTTGCTCAGGCATGTGCAGAAACCGAGGCACAGAAGTTTGGGGTGAACGTTCGAAAGCGGCTGCTGAAAGCAGCGGCCCTGTTTCCCTTGAGTACCCATAGATGTTTGTAAAAATCTTCCCGTTTTTTTCCAAAGATTAGATCGGCATGAATAACACTGCATTACCTCAACAAGCATCAGAAAACGTTCTCAGAAATCTTGTAGTCAAAGAAGTTGGTATCAAAGATTTCACGTGAGCTTCTTCGCTTGTAAAAATTTTCTAAGCTTTCCTCTGGCACCCACGACCCTGGCACCATCCTGTGGCTCAGTTACAACCTCAGAGAGTTTGTTTTTCGGGTGTCACATTTCTGTATTTGTACAAAAGCTTTGCTTTGAGCTGCTGCTAATAGCAACGCTATTAAATACTTATTTTAGATGGGAGAAGTCGGGGCAAGAGGAGGAACCTTGCCGTTACCATCAGAACTCCAAATTTTACATTTATTACAGGTACTGACTGCACTAATGCAGAGTGTTTTTATTATTTCGTAGTAATAATATAATCCCTATTTTGCTTAAAGTGAACAATGGTATTCAGACAGGAAAAATTACTAACAAAGAAAAGATAAAGCTTTAAAAGTGACTCTCTTGGTTTCTCTCTTCAATACATTTTAAATGCAGAAGGGACCGTTAGGATCATCTATATGCCTAGAATTTTAGCATTTTGCTTTTTGATATATGGGATCCTGAATAACATAACGTTTCTCTTTACCATTGCTTCAGAGCATTATCACTGATGGACACAAACAAACTACAGATTGAAATACTGGCACACTTTGGGGCGTGCTCACGAAATATGACCGATTAGAGAGGCAAATTTTTTTTCCAGAGATGCAGTGCGTCTTTAAAGGTTAAAAAACTTATTTGTAAAGTTTTCAGTGACTGAAATCAGCACAAAATAAAGTTTATCAGGCCTCAACATCCTTAATGCGTCAATTTGGAAAGAGTTATAGCAATTTTAACGAGCCCTTGTTCTTGATTTAAGTCTGAAATTGAACTGCATGCTACCGGACATTTAGTGAGAAAACCGCTCTTCTAGCAGAGTTATAAAACGGCTCTTCTAGCAGAGCTATACCCAGAGTTTAACAGCTGCCCACATTTCTACCCGTTACCGCTCAGGACTGGAGGGAAAATGGCACAGAGAGTTTTACAGATTGCTTTCACGAGTTAAAACACATCACTCATTAGGAGAGTAGTAAAGCTGTCGAGAACCAGATTAAATTCCAGCTGTGATGAACAGAACAGACAAACGAAGAGAAAGAAAACGGAATAAAATCCATTCCTACATTTGTTCTAGCATCCAAGTGACCTAGCAGGTCCCTTCGGTGGCGAATGAAGCGTCCTATCCTGCAGGAAAAGGGCTAAAACCCTGCTGCTCTCCGTGCTCAGGGGTGGCTGAGCCGATCCGCAGGAGAACGAGGCGGCCAGGAAACACACCGAGTCATCACGCTGCCTTCAACAGCTTCTCGCCAAAGCCTCCTTTACAAGCTACAAGCAACAGTAACTTTATCTGTGAAACACATTTATGCGCCACCGTTGTTAAACTCGCCCTAAGAATTTTTGTTTTCCAGAGGGATGAGACCATCAGCTTTTACGTATCAACAAACAAACAGGGAGAAAGCTTTATTTTTTTTTTCCTGTTAAGTTACAAGATTTGTTAAGAGTGTCACTTTTTCATGGGGGTAAGAGCTGGAGGTGCATAAAACTGAATTCTACCATTTAATTAGCAATCAGCAATGATCTGTCACTCAGAGTTACTGTAATTCATGAACTGTTAAGTCAAAGCAAAAATGGCAAGTAATTAGACTGTATCCATTAGAGCTTCACTAGCACTCACTCATACAGCTAGGGTTTCAATCTGAGGAAGAAAATGGATGTGTGAAACTCCTTAATATATTCAGCTTTTTAATTAGCAATCAGTGCTGATTTGTCAGCCATACCAACTGTAATGCATAAGCCATTGAAACACAGAAGAAAGGCACATTTTCAAAATCAGTTATGCTTATATTTACATTCCCTCCAGGCTGAAACATTGGAGAAACTCCTGAAATATCATCTTTGCCATCACAGAGCAGCAGAAAGCATGTAGAAACTTGCAATCCAACATAGCCAATAAATTACTTGCTGTTTGGGTAAAGACAGAAGTTGAATATTTATGAGAACATCGATGCTGAGAGGTAGTTAGTATCTCCAAACAAAGACAAATAAACACGACCATTTTTAACTGTATGTGAAACAAAGTCTCCCAGAGGTAACACAGCTGATACTCCACTCAGTCCCTAGTGCTTACCTGGCTATTTTGCCTTCTCCTTCTCTGGATGGGTGAGGAGGTGGTAGAAGAGCAGTGGAAAAGGTCATCCTTTACCCGACAGTCACAGGTGCCAGTGAGTCCTGAGCTTCCTTCTGGCCTCCGGCACAGACCCGTCCCTCTCCTGAGCTTTGATGGGCACAAGACACGACTCCCTCCAGCGCTCTGCAGTGCTCCTGGTAAGCTGAGGAACAAAGATGTGGGCTCTCTAGCTAAAAGCCCATCCCTCATTCTACAACCCTCAAAGAAACTGGGGTGCTAGAGAGAGAGGGGGAACAAGAAGTTTAAGAGGTCTCCTCCCTCTCCCAACATGAGCTCTTCTGGTTCTGCTAGCTTGCCTGCCACGCTTACATTTTTCCTGTAGTCTGCCAATTCCTGTATGAAGCATGGAGAAGTGTCTAAAAGAGATGCATGAAAATGGGGAAGATCTTTTTGATCTTTAGAGTTTAAAGAAAAGATACGAGCCAGCTGAAGTTATCAATTGGCCCAAGCCAACCCAGCATACGCAGGCCTTTGGGCTAACTTCATCAATACTTTGTAATTTGTGCCTTTAGTACAAATACTGTAATTTTAGTTACTTCCAATTACGCCTCCTATAGCTCCCCCTATGCATGGTAAACACAAAGGGGTGTGAAGCATTCTTACATAAGAATCTTCTTTTTTTGTACCTTTATAGGTAACAGCAGGCATCTCATTACTTTCCTCTACACCAGAGTGTAGCTCCCACTACGGTGAGATTCTGCACTTAGTCAGTCAGTGTTTGGATCACCTGATAAAGGCACCAAGACAGCTTGAACTAATTAAGAGTTTGCAGGTAGAGAGGTAATCATATTCCTAATTGCCTAAACTAGGCAAACAAATGCATGGCCACGTGCGTGCAGAGGGTGATAGAATACTCTGCCAGCTGAAATTTCAGCTTGAAATAGTGGTAATGTTCTTGTCTAAAAATGACTTTTGTTTGCTCAATGTCTGACAGAGTTAAATCTATTTCACTAGATGTTTAATTAGTTTGTTTTCGTAGCATTCTCATTTCCATTTTGGCTTTCATTATTGATGGGGAGAGAGCAGGTTTCTGACTATGGGCTTAAAACTGGTCTGAAGGCAAAGAACATGGCATTGGTTCGCCTTAACCCCTCCAATGTCAGCTGCATAGAGCATTCAGCCAACATTTTTAGCTCTCAACAGCTTTTGTGTTTTCAAAGCGCATTCTAGCTAGCCCCTGTTTTGTCTCTGATGGCTGGCTTTCAGAAGTTATAAACATCCATCTCAGTGGAGCTTTCAGCTCCTATTTTGGAAACAGCAACTATTTTACTGCAAAACACAGGTCAAGCCGTCCTGTTGAATCTAGAGCAGATTCACAAGCAGGTGCTCTCAAGCAGCTGTAATTTCTCCACCATTTCTCTTTAAACAAAAAACCTATAAAAGATTAATCATTTTGGTCCATAAATGCTTTAATATCTTGCACTGAGTAGACATTTGTGAATTGTAGGTATAGCTTTGCGAACAGCTGGACCACGTTTGCCCAGGCTTAACTTAAGAAAGGAAGTTCAGCTGATTCAGACAAATGTCAGGAGAAGAGTTCAATTCCCACCTGTGTTCCAGCCTTCTGCGGGCTCTTGAACAGTTACCTGCTTCTTCAGCGGCAGAAAGGAAACAAACTATTGCTTCCTCACATATCATCTTATTTGAGCTCAAGCTTTAGGGTAATTCTATCTACTCACTCCAGACTACTACCTAATAGCAGTACACTGCAATATAAACAGGCTTCTGAACACTATTACCTATTTTAACTCGTAACAAGGATAGGTTGACAACATGATCCAGTTTTCTCAAAATGTCAAAGTGAGGACCTAAGCCAGCTCTGTAACAACAGGCAGCTAATGTACCTATTCCAAGAAATTTTACTCTTAGAGCGCAAGTTCCCAGAACTTTAAGGTACACATACCAACAAGAGAAGACAGCAAATATGCTGTTAGAGGTCTACATTTGCTTTCGAAGTTTGGATGAATAGCACAAACATCCCATCAAACAACACCCACACAGCTGAAGGCCCTTTCCTTTAATAGCTGTTCTTCCATTTTAAAAGGCATCGATTTAGACCAATGGTTAAAAGTAAATGTTCTTCTATAAAGGACCACAAGCCCCAAAATGGAAAAATGAAATCTTACTTCTGTTTTATCAGGAAGGGAAAATAGAGGTCTTAATAGCAGATTTCAATTTTTTAAAAAGAATATCTTGATTCTGTACAGTCTATAAGAAAAAAAAAGTTGCATTTTAAACAAAGACCAGCTTTTGTCCTCGCCTTCAGATAGCTCCAATCTTTCAGAATGAAAAAAAAATTCTTCTGTATGCTGAATGTGCACCAGCTAAATCTTTAGCAGAGCAGTAAATGAATGGGAGTGAGGTTAAAAAGAAATATTCTTGCTATTCCAGGCCTGATCCTTAAAGAGGTGCAGAGCAGCTCCTCTAGTTTTGAATGCTAGAAATCTCTGCATAAAGACTTAATTCAACTGAACTCACTGAATTAAAGTTAGAAACATATTCAGGAATTTCAGATTGTCCATAACATGATTGGAGCTAGGTGCTTTACGAGCCAGGTGACTTACTGTTGCTCAACAGGGCAGCCCACAGAGGATAAACAGTAAAAGTATTATGATTTAAAATACTGGTTTGGGGAGCCAGGCTCACCTAACACTTAAAAGAACACCGGTCAAAAGACCCCTAGAAAACACTTAACTTGCTTTAATGCTACTTATGCATGTAAAACTTTATTATTTTTCTTTGTTTCTATTACTCTCCATACTTCTCTAACCTAGAAAGCTCGCTGCTAACTCTAATCCTGTTCTGACGTGCTTCTTGCCACCTTCTGTCAGCTGTAATATTAATAAGCCAACTCTCCACTTCATTATCCACTTAGTCAATAGAAACACCGAACAGACGCACATGGAGCCCCACTCAATACGACCACAGTGGAGACTAATAAAATTTGCTATCTAATGGGTAGCATTAAAGATCCACTAGTTTTGTATTCGCCCACTATTAGTTCCAGCACTGCTAGCAAACTTGCAATGTCAAACAAGATGACGCCTTGCTAAAATCAGGTTACATGATACTTATTCTTAGCTTTAGTATCCAAAAGGTTTGCTACACTGCTACAGGAAATTAGATTGGGAACAAGTCATCAAATCAACAAAACCTATACAAACCATTGCTTACCAGTTTGTTAATTTAAATCAAAGCCTCACTAAATGTTTTCACTTCTCCATCTCTCAGAAAAGCTGCTAATCTTCTTAAAGTCAGTATCGGAAAACTGGAAAAGGGCTTTCAGCATAACCCCGAGATATATAGTGGCAGTTACTCTCACCAATTCGGGACCAAACATACCTTCAATTAATTGCTGCTAAAGTACATCACTTTGGAATATAGTCAAAAAGCAGTACCCAGAGGTAATGAACACATCAGCTGTTTAAAATCACCTCATTTAATGATGATGAGATACAGCTGCTATTTTATCTTAGCCCTAACTCAGACTGTTTTTTAGAGCTGCTTTTTATCTATTTTTAATAAAGTCCTCTCAGGCAGAAACGAACAGGTTAAGACAATGACGTAATCAGAAGGCAGAAGAGGGTACAGGAGTTCAGGAGGCAGACAATCTTCCTCGTGCTTCTCTTTCTTAAAAAGTTAGTAAGCCCGAGCAAACTAGTTCCTCCGTTAGGAAGTGACATGCAACAGCTGAGGAACCTCAGGTCTCAGCTCTCTGAGCAATCGTTTGCCATTCACCTAGCAGCGACAGAGCTGTACCGTAGCCGTAACAACAAGATTAGGCAATATAGGCACACAAGGAAGTGGATTGCTTTTGAGTGCAAGCGAACTGAAGATAGAAGACAAAACCAAATTAAAGGGGACCAGAGAAATAATGACATGCTGATAGCTTGCTTGGAGAGGTGGCACAAGCAGTGCATGGAGGAAGGACTGCATAGTTCAAGTTTTCAGCTTTCATTTTTTATGATATGGACAAATGAATTTGTAAAAGACACTTCCATAAATTAAAAATCTCTCTTCCCCCCCAAGCCTGTGATAACAGGCTTTTTAAGCAGCAGGTCTCAGCATATGTATTTTCAGATTTTTTTTTTTTAAAAAAAAAAAAAAAAAAAAGCAAAAGATTTTTATTGCATGAACAAGATCTTTTTTTTAAAAAAAAAAGAGCTGTTAAAACTTAATTCCAGTTTGAGTTTTTAATAACTTAAAGCAAAAGCAGCTTGTAAGAAGCCTGCTGTACTACACCCCTATACTATAAACAAGTTGCAAGGTTTTCTACCCACCACCCTTCCTTGCCTCCCCCACCCCCCAAAAAAAAGGCAAAAAAAAAAAAAAAAAAAAAAAAAAGCTACAGCTACAACATAATCAACCGGTTTACTTCTCCAAACCCTCACTTCATTTTTGTACCTACTGGAGCTCACTGAACCACTTCAAATATTATAGCAGTTTATTCATATTTTGAAATGAGAATAGTCTTTGCAGTAGTTTTCGCTAGGACTACATTTCAGAAGACTAAGAGCAACACCATCTCCTATACTTTTATGCGTTATAACACTTCATTTACTTAGCATGTGTGTTTTTACAGCACAAGAAGAGTCATTTAGTCCTTATGCAAAAAGTGAGTGCATCTACAATTGTTGTGGAAAAGGGTATTAGTTAAACAGAAGCTTGGAAAAAGTTGAATTAGAGAAAAAAAATTGCAAGAACTTGTTTATCCTGGAGTTTATCAGGTTCCAAAAAATAAATAGAATTCAACAGCTATAGTTGATTTTTCATAATATTATTTATTAAATTATTTATTTCCTACAGACAATTGGATAAAGTTCAGTGCATATTTATCACTGATGTTTGCTTTGAGTGGATAAGGACAAAATAGCCCACCCCATGGACTGTTATCCATGGGCAAGGAGAGGCGAGGAAAAGGGAGGAAAATAGTGCACGTATGAAAAGAAAAATGGTCTGTTCCGGTAGATTTTGTCTGCTAGGTTATACGTTACTAGCTAGAGCTATATGGCTAGCTGGAATATATTTGTAGGCTAGAGCCACACACAACATTTTTATGCAAAAAAGTTGACGTTTCTAGAATTCTGTTTAGCAAAACAATAAGCAGTGTTATTTTAAACAGTTTATTTACATTGCTTGGATTGGCAAAAACAGCTATATAAAAAGCAGTTAGACAAAATATGACATACTGGGAAGCATCACTAATTACATATAGACATAAGACAGCATTGTGGTGGTTAAAAAAGACAAAAGAAAAAAACAGAAGCTGAGAACTCCTAATACAGACAGACAGCTAAACCGTTAATATGCAGAAATATACATATTTAGATGATTGTTGAGATGGTGTTGGATCGTAGCAGCTGTTGAGAGGAGATGAAAGAAGCCTTGGTGTGAGTGAAGACATTAATGTATCAGCAATTCGAATAAAAGCCTTAGTAGCAATATACCTGAAGTTTAACACATCAAAACCAGATCCTGCAGTTTCAGCTCCACACCAATAGTCTCATGTATTAAATAAAGAACTGTTAACCAAGTATTTGGAAGTTCCTTTTAGTTACAGCTGTTTTTGAGGAAAACAAAAAAAAAAAAAAGACATACACCCCCCAACACAGAGCATAATTATTTTTCTAGGACTTCCACTTCAAAGAATTGAATTGTCCTGAATCACTTTGGGCAGTCAAAGCTAGTCCTGGCCTTTAAACTTATTGTTCAAATAAACCTACATAACTTACCACTGTGTTACAGTGAGACTGCAGAAGACCATAATTGAATCACTCAAATAAGAATCTATTTCTTTATAAACAGCTACATTTACAAAATATCTGGAATAAGCAGCTGTACAACAGGTCAACTGTCATACTTAAAAGGTCAGGTAATATAACACGCATCTCCACGGAAGACATCAACAGCTCAGGTATTAGAGTGCTCAGCCAATTGCTGAAGCAAGGCAAGCATAAGAGGGTCATCCAAAATAGTGATATGTTAAATGAGCATCATCTTCATTTCAAAATCTGACAAACTAGTTTATTACCTAGAGGGGATAGTTTTTAATGAAAGAAAACGCTTCCATTATGCTGGTGAGAAAATAGATTTGTGCAAGAGAACTTTGTCTTAAATAAAGACCAAGTTGCTTGTTCCACTGATTAGCCGATCTGCTTCAATACAACTAAAAACCCCTTGTGATTAACTTAGTGTTATCTAACATTTTGCTAATTGTTGCTAAGTGCTAATGACTAAGGTACCATTAATGTCAGTAACAGGTCATTCGAACAGCCAGCTGCTTGTCAGTCACTGCAATATAGCATTGCATTTTAAAACTGCTTCATATCAAGTGGGTTGTTGATCGACTTAATGTGTGACTCCTTTTTTCAAAGACTGAAGGAAGGCTGACCAAGGAAGGAGAAGGAACACCCTGTTGGGGAAAAAAAAAAAGTTATTTGGTCATATATTATCACTATGTCAATACTGCAGTCGTCATCCTTCCACCTTGAGGCAGAATGTAAGGAATGTATCAGTACAGAAGAAATTTAAGATTAGAAACTTTTAAAATTAATGATTCAGCATTTCTGAATTTTGAATTAGATAAACATGTAGAAGATGGACAAGCAATCCACAATTAGGAAGAGGTACAACATTTGATCTAAACAAGGAAACAACCAGAACACCTAAGGTCACTTGTTTTTGTTCTGAGGGGCAAAAAAAATATTTTTAAATTTGTTATTATATATACACACTTCAAACAGAACAAATCATAAAATCGCTAAGGTTGGAAGGGACCCCTGGAGATCATCTAGTCCAACCCTCAAAGGAGTAGCCCATACAGGGATCAAACCCACAATCTTGGCGTTATTAGCACCACGCTCAAACCAACTGAGCTAAACCTACTGCTCCCCCCAATTATCTTAGTAACAACTTCAACTCTCTCAATGAACTCACTCAGACAAGCTTCTTACAGCTTTAGTTTCTTATTCAAGACGGGATTATTTCCCCCAACTCAAGGGGCCTGAAATCCAAGCCTCACTTCTTCCCTCATGGAAGCTAATATACATTATATAAATGTATGTATACATACACACACACACGTGCTTATTTCACTCAAGTCTTGAAACCATTCCCATTTCTCGTTTTAAGGTATTATATTGGCCTGTACATAATATGTAAAACAATGTTTTTAAAAATACTTTTCTACTCTGACCCAATCTTATGATTCAGTCAAAATGGGTTTTACACAAGTTAAATAGAGTGGAACAGTGCAAGTGCAGAAAAAAAACTGACACTCCCCCCACCACCACCCTTAAAGCCAGGGGATTTGTTGCGATACTTCTCTCACTCCCTCTTATTAATTCACATTCCCACGTGCCTACCTCAAGTGGGAGACCAGAGCAGTATCTTTATACTGTACCAATCCAATCACTGCACTTCAAGCACATCAAACCACCTCTGTATTATGGTACATGCTAGGCAGTTAGAGAAAAATACACAGGACAAAGGCCCAAGAGCAAGATGTCCTACAAACTACAGGCTTATGAATGTATGTTTATTCAGCATATTGTTTACTCAAATACTAGGAGTGAAAAGGAAGACAATGAAAAAAATCCCTCCAGATCTAGTCTGCTATCCTAGACTGTACTAGGAAATAGGGTTTGGGCAAAGGGCGCAGAGAAGAGCAGCAAATCAGTAGCAGGCACAGGAGGAGGACTGCATTTTACCAGATTTTCTTCGATACATATGGAGGATGCAATTCACTCACATTTCTCAAGATTCTTAGGCTGCAGTATCTGTATTCTTCTAACCTTCAATGTCATCTCACTACTTTCACTGATGTTTTCACCATACTATTCAGGGTTCATGTACACCACATTTGTGCACAACTGTCCTAAGATAAAAATCATGAACGACTTTTAACTGCACCGTGGGAGTGTCTCACTTGCTCAGAAGAGGATACATGTGTCTGACAAACTTCCAGCTCTACTGTACAAGGTAACTCCTGGTTTCTAGTATTTACAGCAGATTTTTCTGTATTCTCAGCATGTTAAACCTTATTAAATGACGCTACTCAAGATCCACAGTGAATTTTTTAAACTAATTTGTAGACGTGTTACTTTAAGACTGTTAGAATGAGATTTGCATCAGTCATTAAGATAATTGTGATCTTAAGGTTACTTATTTGGTCTGCATAGCCAAATCACTTACCGCTAATGACGATGTACTAGTCAGACGGTTGCCTATATAACTCTCATTAGCTGAGCAAGGACTTCGTCCTTCTGTTGTACTATGTGTCATTAAAGCCCTTCGAAGAGCCCTCTTTGGTGTTTTGGTGAAAGAAAACGCTCTTGTAACCTGAGAAGTTTGACAGGCATTGTTATACATTGACAAAACCCAGGCCACAATACCACCACAATAAACTTCTATTCATACTTTGAAAATTGGTAGGACAGGACCCAAGCCAGAAGCACTTGGTACCTCCTCCTTAATATGACCATATCAAAAGCAAAATCATCCCTTGCGAGTTCTAATTTTAAGGCTCCTCCTCACCCCTTCTCTTCACACTTCTGTCCAAATACAAAAGACAATGCTTGGGGGAAAAAAAAAAAAAGAATCGGGAAGAGGCCAAAATGAGGTCAGGTTTTGTAAAGCCAGGTCCCCTCTGTTAGATTGCTTTTAGTTTAGTTTTCTGCAGCTTCCAGACTATAGCAGCCTCTACAGTTTTCTCTAGGAAATGGTATTATCATCTTGAACATAGTGAGCCTTCTGGAAGGCTGCCAAGAAGGATGGGGAGCAGATTTCCTCCTTGCTGTGTCATACTCAGTCACCCTTTCTCACATCTATAAGCTTTAGTGGAACCTGACCCAGAGCACAGCCAAGGCGACAAGCAAACAGGCAACCTTTCACCCACCTCCCCAGGCAGACCCTTTCAGCAGAATAGGGTGCACTTCTTTGGTCAGGTAGTCAAGAACAGATAAGCCATATGTATAGGAGTGTATACGTCCACAGAGACCAACATTCCACGCTTTCTTCACGGCATTGTAGAAGTCTATTTTATTACCCTGGACATGCACTATCTACCTTTGAAGTCCTACCTTTGAAGATACTTAAAGTTAGGTAATTGTGTGTAGTTAAGATTTTAATTCATTCAATATGCTAAAAGTAATTAGAGCTGGGGTCAGTTTTACATTTAAAAAATTCAAAATATTAAACTGAAAATAAGTTCCCTAACAGACTCAGAAACCGCTACATATTGCATATGACCATAATACATAATACTTGCCTATATACATGTACTCCAAAATTAGTCAGTCAAAACCCCAGACACTCCCCCTTGCTTTAAGGAGCTTATACTTTGAGTTTTAACTCAGATTAAGTTTTTCCTGTCACTAAGTCCTACAAAATGCCTGAAACAGGAACATTAGCACAGCTCTCAGACTATAGCAAGTTTTACTGAGAAATACAGTCTTCAGAGTGTCTTACCTTTTTTGATGTTTTCTTTATTGCTCTGGATGCTCTGCTTAATGTGCTGTCCATATCTTTAGTATTTACTTCAATTGAATCAGGATCAACCGTATAAATGAGATTTTCCTGTAGACAAAAATCACCTTAATAATGGTCCAAAAAAATGCCAGCTCTTGTCAAAATATCATTCCTTAGCTCATTAAGTCAAATTTAGAGGGTTTAAATTGTCATATTTCTCCATTGTTAACTCATAATATACAGTTAGGTAGCTATTTGCTTCTGTGACATTTCACAAGATTAGCTACTGGTGCAGTCTGTTTATGGAAACACTTCATCCATCAGTTTTACGTTTGGTTTGACTTGGTCTCTAATGCAGCATTGACCAAAATAAAGGTAATAGCTCTGAAGTGTGCCTGAGGGGTTTAACAACATATATATCCCTTTAGCCCTCTAGCGCACCTTTGACTCTTTCAAAATGAAATCTTGGTAACTCCAGCTGTCAAATATTAAGATTAAAACTTTCAGGTTAAGACCAGCAGATGTTTCAGAATACCCACAAGTTTTTCATGCCTCATTCTTAAACTCTAGCATGTCCAAAGCAATTTCTGGCTAGCTACTTACAAAAAAGAGAGAGGAAAAGATGGTGGTGGGGGGGGAAATAGAGAAAGTGATGGGGGTAGGAAGTTGATGAGGGCTTTTTATTTTTTTTATTTTAAGAAAGGATAGTTCATCTCAAAAATTGCTTTGAAAGCATAAGCCTACCACAGAGTGAGCTATACGGCTCTTCCTACTACGAAACAAAGTGGTAGAGTTAAAGCCTTGACTGCCACCGTGTGGCAGTCAATTAACCTCTCCGGCTCTTGCACGGGAACAGACTTCTTGAAACATCCATAAAAACCGAGGGACGAGAAAGGGGCATGCTTTAACTGAAGTTCAATTTAACATTTAAACCAGCAGGACGGAAGTACGATACAGTTGCTACAAAGAGGCAGTCACAGAAATTTATAATTAGCAGGACTTAACATACTACATTACAACCTGTTAGCATATGATTCTGAATGAGGGAGGGAATAGATATAAGAGGGAATAGATATACAGGTATTATATAGAGACTAAATGTTCATCAGAAAAATCATTTTCCACTCTTTTCTGTTGTTATGCTTATCAGAAGAGACACTGAATGAGTGATTTAGCCAAACTGAAGTAAATTAACACTCTGTATCAATATTTTTTCCACTTGATATTTAAAAAGTAAAGGAAGAGCAAAAACCCAAGCTTCTTATTCATGAGTTCCTGGGTAAGATATTAAAATAGCATCTTTGTTTTATTTTGTTTAGATCTCAACTACCTCTCTTGAAATGAGCATGTGTTTAAAAACCCAGACAGCCAAATATTCTACAATGAGAGTACAAAGTGGAACATAAAGCATTTCTGTCCTAAGCGCAAGTTGTTTCAGCTGCATGCACTGCAGTTATATTCTGCAAATTTAAATGACTGATGTACATACATTCTGGGATAATTAAAACATGAACTGAAAGTCTCTTGCCCTAATTGGGGGGGGGGGAGGGATTTATACTTCAGATAAGTAGTTTTCTGGCTGTGGAAAGCACATACTTAGCTTCTAATACATGTGGAGGCCAGTGCCCCCTTTATTTCCCTGTTTAAGGTTATAAGCCTCTGTTTATAGGAGGAAGATGCTTCACATCTCTTATATTAGGGTGTCAAGACAGATAAGGTGTAAAACAAAGTCAACCTAATACAAAAAGAGTAATTCAAACTATGCATCCTTAATGCAGGGATGGTAGAGTACAATGAAACAGTACAAGAAGCAAGCTGAAAGTAATTCTGTTTAGACCCGCTCTACTGTAGATTTGCAGTGCAGACCTTAAATTATAAACAAACTTGTCTGCAGTACAGAAGAGTGAGATTCTCGATTTCATTTTAAATACTTATTAGCTTCTGCAGAAGCCAACTTCCAGTCTGTTTCCTGCTCCACTTAAACTACTCAGTTGCAGACATGCTAGAGCAAATGTTTTCTGCTCTACTTCTGCTGGAGCATGCCTACTATTAACAAGTTCTTGAACTTCCTGTATTTCATACAAAACAACACAGAACATTTTCAACCAGTGCTATAGCTCTAGAGCACTTACTGCATCTGCTTTACAAATTGTGTTAGCCACGTGCCGACACAGCGTCTTCAACCAGTCTTCTTTAGGAGGTTCTTCAGCTGTCATCTGGAAACTGAGTAGCTTGTTGTTCTGCTCTGTAGGTGGCCGCACAACTAAGGCAAAAGCTTTGTGGCAATCTACAGTTTAAAAACATGACAAGACAACGACAAAGAATGAGATTTCACATAAACCTAGAAATAAAAATCTTTGGAAGACTTATCCCTCCATCGGCCTGGTACTAGACATAGCGGCAAAACAACTTGGTGCAAGGATTTATTTTTACTTGCCCAACAGCGCTACTGTCAGTGATAAAACTGCTATATGTTCTGTCCACATCCTTCATGTATCAAAAGGCTGCAATCAGCTGTTCTGGCAACTTTAATCACCAAATAGTTTGCATGATATAGTTTGCAGACTAGTCAATCTTACTCGATGTAATAGTAAATGTCAATTTCATTTTCTAGCTCATGAAATGTCAGACAGATTTCTTTACCGACAAAGAACCAGGTGAGCAACATTTATTCCTGTCTCGCAAAATGGGTAAACAGCAAAGAAGTCTGTATTAAGTATGACATACTAAAGTAATCAAGTTACAATGATTTTATTGTTTAAATATGACATATGTTTCTTACTTGATGGCAAAAGATTAATCAACTGCTGATACTCCTCTATAGCACAGCTGAAGTGTGCTGAACACAGTCAAGAAATGAGACTGCACCATCTCAAATTCAGAAGGGATGCATCAGAAAAGCAATCTCTAAGAAAGCTACTCTAAGAAAGAGTAGCTGACCTCTCCCAAGATTCACACACACTCAAGCTTGTAACAATTAGTAAAAAGTATGCTGTGACTGGTTCCATTACGTAAGTCTCAAAGTAAAACTAAGTATTATACTGTAACAAGAACAAAACAAAAAACACCCCACACATGTAGAATACAACACAATTATAGCTTAGCATTCTCTTCCATGACAGTAAACCTTCATCCTTTACACTCTGAAACACAGTTTTTATTAACTATCACGGTACTTCAAATCGTACAAACCTTCCGTCTCCCTGATATCTAGCACTTTCTTGATCTGGGAGAGAGGCATGAGGACAACATGCTTGAGACATGCAGGAGGCCTGTTGTGGCCATGGGGACTCTTGAAAGCACCAATAACTTTATGCCGTTTCCTTGCAATCTGTGGTTAAAGCAGAAGAGAGAGGTTAAAGGTGTATTGCTAATGTCTTGTTTCCCCTCTATAATCTTATTTTTTAGTATATGGGAATGCATAGGAACCCTAGCTACAAAACAAAAACAAAAAAAACCCCACAACTCTAAAGAAATCACACTACCCTATCACACAAATCTTTATGGAGCTCACCTACCTCACTACTCACAATCTCAAGTCTTCAAGGGGCCCAACAGTACTTGCTACTTAGCATCAATACCCTCACCTCTGAAAACAGTCAGAGGCAAAGCAGTTTTGGATCATAAATCTCAATTCTACCCTGCAGAACAAGGAAAGGCCCTTTGAAACCTACCACAAGGCAGTCTAGATTTAAGCAGACCAGAGGACTGTCTGTGCACATGAACCAATTTAGGCTGTGTTGTGTCCCAGAAGAACCACTTGCTGCTGCCTGTGCATACAAGCCCTTTCTAATATAGGAAATAGCATGTGTTTTCCTGCACAGGAATTCCTGCAGGCTTTAACAAAAGCAGCACTTTTTTTCCAAAAGGATGTACTAACAGAGCCCAGTAATCCTACTCAGAAAAAAACATGTGATAGTTGCATAAGGTACAGAGAGCATGATGTTCTAGAGAGGAATTCAAAGCAAGCATCAAGGGATGACACCTAAGGCTTGCCAGAAGATAAGCATAGGATAAAGTTGAGCCAATTCACAGGACAGACCTGCCCTGAATATCTTCTTAAAAGTTGTTACATGTAAAATAGCTATTATTAAAAAAATATATATACTTTTTGAATAGTGTGCTGCAGCAGCAAATTAGATCATTCCAGTCTTTTTTGCCACAGAAATCTACATTGGTAAGTAAATGACTTGAAGGGAAAGTAATTCTATTGTTTTTATTTATAACAGTATTGCAATCTCGATCACAACCAGGTGTCATGCAATAATTGTATCAAGTTGTGAGAGTTTTGCTTGGGTTGGGCAGCAGAGGCCTGTTGGCCAGTTTTTATTTTACTACAGCTACACTCCACACCTTATAGCTTATACAGGAGCTAAGCTGAGAAGCTGTATTAAAAATGTTTTCATGTTCCTTTTCTTCCTTTATGAGGAATGGAAACTGCACCAATTTGACTCCCAGGAAGAGTTCATCACTAGTTAGAACAATAAGCTATTTTACCTTTAAGTTATGCTTAAACCACTGATTTCAGATTTAGAGTAGTCTTCTACAAATCCCCCAACATTCTTTACTGCTGAAGACAACAGGTTCTTTACCAGCGTCTTTTACAACCTCAATGTCTCCATTTAAGTCTCCAAAACCCAGTTAGATTACTCTTCCTCCTAGTTCTTCCTAACAGCAATTACTGACATACTGCCTGCTGCAGACATTTTATATGTGCCTTCTACTATTTTCTGTAGTCTTAAGCACAAGCAGATAGGCTTATCTCAGAGGCCCATTATCATCTTACTTCTAATTTTACTCATATTAAATACAAATAAACCTTAAAAGGATCAACATGCTACTGAAGCAGGGACTCCAACACCCTTTATCCACTGGTATGGTATTCAAAGTGCAATTCAGATAAGCAGTTTAATACTTTGAAAATGAAATATTCTGCTCTGAATAGAGCATGAAAGCATACAGATACTTAATTTCTATTGTTCACAGGAGACTGTACAAGTGTACAATGCAGAAATGCTATTCTTGCATTTATCTATGGAAAAAGTTTAGTGACTGGCAAAATAAGCATCAGTCATCCATGATGTCAGTTTTCAAAACAACACATTAGCAGTACTAGTCTTATTTCCAGGAAGCAATGTTAATCCCTTCTAGAAAAGAAGGCCTTTGATTGCTCTTAAGCATCAACTTCTTGATCTGGCTGCAAGACAGTTATCCAGAACTGACTAGCTGCTTGTGTTGGCTTATACAATAGCTACTATAAAAGCAACATCGGTGTACGTTACGCTATTAGATTGCCCTGACTTAATTATACTTCACAATGCTTCTAAATTTTACTTGTTCATATTGTTTAGCATCAAGCACTTTGTAATTCAATTCACAAGCTGTACTTACATAGTAATCTTACCTCTAGACAATCATTAAACAGGAAGAGTGTGACCTGCTCTCCCCTGTCACAGAGGTCATCACTGAGTGCAACAGTTTCCAAACGCTGAACCAAGCTTCGGTGAGAGGACAAGAGATTGGCCTATATGATAGAAGCAAAAAAGTTCATTAAGTATTTAATTCAAGGGTGAGATTACCACTTGCAACTTAATCCAAGATACCTGTTTAAGTAGTATCATTGCCTTATAACCTTAAGTACTTCTGCAAAGGGAGCAAACTAGCGCTCCATCATTTTACAGGTACGCAGCTTCAGAGAATTTACTTACTGGACATCCATCAACTTCATAGACAACATCAAAGATCTGCCTTTGTGCTTCTGTTTTTCTTTTGTCTTCATTAATGTGTCTGAGAAAAGCATATTATATTTATTTTCCATATTAGACAGCACTAAATGGAGGTATCATATTAAGGATGTATAAAAATAATGAAGCTGAACAGTAAGAGATACAGTTCATACAGCAGTAATGAAAAACACAAATCAACCACATTTGATTATTTAGAAAGAAATGTCCAAATACCATATGCTGAGTATAGAGGAAACTTCAGATCTAGAACACCACTCTTGCGCATTTTAATCAGAGCTAATATATTGTTTGGTTAATACACATTTTACAGACAGATTTTGAACTAGGGACCAATCCAATATAGTTCTTCACATCCTGTAGTTTTCCCCAAGCCAGGGCTACAGCTCACTGAGCTCAAGTATCAAGTGCAAGTATAATTATTATATTAGAAAAAGTTTTGTTATTAAATTAAACATTTGCCAAATAACAAAGGATGTCTCATTGATGGAAGCATATGTTACACTTCAAAAGAGGTGAGACTTATTTAACTAGCTTAAAGCCGAAGCTATTTAACTGGTGGAGTGATGCCAGAACAGAACCACAAAAAAGACTAATCTTCCACCAGTAGTGCGTCCTTTCAGTTTTAAAGATTTAAAGACAACAACACTTCTTCCACTATAGAGGGAATATATGGTAATAAAAGGGTTAGAACAGAACAAACTCAATTTCAACTTCATGCTGAGCCCAAGTCAGCAGCTGTTCAAGTAAAAGTACTGGGTACCAACACCACAGGCTCCTTCAAAAGCTCTGGTATAGAATGAGCATGACAGTGGCAAAATGAAGACTGGTCTGGTAAAACAGAGATACAGGTTAAGTCTTGCATAATCTTTCCCCTCTACCCACTCTTCTGAAGAGGAATCCCTCTAACAATCACGGTAGCCGCAACACTCTGAAGAACATCTACAATTACGTACACTTACATGGAGACTAAATGTATGACAAAAATATGCTCCAAGTTAGAGCAATATACAAAGAATCAATAAGTCTATAATAGTATGCTATAGTATCTAGCAATATGCTTCATAAAATAAATATCACTTACGTCATCACTTCCTTTAATGATTCAATAGCTCTCTCTAGAGTTACTTTGTCTGGGTTTTCTTCTGCTGTATGCTTCTTAAGATCTACAATTTTAAGAATAGCATAATAAGTTTTCAGGTCCTTAAAAACCAATGACCTTAAGAATATAGAAAAGTAAAAATAAAAAGACATTTTGCTTTGAAGTTTACACAATTTCACACTTAAAACTTATTTCATCCCTCTGAATTACCACTGAAGCCCACCAAAGGTCAGTTTAGAGTGTTCTTCAGTCACACACATGTTCAGTTACATATGCACAACTGTATTTGTAGGTTGATACTGAACACTTAGTATCCAGCCTCCAGATAAGTCTAGCTGAATTTTAGGCAGTACCATAATCAGCCAGTTAAGATGGCCCACTATAGGCATTATTATCAACTGAGACTTGCCTCTTAAAGTCAGCATTATCTTCACAGCCCCAACACTACTCCCTCCTCTCCCCACCCGACTTGCGTCTCAAAAGAAACAAAAAATTTCTATTTAGACCATAATGCAAAGGAGATAGCAGTGATTTCTTCAGTTATCTTAGAGATCAAACAGTCTTGATTAAGTGGTGAAGTAGGCTAAGCAGCAATTGTCCATGGATCTCATCAGAACATACCCTCCCATACACACATCACACTGCTCAACTCCCAAACTATTCAAAATCAAGCAGACCATGTGCCATTTTCCCTGAAGTGAGAAGACATAGAAGTCTTTTTCTAACTAAAAGAAAAGGTGTTAAGATTTTTTTTTTAAATAATCACTACTATAGCAAGTGATTCATACAAAGTGGGATACATGAAATTGTAGCCTTGTTTCTAGTTTACATCAGCTGCATGTGAATTTAAGTTATATTGATATATTTGAAAAGACAAAGGTTAGAGTACACTTTTCCTCTACCTGCATGCTGCAGTCAGATGTAAGACTAACCGAAATTTAGCCAAAAGTATGCTTTTATTCAGTAATTGGTCTTGTTGACTGCCACTTAGCACAATTAACAGTCAGCATAGACTTTTTTTACATGAGAAAAAGTCATTCCTAAATATGACAAAAGCAGCCATTTTAACACCTTCATAAACAGAAGGATGCAAAAATACACAGTATCATTATATTACCATTTAGAAGCAGAGCAACACTAGGCAGCCTCTGAACAGGACGGATAAGGAGTTCAGCTAGGCTTTGACGGCCACATTCTGGTTTAGCTTGGTTTATCTGTGGGAGAAGAAAGAGGAGAAAGGAAATAATTCTCTTTTTTCCAACGAAAAACAGGAGGAAAGTTGTTTTCCTTGAAACTAATATTGTGTTAAAAAAATTGGGGGAATTTCTCAATACAGATGCTCTTGATGCTCAGTCACTAACAGATCACATTAGAACTAGATATTCTGAGAACATAAAAGGATAAATACTAAAAAAACACTGTAGATTTGAATACAGCATGTTTTTTAAACTGTCCAAATTATCATCCCCTCACAGTCCATACTCCAGATGCTGATGCTAAGATTTGAGGATGGAAAGTGTTCTCATTCGCTTCCCCATCTCTTAGTTTTCAGTATTTGGATGTAATTACCAGTATCTCAGAAAAAAAAGGAAGTGAAATTTGTCACTTTGATTACCCCATTATTTGACAAAGCCTCAGATACAAAAGAAGAGTTTAAGTTGTATTGCTCTATTAATGAACTATACATGTTTATAGATGGGGATCATCTTTTTCCCTAGGTCTCCACTGTTATGCTCTGTTATTGTTACGCTATGTTATTCATCAGTTACAAGAACGTTGAGATTCTACCTCCCTGAAACTTTATAGCTGAATAAAATTAAGTTACTTTAAGAAATACAAGTCTTTTAAGCACACGGAGAAGGACCAATAAAAGAAAAGCAGCTCTAACTATCTTTACAGAAAGTGAAGCATGTATTTAGGAGAGGATAATCAGAATCTACATTTTCATTAATAGATTCATATAATCCAACTATTTTGGAAGCTCCTAACAGAATGAGGACTTGGACCTTCTAAGAAAAAGCCTTCTGAAGAGCTTGAGGGATTGGAGTTCAAATCCCTTCTTTTTTCCATCTTGCCAATAGATGAGCTTTCTCAGTTCTACATTCTTCCACCTTCTGCATTAAGTAGTTTAGATGGTGATGAGTCTTCCACATTCTACTGAAAAAAATTAGTTTTGCAGACACTTACCTTTAAGAAGGCATGAAACCTTGGCTTCTGTTTTTCACATCTTGTAATAGTTTCCTTGCTCATTTCAAAGAAATTCACAAATGGAGGGTATGTTTTCAATAAATCTTTTGACTGAAAGGTAAACAACTGTTATGACTCTGCTTTATGGGTCATGTAGCATTGTACGTATATACAATGTCCTGAACTATACAAAGTTACTCAAAGGTATAGCCCAATAAAAAAATAGTAATAACAAAACGCAAGCTCACAAGACAAGTTAGATACTTTTGAATGCCAGATGCCCAAAATTTCATGCTGCTGATTAAATGCAGACAGCTCCAAAGAAAAAGCTAAGCATGAAAAGGCAGATCCTCATCTAGCAAGATATTTTTGGCAAGAATTCTGGAAGTCGCATACAAATATTTTCCCCATTGCATACTATCGTCTTTGAAACATTAAGACCATCACAAGCAATGCTTAAGAACAAGCACTTTTGAAAGCAAAGCACAATTTACCCCAGTATGATCAGGTCAGTGAAAGAACAAGATGTCTAGTAGACATATCTTAAAATGCAGTGCAGTCCCAGACCTAGTTTCCCTATTCTGCACATTCTGTACTGTAGAAAACAAGGACTCCTCATGTACTTTTATATTTCAGTGTTCGAAGGAGGAATGTGAGGCGTTCCTGTGAAAAGCAGTTCTTCCAAGTTCTTTACTACTGATTAGAAGCAACAGACAGCTAAGGTTACAGGATGAGCTCTTCACATCTGAGGGAAAAGTATGTCTGTACAGTTTTGAATTAATGTTCTCAAACCATATCTATTACAAGTGTACAGGTATATACATCTCAGCTTAACTGTGTAAGCTTGGATTACCTCTACAAGCTAACTGCAACTAATCTAACTTGTAATTCATAATTCTAAATAGAAAATATAGATAAATTAGTATTCTCTCTCACTCAGCGGTGATTTGCGCTTGCCAGCTCCTACAAATACATTAATTATCTAAGATAATAGTTTATAATAGCTCTAATGCATAAAATGAGAAACAAACTTACATATTTGAGAATGATGTCACCAATACTTCTGCTTTCAGTCCAATTCATCATAAGATCTTCAAGATCTTCCTAAAATATATAGAAGGGTGAGGGAAGAAAATACGAGCCATCCAACCAAAACAGCCATCACAAGCCTCTGTACATAATATTAATGTATTATGGGATAGTTTGCATGCCATTCCAACTGCCACACTTGGACTGCTATGTAAAAGAGAACTCTTGAGTATGGTTAAGCTGGACAAGTAGACATTTACTACTCTTAGTTAAGTTTCTAGTTAAGTTTCTTCTCTAGTTCTAACTCAAAATATCATTTAAGTTACAACCAGAGTTATGAGACAGGAGACAGACATAGAAAACTAGTTTACATTCACCAGAAGCAGACCCTAGACTAACTTTGAGGATACACAGAAGATGTTTATCTGTAGGAGTGTAAAGATACTGAACTATTAAATATGCTAACAAAGCACTGTTTGGCTTCTTTGGTAGCAGAGTAGGCAGAGTTGAAATAATAAATAATAATAGTAATAAAAAATCCCAGTATTCCAGATCTCTAACACTGGTCCATTTATTGCATATCTTAACCTTGCTAGAATGTGAACTCCCTAAAGCTGTAAGATGAGACCAGTGTTTTGCCAAGCATACAGTTAGCATGGAAACATACAGCTAACAAAACAGGCAATCTTAAAATCTAAACAACTTCAGAGGTTGTTTAGGTTGATGACAAAAGACCTCCATCAAATCAAACACTCAGCTTTGAAGCAATGGAAGCAGAGTGTAGCAGTACATCAGCACTAGCCAACTCTGCCACAAGACAACAACACTATGTTCACTAAATCCCTGATCACATCCCAAGCAAAAAATTAAAAAAAAAAAAAAGCATATGCAGAGTTGATCTAACTGTAAATAGAAGACTGCAAAACTAGTACAGGATTCCAGGTCCAGAACAGAATACAGAACTGAAACAGAACTAGCATAGATTTCCCTCACTTGCTGCACCAAGGTGTCAAGGAAAGTGAGATCAAGCTGTTAAGCTTGTATCAACTTGATAAGGATCAAGCTTATTCATCGTCAGCTTGTAACAGGGTCGCAAGGGCACAACTGAAGTTCAGGATTCACCTTAAGTGAAAAGGATCCATCATTAACAATGGTTTGTTTCTGCCAGCTATCCTCTTATCTTAATCAGGCTTAAGGAGGAGGAAAGCAGACAACTACATCCAAGCAACTTTGCCTGCAGTGCATACTGGTCAATCCTAGCTATCATGCATGCAAACATGTTCTGCTTTCCTCTTCTTATGAGAGTATATATCAACAGCTAGCAGTCATTTACTAGCCATGATCACCCCCCCCCAAAAAAAAAAACACACACACACCCTGAGTTACAAGCATCAGTCCACAAGCCTCTGTATTTTAAGGGCCTATTGCTAAATGCAGACAGAAACAGATATATGCCATTATTTAATGGAGATTTTATGACTTCATATTTCATGAAAACCAGTAATGTAATATGCTGTGAGACCTAGTGGTGGTTTCTTGTAGCAGAGAGTTTACAACCCAAATCAAAGTGTACATTAAATTAAGAGAACTCAAGAATACAATCTGATAGGAAACTTCAGTCAGCACTTAATAGGCTTAGGTCAACATCTTTAGAAGTAGAAATCTAAGCCAGTTTTAAGGAGCTAGTAATTTGTGAAAACCGGCTCAAAACACTTTAAAGAAGAGTAAGTTTTTCCTAGTAGGTGATAAAAGCCAATTTCCTTAAACACAAAAGATTCCTTACAGGAACCTGTCTAGAACCCAGGAAAAAAAAATAAAAGGAAATTCTTTTTTAATTCCAGAGCTTTAGCTATCCTTGCAAGAGTCCTTGCTCTTTGCTTTAGTAAAAACACATATGTTTGTGTGTTTTTACACACAAGCAAAACCACTGTGAGGTTTTGCTTCCCATTTGAGATCACTGGCCATTTCGACGACTTTTGCATCAGTTACAAAAGACCTCTTATTGGAAGAGGTAATGAAATGGGAATAGGACACGTCAGGTCAAAAATAGCAATATAAGTTACAAACAAAACACTCAAGATTCCAGCTCATATTTACAAATAAGTGGTAAATCCTAAAATGCATTTTGGATTCATGTATAACTCCATAGAATGAACAGTACGCAACAGTACTAGGTGAATTTATATCCATCCAGCATTCTGAGTCAGTGTCAAAACTTTCCCTATAGAGGGGTTATTACAGAAAAAGCTTGCCTTGATTTTAGTGTGCACATCAAGAATATCTGGAATGCTGCCAAATATGGTCTTGATCTCTTCCTGCGCAAGGATTGGTCCTCCAAGTTGTCCTTCCTTTTCCAGAGGTACTTGAAACAACTGATGAAATAGAGGAGAGAGGGAAGGGGGAATAAGGGACAGGTGGGGGGGGAGGAGAGAGAGAGATACAGTCATTTACTAATTTCTGTTCTCCTTTCCATCCTCCCCTCACTGGGTTAAAAATAGTTGTGAAAGTAGTGTTTTCCTTCCAGATCACACTTTTCTGTGCAACCTTGAGGCATTCCACATCAACTTAGCAAGACTGTTATGGAGGAGGGGTTTTAAGATACAAGCACTCTGTTCTAATATTACTACAGCATAACCTCCTTTCATCTCTTTCTACTCTCATACATTTTAACTCATTCTTTAGGCATTTGATCAGCTGCAGTGGAAATGAACTTCCTAGAGCTGAAGCTTTTCATCTAAGCTGCTTGCTACTCTGATCTTCTTGCAGTAATCTTAAGCGGAAGAAGAAAACCTTCACTAATAGCTTAAAAACTAGAGTCATGAAGATATTATTCTCTTGAACTTTGGTATTTCCATACAAACACCACTGCAGATCCGAGATTATAAGTTCAGCCTTTTTGATTTAGATAAACATTTTTAACATGTCATTTTACCGACATGAGACTTACTTTCTACTATCCTCTTTCATGGACCTTCGAAACACTCAAACCCTCAAAAGGCTGAAGATTACAGGTTATGGGTAGGGAGGAGAAGGGAAAAAATACCCACTGATCTAAAACACTGGCTGTCTTATTACAACTGAAGAACGTACCTAATTTAAAACCAGCTTACCTGAATGACTGTTGTTAGAATATCAACGTAATTACTTTCCGTCTGATATAATTCTTTTGCAACCTGCCATCTTGCAGACTGCTTCGGAGGCAGAGGAGTTGAGTTTTTAGAAGGCCTTGCACAGGATTTTGGTGTTTCTGATGAGGAGATATTAGCAAAAGAGAACAGAGCTCTATTACAATATAGCCCCCGTAAAGTTCACCCTTAAAGACAGAAACCTTCAAAATTCTCAGGGGAGGATATCTTCTTTATTAAGGCTATTCTATAGGTTATTCTGCAGATAACTGAAGTCTTTAGAGAATTACTTTATTACAGCCCTATTGTAGAATAGGGATAATAATGTATTATTCTTCAAAATTAATCTTAAGCTAGTAGACCATTTATTGGTCGTGCAATGAATTAACCTTTCATGTTACATAGAAACCAAGGGTTAGGTGCTGAACATTATTTATACATATGGCATATACATACATATTTTCCTATTTTTAATTTGCCAGGTAAAGAATTATCTTTCAGCTGCCAACTACCCTTGCATTAAGTACGTAGCTCAAAGCCATTTATTACAATCACTCTTTCCTTCCAAATTTACTGTTTTACCCTGGGGGGGGGTGGGGAAGGAACACGGAGTCATTTTCTCTTGAAGTGAAAGCTGATGGGGGATCTAGGGCACTCAGTTTTTAATACTTGTACGTGTATTTGGTAGCAGAGAGCTTTACTCAATCATTCTGATGTCAAAATTCATTACTCTCACAACTAGTCTGAAATAAATACCTTACCTGTTGTTTTCAAAATAGCAATCTTTTTGAAAATGTCTGCTGATGTTGTATTAGGAGAAACTTCCGTGTCAAGGGATACAAGAGCACTAGCGTTATCTAAGAGAGCTGGTCTTTCAGAGTAGGCTGATCCTGACTGCATTCCTTCAGGATTATCACTTACAGGCTGTGCCTCATCAAGACTACTTATTCGAGCTGTATAGTTTTCCATCAGTAGTACCTCTTGATACCTCCTCTGTATGATGGAACTGGGACTTGTTTTTAAACTCAGGTACTAGATTTTGACTAATCCATGATTTTGCAGTTTCCTCTCTTCCATAAGAGCCATGTACAAAAATGTTAAAAGCTCTCTGCCAATCAACCGATCAAAACAAGATGGTGATTTACATTCTTGTGAAGTTTTACACATAACACAGTTTGTTAGCATAAATAGTATTACCTCAACAGAACATTTCAAAGGTCCAGGAGGAATGGGCTTTGCAGGAATTTTCCCTTTAGTTCCTTTAGAAAAGGATTCTTTGTCCTCCTTTCTCTGAGTATCCTACTAGAGGGGTTTCTAGATGGTTTATTGTTAACTACATCGCTTATTTGCTGCAGATTGTCAGCAGAGTATTCCAAGCATTTTTGTGTAACACTGTCCTGTGCTTTTATTTATCAACTGCAAATCTTCTGCTTGTTTTCCTTTAGACCTGAATATATTTATTACAAAGACAGGGGGCAGCCTGGCCTCTCTCTGTGTCTGAATTCCACACACACACTTATTCGGTTTTTTGCACACTTTGAAAAGGAGAAAGCCTGGAATTACTCAGGAAACCTGTAGCAGAACCTGTAAGACTTCCCCACCACTACCGTTATGACTTGTACAACTTGCAGTGAGCTCTTATTGCACATATGTCTGAATGAAGGTTTTAGCTCTACCTCCATTGGTAGTGCTTGACTCTGGAGTGTTAGAAATATCCAGCAAGGACCCAATAGAAAGTGAATGTTCAGCCGAGGGGCGTTTCCGAGGCGGGAATGGCGACATGTCAGTTTCTCTGGTCAGCTGGGCAAGAGTCTCTTTCAAACGTCTTCTCTTACGGTTGCTGTTTGGCGTATTCAGAGAAAGCAGCGACACAGACTTTTTGAGGCCTGGACTCTCCGACTGTAGTAAAAGAAGAAAGTTTAGCTTCATATCTTTTTGCTTGCTGTTTCCAGCTCAACTCAGTGAAAAGATGAAGAGTTAGGTTTACAGATAAATACACAAAACTCTTCTTAGGGAAGTTCAGGGAATCCAGACAAAGTCCTTACTTTTAATTAGAAGCTACACTAATATTTCGTTTGAATAATAAGTTTGACCTTTGGGAAGCAGGAAAAAGGTTTTCCAGTGCTAGCAAGTTCCATGTGGCAAGCGTAAGGGAACCACATATTAGTTGCTAAGTCAAGAGCAGACAGGCAGGTCATTTACATTCTTCAAACAAGCATGTTAAGCATAAAATTTATAATGACTTATCTAGAACTTAAATGTTGCTTTAAGTTGTTAAACCTCTGACTCCTATTGCAAATCCTTATTTTACAAGCTCCTTACAGCATGAAAGAGTTCAACATACCTTTTCAAATAAATACATGGACTCCCCAGCTCTGGCATCCATTTGAATGCTTCCCCAGAACCACTGAAGGAGAGGAAAAAAAAACACAACCTATTAAAAGGCTTCATATGAAGTTAAGAATATTCAAAATAGTGTATTTAATTTAAGACAGTTTGCATACCCATATGCAAACATGTGGCTTATTCTGAAAACGTATGTTTGTCTCACATATGCGATAGCATATGGATATATTCTTTTAAGGATTTATTAATACTTACCTCTTGTTTTACAACATAAAGCTTTTTTAAAGGTTCAAATGGAAGATCTTTTACTGTATTTTCTTCAACCACTAAGTGTGTGCACCTTTCATCACCAACTGGTAAATAATGTCCTCCTAGATAAAGAAAACAAGATAAATTAGCAGAACTTCAGAATACTACATATAGAAATCAGTAGCTTATTTAACAGTTCTGTGAAATCCAACATTAGTGGGAGAAGAATCAAGGAGAGATTAACTTTTTAGCACACTAATCAGTTGCTGGGCTTACATTACACTCCTGATTCTAAAAGCTGTCTACTGCAGGTAGTAAGTAGAATGTAGTATGAATAGTGAAGTACACATTGAAAAGCCAAGAGAATCTGGAGTTCAGAGGGCTTTAAAACCTCTCTGCTGATAAATGCAGCATTTGTCTGAATAGCTTTTGTTTCTTAGAAGAGCAAGCCAGAAACAGTCACTCTAACTATATCCACAAGCTAGTTGTGTATGTCACATCTTTATAAGTAGCTTCAGGTAAAAGAGGTCAGGAAGAAAAGCAAACCAACCAATTTTTACCTGTTTTGAGGAAACCTTGCTGTTACAAGCTTGCTCTATTCCCATTTCTGTAGTTCTATCTGTACACTTTAGAAATACAAGACTGGAGACCATTAGTGATCTGTTAGGTCATTACTGTCAGTAAGATTCTTTGCATTGTACTACGCTACCAAAATATGAAAAAATCTTCCAGTGAAGCACTTTACCAGTGAGTGATGCTTCATATCAAAATTGTAAACATTATGTAGTTCACAGAAAGCATGTACCAAGTTACTTGCCACAACACTGATGAGAACTTAGGCAGAAAACACATTGTATGTAGCTGATCTTCCAGGATGACTTCAAGCATCCTGTAATTATTTCTTTTTAAATTTGTATAGTTTCATTCAGACTTGGAAGTATAAAGCCTTTAATATTAACAGGAACTTATGCTCACACTGACATCTGAAAAGCAATTTGGCTTCTAGAGTTGAAGATTATTCATTAAAACTTTAGGATTCATGATCCAGCATTTTAGCCTCAGTGAAATATTTGACTACTGAAATATTTATCAGATATAAACCCCATTCTTTTCCATAGGTTAACTTTCATAAATAATAACCTTGCATTTCTGTCATTTCTTCCATGCTAGCTTTCTCTTCATCAGAGAACCCAAGGAAACTTAACATGCAGTCTTTGAAGGGAGGAACCTTGAACTGATTTCTAAAGTCATCATCAGCTGCACAGAAATCACTGAAAAGAGATGCAAAAAAAGGAGTCACTAAATCAGTGGTATGTCACTATTTAAACATAAGTTCACAACACCTCTCATAAACAAGGTGCAAGTTTAGGGGAGAGAAAGCAAATACCTACATTTCATTCCTTTTTTCCCAAGCCTTATAAATCCACTCTGCTTTCATGATAGGAGTACCTAGACTCACAGCAATCTACAAAACAGAAAGGTACAAGCTGCAACAAATGAACTGTCCATTTAAGTCCTTTCCATATCAAGAAAAATTCGTAACATTACCTTTACTTTTCAAGACAAATACTGCAAGAAATGAGTATATTCTTTCAAGAATAATGCTTGACAGTGTTTTTACAGTTAAAAGTTGGAATATGTTAACTCTTCAGTGACTAAGAGATACTATCAATAGCTATTTCATCATTTACTCAGAAGGGCACTGTTAGTCCAATATCCTTCACTACTCAAAAATGCAAAACCAAACCCCAGTTCCAGTTGCGCGCAGGACCTGTTCTTCTTTCTATAGTTTGTACTAAGAAAAGCAGCCTGACCTGCTTTCCATACAGAGAAGGCAACAGTTCCAATGGTGACTCCCATGACCACTTGAGAAAGATTATTAAATTTTCCTACTTTTCTTTTTTTGTTTTGAGTTGGCAGTAAAGGAATCTTTGAACAAAATTAGAAAGTAGGTCTTCTCCTTCAACTGGAAAATTAGAAAGAAATTTGAATTTTTAGTCAGCTAAAAAATCTTAATAAGAGGGAGAGTCAAGAGAGGTTACATAAGCAGACATAGCAATGCCAATCTATGGTGGAAGCTGTAAGTTAACTTGTATTCACTACTTGTGAAGATGTCCTGAAGGGATGCCATTTTGATGTTAACAGCTACAAAAATAAGCAATATTTAAACTTTCAAGTCTTTCTTCACATAAGAAATAAGAATAATTAAAAGAAGATGCACAAAATTTGGGCTGTGTTCTGCAAGTTACTTTGAAGCTTATTGTTTGGATAGGCAAAAAAGCAGGCATATCGTAATATAAACACTTTTTGTTGATACAAAGATAATGTCAGTACTTAAGCATCTCTTGTTATTTACTACATTTGTCTATTAAACTTTCCTGCGTTGAAGCAATTTATACTATTTGGAACAATATTAGAGACAAAAAGGTGCCAAAGCTCAACACCAGCTGGAGATAAACATGCAGTTACAATCTATTGTTATTAGTACAGAAAAAGCAGTAACTTATGAGCTGAGCTATAATTTACAGACTCAGACTACAAAAGCTAAATTCTGAAAGTTTCCATGAAGTATCAGCTCAAGCTTACTTACTCTGAATTTGTCTCCTTGTGTTGAGTTAGCCACCAGATGTGTAACTTTAGAGCTAAAGTCTCTTCGAATAATTCCACCCATATGATGAACCAAGGTCACTAGCTTAACCTGAAAATTAAAGGTGAAAAACTTTCAATACATCTTTTGAAGTATATGGTACAGAGTAAAAGAGGTACAAGCATGGTTTACAGTGTCACTTGCAGGAGGTTACACTAAATGACTAGGAATTAAATGCTCCATTTTGTTCTGGAGTTAAAACAAAAATGTTAAGAAGATACATCTGGTACACCAGAAAAATTATTAACTCCTTTCTTAGCATTCTATACGGCCTTGCCATGCAGCTTGAAGACAACCACCCAGGCTACCACTATTCTTGTGGCATCATACATAATGCCTTTGCCTTCTCACAGGCTAGAAAGGAGAGTCATGTTATCCATCATTGATATGGCCAATTCTACCTAAACCAAAAGCTTTTTTTCTTTTCTTTTTTTTTTTTTTTAATATAAAGCATGATCTGTCCAGTTTGAATTCAGCTGATCAAACCTAACTCCTAGCCCTAACACTAAGTATATTTTTCATACATCATCTTGTCCAGATGAAGGTGTAAAACTATATTACTAGCCACATATTCCCAGGAATCTAATATGGAAATTATGTGCCAGCTGCATCACTGAAGAGTATCAAACCACTTATCAGAATTTAGATATGCCAAGGCTAAAATGTAAGACAGCATGGCTGTAAGTGCTCTAAATAGAGCTCTAAAGTTTTACTCCACCACATCATTGTGCAAGTAAAAGAATGTTACTAGGTAAAGGGAGCCTTACTGAAGTTTACACTGACAAATCTTTAAGCCCTGTTGAACCTCAACTGTTCAATGACATTCAGAAGCCGTATCACAGGACCTGAACAAAGAAACAACTGTTTCCACCCTCAGATATCACTGCTGATGGGGTGGGGGGGGGAGGGGTGCGGAGCCAGATGCAACTAATTCCTCCGTAGAACCTCTATTCATGGTTAAACCCTAGGTGATAGAACCAAAGAGTATTTTGAAAATAAAGTTAAACATATAGTTTTACCAATTCAAAACAAAAGAGTGAGAGGGGGGAAAAAAGAAGAAAAAGAAATTTTACCAATTCATCTTTCTTTCTGAATCCTGTAAAGCACAGTACCAAGTTCAACATACTTGCACAGTACAGGGGACGACATGAGAAAGGTAAAGGCTGAAACAGAAGTTGTTGGTTTGTTAGTAAAAAGCATGTAGTTTCCAATAAAGTTTTAACATCACCTTTAATGCAGTTCTATTGCTCCTAGTATGAAAATGCTTTATATACTAGTTCAAGGCTGTATACTCAGTTACACTTCAGATTTGCCAACGTTCTGATAAAGTAGCTAGAGCATCCTCAAGTCCCGAAGGCAGTGCTCCATCCATTTTTTCTTCTCCAGCCACCTCCTTCTATGCAATGATCTTTGGAAATACAAAGGGTCTGCTAGGCCATCATCTGCATGCTGCCTTTCATAATGGCATAGTCTCAACTGTTGGGTCAATAATTTCCACAACTACTGCAGTAGTTGCAGTCTTACCACTGTCTACCTGTCCTTTCTCACTCAATACTTTAACACAATACTCTAAAATGACATTAGAAATCTGCTTTCCTCAAGATTCTCTTCCTGAGAACACTTACGACTGCCAAAGCAAAACATACAAAGATTTTGTTTTGAACACTTTATATTTAAAACCCGCTATATGAGAGAACTATTCAGCTGATTTCACAGAAAGCACATACCTCTCCTTTCTGTGCACAGTGCAGTACTACTGGAGGTCCAATAACACGGCAATCTGCTTTGTAGAGGTTGTTAAAGATAGAATCTTGGAAGTCTGTTACAACGAACACTGTCTCAAGCTCTGGGGAATCAGAATCTCCAAGCTCTTCTATTGTGTCCATCTTTATGTAGGGCAATTTAATTTCCTTGATTTATAGAGGTTGGGGGAGGAAAGGAAGCATCATTCAAACAACATACATAAAGTAGCATTGTAATTCAACTCATTTTTATTTTGAGCCATTAGAGGGTGAAGAAAAGGGAAGAAAAAAGGTAAGTGCAAAGACAGTTCATTGACAGCATCTTAAGACAGATTTGTCAAAGCTATACGAGTTGCATCACTCCTTCGCATAAGAATAGCTATGAACCGCACCTAAAAAAAAAATTCTTAAAATAATTCATACTTTTAAAGAACAGTTGTACTTATTTTAGTAGTTTAAGCATCAGTTCACACGGGCAACACAGTAGTCGCAAAAAACTATATACTAAGGGTTGGGGAGAATCCTAAGCACACATACTTAATAAAATCTCTCCCTCTAGATTGTCAGGGCAGCTTAAGGTGCTTCCGGATGCTACTATCAACTACAGTCTAACAACAAGAGCTTGCAGAAGCAAACCTCATGCTGCATGAGCTCTAAAGTACAGAAGTCAATTGAGTTGATTTAAGAAGTTAGTCTGCTCCGATTTCAATCATTATTTCCAAATTTTAGTTTTTAGGTTTTTCACATCAAGAAATAAGAGAACCACTTCTCACACTTAATTTTAAATGCAGCTCTCAACTGAAATAGAGGTCAATTAACCAATTACAAAGCCAGTTCATAGCAAAAACTTATGAAAGTGTTGATTGAATATAAGCATGCATCTGAATGCCTCCTTTGATCTTTCTATCCCCTTGTTAGAAAACACAGCTAATCAAGAGCTGCAGATATTACTTCCTTAGTTGAGAAAATGTTTTAAAAAAAAGTCTGTGCTAGTTTTGACAAGAGCTTCAAATGACACCATCAGAAACATTAGCTTATTTTGTGACCACTATGCCCAGTTAATAGAAAAAAAAATTATCTGCACATTTCAATCCCAGTGAAGTGCAACATGCTGCATGCAATCAATCATATGTGCTTAATTGCATGACATACCATATGAATAATACTTTTTATTAGTTTTTCTTCTGATTTACCAGGACTACTTTCCTTTATCTTTATAACTGGTACTTCCATTATCTTAATGGTCTGTGGAAGAGGAGAACTTTAGTACAAAATCAGCAAGTTACTAGAGGAGTCTAAAACACTCACCATGTCATTATGGTGACTGTTTTATGTTAGACCTACGTACCTCCAAGGCTTTCAGAAGCTCTTCACGTTTCCCTGCTTCCTGAACCAGAACCACTCTTGTTTCTACTTGAGGCATTTCTTCTGTTTAGAAGAAAACAAAGATAATATTTCAATAGAAAAATCCACCTTAGTTCTAAATCAAGAAATAATGTAAATAAAAGGTCGACTGCATCCTGTCAAAATACCTTTTTCATCAGGAACAAGCTAGATCTCAAAAATAAATGCTGCCTCAAGAAGCCTGACCTTTTATTTAGGCATACCTAATTGATCACACAGCCCAGCTTATAGAAGTAAAGTTAAACAGCTTGTGCTTTTTCTCCCTGTATTGATATAGCTTTCAAAAAATCTCAGGAAGAAGGGACAAGTGTCGCCTCCATGACCCTTACTCCAGGAAAGGGCCACTGAATTTTGGCTACTGCATTACAGGCAAACAGAAATACTTTAGTTGCATTACATACAATTTTGTGGCTAAGTAGAACACTAAGTTTTCTAAAACTACTAAATATCCACAAAGTCACTGTAAAAATACGACAGTATTAACACTGACTTCTCCCATTACCTTCAACATCTGAAATAGATCCAGGAAATATGTTCTCTTTTGAGTTTTCTATAATTTTTGAATCTAGAACAGAAGAATCAGCCAAGAGACTCTTCCCAGTTTCAGACATCAGTGTACTGTTGTCGGCCATGATTAAGTCTTAAATTTCTCTCTTCAGCACCTAGAAGACAGATACAAAAATTTAAGTTTCAACTGCAAAAAGCTCATTAATAAAAGGAGTCCTATGAATAAGGCAATCAGAAGCAACTTCAGACTTCTTGGAAAAAAACACTTTTAGACTCTTACTAAAAATCCACTCACACTGACAGAGTAATTCTGAAAGAATACTAAGAGTCAAAACTGGTAGAAAGGTCTGACAACAAACCTATTACAGAAATGGCTTTAGGGAGGCTGCTCACCACTAAAATCCTTCATTTGTTCATAAAGCTGCACAGAGCGGGGGATACTTGAACTATGCAGCAGGGAAACAGAGAGTCTAGTGTTCATCAAAAAAACAAAACATTTCTTCATAAAACACTGACAAAATGAAATAATTTGTTTGCTTCGGTGATAAACTATTCATTATGAGCATGCTCATAATGAATTAGCACTGTTGATCTAGAATATTAGGAGAAGAATTAGGGTACATAAATCACCTTGCTAAAAGTTTTAGACAAATCGGCCAAGATTACTTTGGTTTAATTTTAGAGTTAATGAAAATGCCCACCCAGGGAGTATAAGCAGCAGACCTTAAACATAGAAATACTAGGTTCCTCAAAAGTAATGAAAGCCCCTATGGAGTTAACAAGCATATCTATAAAACTAGGTGTACAATCTATTGTACTGTCCTATATTGACTACAGGATAGAAATGCCCATTCGTCAGATAAAGAGCCACCTTCTTACAAACAGAATATAGCTGTGCCCTTCCTGCCCACCAGACAGATTTGCTGCACACTGGAAAATCTTGTTTTTCACATTCTGTACAGGCAGCTATCTGTCTTCACACCACATCACATAAGCTCCTGGCATTGCATTGCATTGAGCAATATGCCAATAGCACAAACCTATCATAAGCCTAGGCATATTCAACTATCAAAACTGCCAACTTCGTTGCAATTGTAATGTCACACACAGCTCTGCACTGTATGGTCTTCTCTTCAGCGCATCTCCTCTCCGTATCTGCAAGAACACCACAAGCACTACAATAAGAGGATATCTAAGAATAGGTTGGGAAGAGCTGAAGCAAAACAGAGCAGTGTTCAGGTACTGAAGCACTGGAACCCTGAGTAACATATGACAAAGAAACTGTATTATGTCTAGGATCCCAAACACTTCTTAAAGAAGGAGCTACCTTGGATGCAGGCCTCATGCGACCAAGTCTCCTAGCAGTAGATCCTGGCCACACAGCTATATTTTTTATTTTCTAGAAGAAAGAGATCTAGCAAGAAGAAAAAGTAACCTCATCCAGAAAAGGTCACCTGTCTAGAAGGTTATGAAGATACCATCAGGAACAGTTATATCTTTACCCTTTAATTTGGCAATGTGGACAGGGGATAATCTCAGAAGATTCCACATTGCTAGTCATTATTACAAGCCAGGTAACTTTATGTAAAATTAGACAAACAAACAAAAAAAAAACCACAGATAAAGCTCCAATTAAGGGTGCAACTAAGTTAAAATCCTATAATCTCTTAACAAAAAAAAAAAAAAAAAGTCCGTCCCAAAGGAGCACTGATGTAATTCCCATCATGTTGCTGTTCTTAGACCTAATTACTTGTACACAACCATGCACTTTTAAAGAACCACATGGTATATCAGGAAGAAGCCCATACTGTGGTCTGCATACGGATTTTTATGGCTTTTTCATTTTTTAAAAAACATTCTTCCATTACAGTGGCCACATTCAAATTTTTTTTTTTTTACTACCCTCTATTATAGTTGTCAAATAATGACAAAATACTACTAGCCACTGGACTTAGACATTGACAGTTCCAAGAAATGGAAGAGAACGAAAGCATAACAGAAGCCACGAACAACACATTTTCCCCCTCGCATAAAAGGGGGCAGGAGGGGCATCATCACTACAGGATTCAGGTGGTCCACCAACACACTTACAAATGACACCTAGTCACCTGGGGAGTGCCTGAAGATTACAGAACATCCTCCCCCAGAAAAAATACATTATATATAAATACATATATACACACACACCTCTTCTTCAAATACATGTGTGTGCATACACACACACACACACATATATATATAAAATGTTTCTAAGCAAGGACTCAATATTAGCCTTCCTCTGCTGTTTGCTTCCCTCCAGAGGAGCCACCCAGTAGAGTGACCAGGCTGCGGCGATGTTGGGAGTAGGCCAGAGGTCAGATTACATACCACCACCTACTCTAAGATGGCAGGTGCAGAGGAGAGCCCGCTGCTGGCCCGGGGAGACCCCGGAGCGGCGCCGAGCAGCGGGACTCCCCCAAGAGCCTAGGCCTCACAGGTGGTCTAGCCCCCCCCCCATTGCCCCCTTCCCCCGGCCCGCCTCACCCTGCCTGGGCCCAACTGCGCACAGCCCAGCACCCCCCGCCCCGGGCTCAACCTCCACCAGCCCCGGCCCGGCCCCGCCGCTCCGCGTCCCCGCGGCAAACCCGCCCGCTCCCCGGCACCCAGGCCCGGCACTGCCCCTCACCCTCCCAGCCACCAACCGCAAAAACAGCCTGCGCCATGAACGGCCGCCGACACCAATTCAAAAAACGAGCCGGTGCACTAAGGACGCCGCGCATTGGCTGCGCGCCGCGCAGCGCCACCGCCTCTCTGTAAGCCGCCACCTCATTCGGCTTCACCTCGAGATGGCCCGCCCCCTTTGCCTGCTCTTTTTGGAAGGGGCGTCCGCTTCTGCCCTCTCGGATTGGCTGTTGCCACTGCCGCTCACAGCCCAGACGGCCTCCTATTGGTGAGCGGAAGTCTCCTGGACAAATTGTTGTGGTGCCTGAGAGCAAGTTGCTCGAGGAGGGCGGGGAGAAAAGGGCGGGTGCTTCGCCCTGATTGGTCGCTGGGTGGTTTCGAACGCTTCCAACGGCCGGGGCGGGGTGACCCGGATGGAGGGAGCGGCGCGGGCCATGGGGGCGTCGTGAGGCGCCGGGTGGGGCGCGGTGACGCCGCAGCGGCGCGGGGCGCGCGGAGCCAGCCCGTGGCCGTAAGCGGTCGCGCAGCAGACGCGCCCTTACAGCGGGGCCGGCTTGCGGGGCGGCGCGCAGGCGGCGGTTAGCGTCCCCCGGGCCGCCGCGGCCCTCCTTGCCGCCTCCGGACTAGCGCCGTGATGTGCGCTCCTCAGGGCAGGCGGCGGGTAGTTGTTCCTCAAACCGCCTTCAGACGCGACACAAAAGGGATGATAAATATTCCGGCCATCGTGAAAGTATTACTGTTATTAATAATAGGCTCTGCCTCGCCAAGGATATTGTCAATATATCAACGCTACACCTCTTAGTTAATTCAAATGAGGGGAAAAGCTGACACCAAAATGTAACCGGTTGAGATTAAAGCCAACTAGCTGACTCAATGGCACCAACACCCAAAACAAATTAATTATACTAAACACCTTCTGCTCTGTTTTCTTTCATTTTCTCTAATGTTAAAACTTTCTGATCTGGAAAGCAATCATCTGACAGGTATTTCGCATCTCTGAAACCTGATTTAGCATACGCTGCACTGAAACAATGTAAAAAGAATATGAGTGATACAAAGAATAATTTTGCACCATTTTCTACTAAATGATAAATTCTTATATGCCAGATTAAGTTCTTGGGTATTACTGTATTTTTGTATTACAGTTTTTTATTCGTGTATTTTCATGACTGATCCAATACCCATTAGTGTCAGTAAAAGACCACTGACTTTTCATGGTTTGTAAGAAAAACAGAAATACAAAAAAAAAAAAACAGGTTCAAGATGACAGCTGATACTGGTTATGTGACTAAAGATTTGTTTGGTGAGCTATATGTAAATTTGGATTACTTCTTGAGGAAAAGATTCCAGAATAGCCTGAAAATCAGAGAGATCCTTTCAGTTTTGACACTTGTGTCAGCCAATTGTAATAGTCATACAAATACTGCATTTTCCACAGATACTGCAACAGCGACAGTCAAAATAAAACCTGTCCGACATTCGGTGACTTTTTCCCATCCTCCCCTTTGGCTGCACGCTTGTGAAGTACTTGTCAGCTGGGTCAGGCTCTCTCACATCCTGAGCCAAAGAACACATTTCTTCTACATTTGGAACAAGTTGTGCTTATGGAATCCATGTTGTTTCTGCATTGTAGTTTCTGGAAAAGAAGTGGGTGATTGTATTTAAAATTTAGAGAAAGAGCTATATAAAATGTTCTACCTGCAAAGGGAGGGAAGCAGATTCCAAAGCTGAATGGGATGCTGAGGTTTAACATGTGGCACATGCATCACTTCTCTGTTAAAGGTTTAAATAGACTGTAAGTGATACATAAATTTTCAGTATATAAACAACACAGGCTTACTATGCATATGAAAGGCAGCTGAGGCCTTTCATATGCATTAGCCATTTTTGAATATATTTTAAAAACTAGAATTATAGTCTCATTAAACTACTGGTTATTCTGATGAAACACAAGTTATCTTTTCTAAGCTTGGCAGAACATAGCCAAATTTTAAGTAGCAGTCACTTAAGGAAAGTGCATTTATTCCCACTGAAGATTAGATCAGAACTGACAATGACAAATAATTACTAATCTTTATACATCTAACATTTTAAAATTGAAATGCTTTTTTAGAGGTCTCTGTAATAAACACCTATTAGTTTTTATTGTGCAGAATGTAACACACAGATGAAACTTGCCACACCTTCCAGTTACCTAGACATCAGTAACACATGAATAGAATACGTATTTAATAGCTAAATAGTTTCCTCTTGCAGTAAAACCCACAGGGAGAAAATTCCAGGAGATTAATAAATCATTAAATGAATCCTGTCATATCATCTTCATGTGAGCAGGGATCTAATACCTTGTGGAAAAAGACAATATGGCAATATTAGAAAAGCTTAGAGAACCCACAGAGGCCTGAGGAAAACCTTGGCTCCCTACGTTGTCTCTGAAGTTGGCTGTTTAGCAACTGTCTCAGATTTTCTTGGCTTCTGGGTGTGAGTTTACATAGGTAGACAACTTATCCTCTACATGTTTTGCAAGCATTCAGTTCTGGGGTCTAAGTTAATCTTTTTGTTTAAAAAAATAAAAAAGAAGAATAGAATCTTGCTCTGACATCTTTCACTTTTTCAATTGACTTTATGAGTGCCTGGAAAAAATAAGAGTCCTCTAAGAACGACTGATTCCATTTAGTCAGAGCAATAGTTTTCAAGATGGGGGAAGGCGGGAGATCGAGTACACTATGTATATGGGGGTGTGGCAGTCAGTGGGAGCTTGAGAACGCTCAGAAAAAAAAATCAGCCAGCCTTTACGTCTTCTTTCCCTGCATTTGTTCTCTCTCTTCCCCCTCTAAACATCCCCACTCAGCAAGACATTGGAGAAAGTATATTTTAAGAGATAAATAGATGGGAGGTAAGTTTCAATTTATTACACTCAAGGATCCTGCAAATAGAGTTTAGGGTGCAGATGCTTGGGAAAGCAAGAGAAAGGGAGTATGCCTGGGAGCAGGGGTGGAAGACACGAGATAAAAGAGGCAAGTGGGAACACCAAGTATTACAGAAAAGGAGGGCTCAATACAAAAAGCTTGAGAACTCATGAGTATCATCTTGTTCTGCTTTCTTGACAAAGCTCAATTCCTAACAACCCTTTCATATCCATAGTTAACTCAATAACCTGTTGAGGAAATTCAGTCTGCTGCTGTTATGGAAAAGATTTTAAGGTCTGGGACATCTACTTCCTCAAAAATTCTAGAAACTTTCTTCTGTTGCCTTCAGAATCAGTGAGGTTTTACTTTGTTTCCAGTAAAGCTGGCTTAAAAGCTGACCTTTCACTCCTTATAAACTTATTTTTCTTTTATTACAATTTCATGGCAATTTTAAATGGAAGCCCTTTTTTTGGACTCTATTTAAATTTCAATGTTACTTTTTTAATATTATTAATTAGTTTTTAAAAACAAGGTTATTGTTGAAAGTAGTACCCATTCTTTTATCTATGTAACAGTAATAACGCATCTCTATCTAGCCATTTAAATATTTGAATTTGCTGATGATAGCTCTGAGTGTAAGCATTAAACAGCCGTTTAATTTGTGCCAGACTGAACATGATAGTATTTGTTATGTTTCCTGCATGACACAAAGAGAAGGTAGTCTTTTTTTTTTTTTTTTTTTTTTTTTTTTTTTTTTGATGAAAGTGCTTATGGGGATGAAAAAAGACCTATTTAGGAATTTCTGTTTTAGGTATGAGAAAACATCCTACTTTAAAACAAAATTTGTGTTAATGGCATGGGACAGGGGGGGACACCCTCTAAATTTCCAGCCCCAGAATAAATCATCCTCTACATGTTTTAAAACAGCTCCTTTTGAGAATTGTTAAAATGGAAGAGTAAATTTTCTTCAGGTTAAAATAAAGGTTTCCAAGTCCCTCTCCTGAGTGCATTAACTGCAATGACTCCCCATCACAGCCCTCATTTCTTCTTCACGGCCTCCCTGGTTCGCGGTGGGGAAGGTTACACTTTCTGTCGGGACACCGCTGTTCCTAGCCCCTCTGTTCAGAGGGAACTCCTGCTCTGCTCCTCTTCTGGTGTTACACCCTATGAAAAAGAAAGAAAGGAGGAAACGGGGGAAAGGAAAGAAAGGCCTCTGCGTTTTGTGCGCCTCAAGTTCGCTGCCAGCCGGCCGAGCCCCAACGGCCCCACAGCCCGCACAGCCGCCGGGCTTGGCAGGGACCCCGCTGCTGCCGCGGGGTGGCCGACGGCGGGCGGCCCAGGGCCACGTCCCGCGGGGCCGCGGGCACCCCCCGAGCGCGGAGGCGCCGCCAGCCCCGCAGGCAGCCCGCCGGGCCGGCGCCCAGCTTGAATCCGCCGCGTTTCGGACGCCGCCCGCTGCCTCCTGTCGCCTCGCCGGGGAGAGCCCGGCCCCGTCCCTCCCGGGGAGCCCCCCGCAGGCGCGGGCGCGGCGGCGGCGCGGGCCGGGCTACGCGGCGGCGCGGGCAAGGGGAGGCCCCGGCCGCGGCCTCCCGGCGGGCGGGGCGGCGCGGCGCGGCGGCTGCGCGGGCGCGGAGGCGGCGCGCTGATAAGGCCGCCGCCGCGGCCGGCCCGCGTGTGGGGGCACCCGGCCGCCGGGGCGGGCACTTCCTCGGCGGCGGCCGTCATGAGGGCCGCCCGGGTGCTGCTGCTGGCGGCGCTGGCCGCCCTGGCCGCCTACTACGTCTACCTGCCGCTGCCCGGCGCCGTGTCGCAGCCCTGGAAGCTGATGCTGCTGGACGCCACCTTCCGCGCCGCGCAGCAGGCGGTAAGGGCGCCGCGGCATCTCCCCCCGCCCCGGGCTCTCCTTCGGCCGCGTCGGCTCCGCGTCCGCAGGCGGGGGCTGTTGAGCAGAGCCCTCCGGCTGCGCGCGGGTCTGTCACCGGCACGCGTGACAGCCCCACCTCGTCCCCGTTTCCTACCGGTGTCTCTGTGGTGGCGTAAAGCAGATCAGAGATCACGGAAACTTCCCGGTCATTGGCCTTAGGTGCGAGCTTTACTGCCTGCCAGGAGAGACGGTTCTCCTGCGAGGGCTCCTCAGGCACCCTCAGGCCTAACTTTGACACTCGGTGCTTAAATCCTCTTTTCCTAACAGCGTGTCACTTGCAGGCTGAAACGCGGATGCGTGTGTCTTACAAATGCACTTTGACTGGGTGAGCCTGTTGGCCGCTCCCGAAAGGAATGAGGTGAATCCGTGAGCCCGTAAGCGGACGCTCGAAGCGCTGGGCGAGGACGTTCCCGCTAGCGTTCCTGGCGCAGTAACCGCGGATGCCGGGAAGCACGAGGAATCTTGCTCTCCCCAGATTGCTTCTCCGCCCGGTTGGACCGAGCACTGGGCTAGACAGAGCATCAGAGCCGCTGGGTGGGTTCTCGTGCTCTGAACATACCTCTGAACCCAAACTGCGGGGCGAAGGAGTAAAACTATGCGCTTGCATGATCTCCCTTCAAGCAGTGACACCTTATGTGTGGTATAAAAATTATGCAGGCATGGCCTATGATAACTTCATTTTTGAATAAAAATTAATTTGGCATTCATTTGCTTTGTGTGGCTAATGAAAGCAGCTGGACTGCAAGCTCCCAGCTCAACCAAATTCATAGACAGTATGGCCAGAAGGGTACTTAGTGTATACTGCCTGCAAAACATCATACTACTTCATCCAGGAACAGAATCAAGTCCATAACCTCTAGCTGAAGGAGACCTATCTTTAGAAAATCATATGACTGTGACTATATATATGTATATTGCTACTGGCTTATGTATGTGTTCTGTTTATGCTGTATGTTAGGGCACAGTCAGATGAACACTGGTGTCTTTACCTTCGGAGGCTGAAGGATATACCCTTTTGGATCTTCTCAAGAAATTGTAATCCCAAGATTAGTTAGCAGAGCAAAGCCTACGTTTGTGGCAGTGTAAGCAGACTGCAAGGTCCACACATCAGTCCCAGCTCCGTGGGACTGGGGGAGCAGCTGGTTAGGGGGAAGTGGGGATTTCTTAGACAGTTGTCTACGTCTCTGGCTTTAGAAATGTAAAATTGCATAATGAGAACAGTTACTAACCAAGTAACAGTCCCTGCCATATGCCTTTTAAAGGAAGGAACAAGTGAGCATTGCACAGAAAAACCATAAAGCTGAGTGGGGCGTTAGGTATCCCAGATTATGAACAGGTAAGCTTTGGGACATGTGTTTCTGGAGAGACAGCCAAGGTGCTTTTTAAGTGTTCAAAAGTCTTTCCACCACTTGGAGGTAGTGCAATGACTGCCATTAAGAGGGAACTGTGTGAACTGAAGCTAGGATTGTAAAAGTTAAGCTGGAGTACTTAGTATGTTAGACAGTTGGGATTTTTTTTGTGTGTGTATGTGTACAATAAAGTGTATATCCTTTTGTAAAGCAAAGCTTCCCCTTTCTTTGGCTACTGGCAAGACCAAATGGCGCAGCATTTCTCTAAATGTGACCACTGAACTTTCCCCTACTTCTGAATTTATTTTCAGCTTGCTATTTATTCCTTTCCTTTGCAGGTGTGAGCGCAGACAGAAGAAATATTTCTGACTAAGTATTTTTATTTTAAAGTCTCTGAAGTGTACCATAATCTTTTCTTCTAAGACTGTGAAACAAACTTCAGATGCCTCATGTATAATTAACTGTCTTTTGCTTATTCTGAAATAGATTCTTAGAAATTTTGAAAGTTAAGCATTACCGTTTCTTGTTAGGGATAATATATTTTCTCAATATATTAATAATGACTATCAATAAAATATACTAAGGCTATGTCTGTCCCAGTCAGTTGCAAAGTATTTTATAAGCTTGGGACTCAGTGCTCAGGCTCAGGGCAAGATACACTTCAAGTGTTTCAAGTGTAATCACATGATTAAAAAGATACCTAACTCCTACAGGATACTTCCTGAAAAGATATTACAAAAGGGGACTGCAGTCATTACCCTAATCTTACTTTGGGGAAGGGGGAGGAACAGAGAGATGAAGAGAGAAAATGTCTTATTTGACATCACCTAAAATACCAGTGGCAAAGCTGAAAACTGATCTTGGTTCTCAGCCTTGTTCCTGTACTCTGCTAACTTTACCATGCTGCCTCAGAATGAAAACTGAAACTGAGATTATGATAATTTAGGTTGGGACTGCACATGTACACATACAGAATTTGGATTCACTGCAATTTGGGCAACTGCAGTAAACTACTCAGGATTATAGGACTGGGTTTAACTATGGTTAAACCATAGGTATTATTTTACTTTGCATCTCTGTCAACAAATATCTAAATACTTAAAACTGCATAGCAAAGAGCAGGGTTAATGTGTGCATTTTTCCTGCCTTTGTCTAATCACTCTCCACCATCAGAGTATAGAGAACAGTATATGCTTATTTAATAAGCCCTTTGTTTTTTAATGCCACTGTCCAGATACTTTCTATTCTGATGCACGGGAAGGAAAAGCTGAATTTTTGGAACAGGGACACCTGTTACAGAGGTTACGGAGGACAAATGAGTTGGCTTAGGGGCCATCAGATAGGCTTATATGGAAGAAGTTAGGCAGCTGTACAGGGCACAAAAGTATCCTTGTATTTCTCGTTATCAGCAAAGCAACTCCTTTCTGCTTCCCAGCTACTCGTTTCCTTTTGGAATGAAATCTAGGGCATGTGACGTGAACAATCAGGATCAGAGAAAACAGTAATTAGTGCTATGTCTAACATTTTAATATATAGTCTATTTACCCATCTATTTTAGGGTGTGTGACTGCCAGACAGATGTAAATCATAGTTGCAGCCAGCCAAGTTGTTTGTATTTTTGCATGCAAGAATATTGGCTTGGAATTGACTTACATTAATCCTCTATAAACTATTAGGTGTGGCAGATAAATCTCACTGAAGTGGCACCTATGCAGAAACTGGGTTGCACTACTCATCTTATTTACAATAGAGACAAAAGTTATTAGTTACCTAGTATAAAAGCTCATCATGAATGAAAAGGTTTATGTACAAAACTTTAGATGTAATCCAGTTTTTGCTTCTAACTGAAACTCTCTGTAAAAGTCTTTTATTTTTTTTAGTTCTAAAGGAAATTAACGTTGCTTAGTGCACTTGTCTTTTGAGTCCTGGAGGAATATCTTTATAGCTCAGTGTGAAAAAGCTCATTTTAACATGCAGTAATGCACATGTATTAAGAAATAGTACCATAAAATAAAAAGAGATTCACCTTTAAACGTGATAAACCATTTGAAATGCAGTCAAAACAAAACATTCTGCATGCAACTAAATGAGGAAATGATCCTGTTTATTTTTAGCCAGTCTCTATTACTGAAAAAGATATTGTAGTTGGCATTTTAGACTCTAATGTTCTAGAAATGCATTTGGCAAAATGATGCCAGCGCTGAAGACAGTGGCACTCAGGAGTACCTACATCTCCTTTTAGAAGAAAGGAAGTTGGTCTCAGTCACCAAGTTTCCAAAGACTTTCCTCATCTGAGTCCTGAGTAGGATATGGCTCAGTCCTGAATATTGCTGTAGGTGAAGGAGAGCGTTAGCTGTTTTGCTTAATTCCCTATCCTGTCTAAGGCTTGGAAGGTCAGTGCAGAGCTGACTTCAGGCTGACTGGCTGGAAAGGCAGCAAAGGAAGCAGCTGATGTGTCCAGCTCGCCTTTAGAGGCGTGCTGCCTTTGTGTAGCAGCTGGATGCAACCTGTTGCAAGAATTTGGTGACTAAAGGTCACAGGTATGTGAAGTAGGACAGTTTATGTGGCAGTTAGGATTGTGCCAGCTATGGGAATCACACGAGGACAGAGACTCCCAAATGTTCTGGGTAGTGTTAGAGATGAATAGAAATCAGCAACAGAAATAATACACTTACAGATTTTTGGTGTTTTTTTTTTCCTAATATAGACTACATGACTGAGTACAAGTCTGTGTAGGAGGTAAGTATAGGGGCAGTGAGCATGTGGCATTCTTTATATAATTATGAGCTGAGAAGCCAATAAAAGAATCCTGATAGAAAAATCTGTCCCCTAGTTTAGGGACAGATACTGATGATTAAAGGTGGTCATACTTGCCTCTCTCCTGGCTAGTCATCTTCTGCCTGGGCCTGTCAGCTCATCCTGCTCCTTTCTGCTTCATGGGCAGCTAAGGTCTTTCAACCTGTTAATGCAGTGAAGTTCACTGATCATGTTTCCCCAGAGATCTCAGTTTTGGAAACAAAAACACCTATCACAAGACTGATGCATAGAAATGCAGTTATTATAAGGAATTGACCCAGACTGAATCATGGTCTGTACTTGTGGCTGCCAGAGGAATTTCAGGGGAAGCTTGGACAGGGCTTCATCTTTATGTTTCGGGTTTTTTTTTTTTTTTTTTTTTTTTTTTTGTAAATTGGTCATCTTTACTTTTTCTGCAGTCCCTTCATAACTTCCCCCTTTTTCTCGTGCTCTCTCTTCCTTTTCATTTTCTTTTATTATTACAGTGCTATCTTTTTGCCACAGAATACCGCTTTCCATCTCCCATGCACGCAAAGACACATACACAAACTACCATTCATGTACATATAAGCAACTGGGGCTGTAGAGCTAAGGAAATATTTTTGGCATGGATATTGCAGAATTCAAAAAGTCTTTCTTTTTTGAAGGGAGCACTTCAAAAGTGCTACATTTGATAGCCTGCAACAGTCCTGTATTGTCTCAGGAATAAACAAATTTAAAAAATGTAAAATCATGAATACCTGTAAAGATCAAAACACTTGCTGCTTGCATGTCATGTCTGGATACAGTTTTTATTATTGACTTAATCAAACCCAGCTGTGGACTGCTGCTGCCAAAAGGGCTGGTCCCATCCTTCTCCCTGCTCACTCTTCCCTTCCTTGAGTCATCGACAGCACAGTAAGCTGGCTGAAGCTTGTTTTTGCTGGGTTCATATTCAGCTGACTCAGGGAGCTGATACTCCAAGGCTTCATGTTTGCTAGTGTCAACAAAAGAAAGGTGTCAGGGAAGCAGGGTCAACAACCGAGGTCAGGCAGGCCTGCCCTTTTGGTGGCAACGCTGTCCTAGATGAGCCTGAGCCAACCATTAAACACATCCTCTGCTGCCAGTAGTCAGATAACAGGGCACAGAAGTGATTTTGCTTCCAAGACCTTTGGACAAGACTGACTCTTTACCAGTAGAAAGTGAAATCCTGATGCCTAATAAATGATAAGATACACAGATTAGATATACTTTCAAAGAATGTGGTTGATATGTGCTTGGCAAAAAAGAAAAAAAAAAAAAAAAAAAAAAAAAGCCTGGATCTAGCAAATACTAGTTCTGTTTCTTTTGTGCCCTGGTGTAAGGACATCTCTTCCTAGGTGTTTTGTGATTCCTGGAAAGGGTGGTCTCGAACCACCTTTTCCATCCTTGGAAAGGGTAGCCCATTATAGAGAGGAAAAGCACGTGATAAACTTGCAGATGGCCACACTGCTCTGCTGTTTAAACAAACAGAGAAAAAAATATCTTGGTAAACAACAGTAACTAGCCTTGAAAGTAAAACATGTCTGATTGCAGGGAACGTGTGGTAATCCTCTCCACAAAGAATGTGAACTGTAGTGGGAGAAAACTAAAATATAATGGCTGTTGCAGCACAGAGTCAGGCTGAAAAATCTCACAAACCCACTGTTTTTCCTGGCACTATTTCTGCAATTGAATCTAAATGGTTATCTTCCCCAAGAACCTCCCAAGGACACACAGAGGACCAGATCTTTAGCTGGGTCAAGTGGTGGCAATCCAATCAATTCAGTGCCAAACTATTAATAGACGTATTGCTCTTCAGATTTTAAAAGTTGGGGCATTTCTTTTTATCTACACATCTTTGCTTTTCTGCTAATATGAAATGTTTGAGAACCTCCACTTTTCAAGCTTGAACTGCGTTTTCCTGTGGGAAGGAACAAAGGGAGAAAAGCATGATCTGAAACACAAAGATACAAACTCTTGTGAATTCATCATTTCTTGGTGGTGGCTGGATACTTTCTGTATTTTTCTTACAGGGAAAGACCTTGCAGTATGAAGAAATAGTATTTAATTTGTAAAGTAGAAAACACTTTAAAAGGTTGGATTCCCACCAAACTATCTCAACAAGGTGACATTACCACAAGCTAAGCAGGAAAGGAAAGTCACTTTTGTAAATTCACCTTGTTCTGGAAGTGCATTCCTCTCCCTGCTCGCATGCAGGTCCATTGTACTTGGCATTCATAAAATTTTTAGGAAAGTGTCAAAGTGTGTCTGTTTCTACATAAAACTGCAGTGCAAACGGGGCTATGTAAGCCTTTTTTATACAGCACCTAACTTTTTTTTTTTTTTTTTTTTTTTTTTTTTTACGTTCAAAGTATTACAGATTAAAGTATTACATACAAGCAACTGGGGCTGCAGAGCTAAGGAAAGATTTTTGGCATGGACATTGCAGAATTCAGAAAGTCGCTCTTTCTTTTTTGAAGGGAGCACTTCAGAATTTCCCTCTGGAGGGTTTTATTTATGGGGGTGCTGTGCCTCTGTTAGAAAACTTTCCTAAGAGAGAGGCTGAAATTTAGCATCAGAAAGTGACTACGGAGAATGATAGTGCAGAAGTATGGCAAAGAAAGTGAAATCAAGAAATAGCTATCCTTAAGAAAAGGTAATATAAACCAGAAAGACTGTAACATTCTTATATCCAAAATGTGAATATATATAATATATGTCACTAAGGAACCTATACCTTGTGCTCTTCAGCAGCACATGGCTTCTGCTCAGGCCTTGCACAGGTCAGACCATGTCCACTCTCTGTTCTTTGTAATGTGGGTGCAGTTAGATCAGTACCCAGATGCCCTCTCTCTCGCTGACATCTTTAATTCATACTAGCAGGTTTGCAATTGTGGTAATAATTTATTTTACATTCCAACTCCATTGCCTTGACCCAGAAAGTTTCACAAAAGGCTTAGCTGATTGCCCAATTCTAGCTTTCCTCAGCAGGACAGAGGTTAACGTTGCAAATGGGAGAAAGACCCCTACTTCTTTTTTAATGGCCATTCTCAACACTAGTCCCAGCAAAAGATCTGCCAAAGGATTGCAATGCCTTCTAAACCATTTAGGGTATGGGACAACATCTCTAAAAGGTTGGAAAAAAATCACTAATTTACTGTGGTTTTTGGATATCGCCTTAGATTCTTTCTGATTCGGCGGGAAAATGCAGGGCAAGCTAATAAGCAAGGACTATATTCCTTTGAAGCCATTCCTGTTTTCCTATTTCTTGGCAGTTACTGAGAACTTGCGTAATCTGGAAGTGGAAAGAATTATACTTTGGGGTAGAATAAGAGAAATGCTTTGCACTTATGATGCCTTCCCCACCACTAGAATTTTAGAGCTCTTTAAATGTTATTAGTACCTCACAGTCATTGCTCCCTTGAGGAAAGTGTTACTCTAATCAATTTAGATAAAAGTAAACTGAGGCAGGCACTGAGTAAGTGAGCACAAGGAATGATGCCATTTGTTTTTGTGTGATCGGGGAAAAATGACTGTGTATCACTGCCCTCTACTGGAAGTGTTCCGAGAAGTTTCCGTAGTGCAACAGTAGAAGCTCCTGGTTAGAATCCTCTCCTTCCAGGGGTGTCTTTCAAGAGGGAAGATCTGAATTCTCCTTCAGCGTTGTCTTGATCCACATAATGCTCGTGATTTGATTTGGTATGACAACAGAGAATCTTTTATGGGCAGGGTTTTGTTTTAATACAAAATTAAACGCATTAGAGGTCTTTGATGATCGTATTCATTTTCTGGTGAATATTCTAAGAATCCATATTCATTTTTCTACAGGCACTGCCTTTTGAAAACTATTGCATTAAACATCAATGCAGTATTGTACGATATGCTCTGAAATAACACAAATCTCCCTTTTTTTTTTCTCCTCTCAGTGCCACCTGATTCACTATATGAGACTCAGCCATCACTTGATAGTTCTGAATTATTTGATTGGTACTTTTGACAAGCTGAAGTCCGTGTCTTCTGAACATATTAACATAACGGATGCTGTTTTTGATGGTGTGGAAGTCAGAGTGTTTGAACCTCCTGCAAAGCAAGATGAAACGCTAAAGCGCAGCGTTGTTTATATCCACGGAGGGGGCTGGGCCTTGGCAAGTGCAAGTATGTGTCTGTCAGTAATTAAATAGAATTCAGGTCTGTTTTCTTCACAGCAGGAGAACCCAAAAGCTGCTTTCTCTGCTAGGGATGACAATTTTGCTAAGATGTATCTGAATTCAGTAGCAACTGTCTCCACTCTGGTAGATCAAATGCAAGGAGGGAGGGGGAAAAAAATCACAGCACATGGTAGAAATGCATATCTCATCAGGATGTGAGCTGTAAAAGGACCAAAAGCGTATTTTCGTTATATCCTGAGAGGGCAAAATAGCTTCTTGTTTCAATTGCTGAGACTCCTGGATGAACGTGCTGTATGGGCCAGTCCCCGTTGTCTACAGTAAGTGCTGTGGTAGTGTGCAAATATCAATCCTTGTTGATCAGAAACCAGTGACGGGGTAGGGTTTTGCCCCATTTTCACATAATAGTTCCCAGAAGAATGTGCTGAAATTGTTCACAATTGCATGTAACAGCACTGCTAATGTTCAGCTCCTAAATAACAGTTATTTGGGAATGCCTGCTGCTGATTACAGAATAGATCAGCAGCATGATGAAGGAAGCTCGTAGAGCTGGGTATCAATCACTCTGTCTGGGCTGCTCCCTTCAGAAACCACTCCAGTCACTTGCAGAAATTACCTTGGAAATGAGTACTACTTATGATAAAATTCACCTAGAAACCACAAACATAATCAGAGAGAGTATTTTATAGCTATAGGCAATAAGATAGCCATTGATCCTTCCCCATTGTATAGAATGAGAAAAGTCTCGAAGAGAAAGGGTATGCGATTCTCATGGCTGTCTCAAGACCACAATCAAAGAGGAGACATACCCATTTTCCTTCCACATTGCTCCTGACACGTTATGAAGCCAGTACAGGACAGATGTATCTGTTTCTCATCTATACAGAAAGAACATTCTGAAATATTTTAAGAACAAAATCCCTATTGATTGGAGTTGAACTATGCATGTATATGCATGGCTCTTAGACTATGATTTAAGTGAGATTAAGGTTCCTAAATATCCTTTAAAATCTGTCCTTCAGGTGCCTTTGGAAATCCCTTTGGAAATCTCTTTGTCCTGTAGCTGCTAAATAGCAATCACGTATTGCTTGTTGACCTCTTCTTCCAGAGGAATTAAGATTGGGGTTTGAGATGGGTTTTCTTGGACCTCCCTAAGGGATGTTTGCTAGAATTCTGCCCTTCATTTATTTACAAATTTCATTTGTTCTGTAACAATCTGCATAAGACTGTAGCTCTGCAAAGAGTTTATATTATTGTGTTTTCTTTGGATGACTAACTCAACTATGTCAGACGCTGTCTTCAGTTCCAAGATGTAAAAGTTGATGGCATAAATGTTACTATGTTACTGCTAAATAATAAATTCTAGGACTGTAGATACTTCAGAAAATGCTTTATGCTGTACTCTATTTGATAGCACCAGGAAACAACGATTAAGTAACTGGAAAGGAATAAACTTAGAGAAAACCAGTCCCCTGATAAATAGGATAACTATGATTAATTGCCCTTTAAATAGGGCAACTCATTTGAATCAAAGCAATTTTGAGTCCAGTGTACATGCTGTAATAAAATGAACAACATGCAGTGACTCATACAATAACAGTATCTGGATACTAATGCCCCCAGGGTCCTGGATAGGTTAAGTTTTACCCAAATGAGAGAATTGTAATAGATGGATGAAATGACATGACCCAAGTCACTGAGAAACAGATGAGAAAGAAAGTATTGAGATTGCAGGACTTTGGGACTTCTCAAGGCATGAATTACATCCCTTCTACTAGAATATGTATCTGGAACTTCATTGCAAGCTGGCCTCATTTACTTTGGTTATATTTGTATGATGTATTTATATTTTCTGAGATTGCTTCCCTGTAACTTTGTGATATACTGACATAAATGGACTCATACGTCATTAACACTATGTCATTTCATTCCAGGAACAAGCCTCTATAATAATCTCTGCAGGATTATGGCCGAGTCTCTCAATGCTGTAGTTGTCTCAGTTGAGTGAGTAATTTAATGTTACTAAGTAATTTTAAGGTATTTAGCTGTAATTTAGTTCTTTTAGCTATTTGCCTTTTTCCCTCATTACTCACTTTTATATAAGGTTTTAACTTGCAAAATAATTTTCTTTACCAATATGATATTTTTATCCTTTTAAAATGACAAAAAATTAGAATGGCATCAAAAGCTAATTTGGATTTCTAATTATTGTAGAGGCTGTATTAGAAGGCAGAAATGTGGAAAAGGAGAGTAGCACTTTAATCAGCTGGATCAATACTAAAATGCAAATCTTAGTGCATCTTTCAAATGTAGCTACATATTAGGAATGCAACTAAAACCTGAGATCACTCAAGTGACTTAAGTTACAATTCTGTAAATGCTTATCAACTTAAACATATATGCACTTGGACATCACATATACCTGAAAGAAGGCTGAACAACATCTGTCTTAATCCCTCCATGCAGCAAGAGGGACTTTTACCCTCCTCAATGGCCACTCCCACTACTGCAAGGTATATTAAATATAAAATACCTCAAGTCTGTCTATAAACCAGAATTTCTAAGTCATATTGAGAAAGGGTCTGCAACATAAAAATTAGCAAGTAATTTTACCACTGCTCATTAACCAGTATATACAGTGGAGTCTAGCAGTTTCCTGCTGTTCTCTCAATCACACACTGTTCCAGTGAATTTAACCTGTGTAATCTAATTTAACCCATGTACTCTACTCAAAAGCAGAGGACAAGAGGTGCCAGACGGCAGAGAAACCAGGACTGCTTTTTTGACTAGCTAAACAATTCTAAGGTAAAAAGAAAAACCTTCTTAGCTAGCTAACTACATTACCTGGATCACTTCAAATTGATTGATACTTTTTTCATCTTTACTGTCAACTTTAATATTTTAATTCACAAAAGCAATCACTTGATACAACTACTCAAGTTTCCCACTTGCATTTGATTACATACCAGCTTCTGTGATCAAATTAAAACTTAATTATATGGAGTTGATGTTTCTACTTCAAAACTCACTCTAATATACTTTAAGGGATAGGTTTTTTTTTTTTTTTTTTTTTTTTTTTTTTTACTTCTTTGTTGTTTATGAGGAGAAACAATAAAAAGTAAAAAGCAGATGTTGGCCATTCCAGACGAACAGTGATCGCTACATTGAAAAGTTCCTTATTACTCCTTTTCTTGTTTATGGCAGTATAATTCTGCCAATTTTTCTGAGTTGTTATTGCTTGTCTCTTCTCCTTTGCCATTATAACTCTCAATCAAGGCTTTTGTACTCAATTAGTAAAGTCTAATTTGATTTCTCATTGGTTTAATTGTACATCTCACTTTCATGATCTGTACACAATCTGTTATGCACTTTCACAAGGAGCTCCCAAAGGCCTGTCTCATATTCCCTTCGAGTTGATGCTATACATAGATGGCTTTCTGAAAGCAGCACAGGTTTAGTTTAAAATACTTGTTATTTAACTTAAGTTTGAAATTTATTTTGCATTTGGAATCCTGTTAGCTTAGATTTCTAAAGTTAAATATTTATACCAGAAAGCTGGATTTTGTTTTGCTTCAGGAATAATGGGAAACAAAATATTTTGACAAAAACTTTCTTCATTTGAACTAAGAAACACTAACCTGTGTAAAGATTTTTCTTCTGTCAAGTTGACAATAAAAAATATTTTGTCAAAACATTGGTTATCAGCCCACAAGCAGAAAATATGTAAAGTCCATTAAGAATATAAAAGCCCACAAAAAGAAAAGTGTGCTTGGCATCATTATGCCCAATAACAATTCTTATGTTACATATGATTCAGTGAATACAAACTCACTTTTCCTGCACTGTTATTCAGAAACTGAAAAAGTCTAGTGAATGGGACTTAGGAGATGTGGTTCTTGGCTACTGGCTGTTCTTGGGCAGACAGTTGGATCTATCTATCTGCAGTCCAGTCTCTCCACCTATGAACTGGGTATATTTCTGCTTGTCTCCTTGATAAAGGAGTGGAGTTATTGAATGTGTTGCATTAGGGCAAATCAATATTACTTCAATTACTGGCTATTGTTCCTTTTTATGGTATATAGGCATACAATCGTTCAGCCTCTACTGAGCGTACATAAAATTTGGGAAACAGAACTGCTTAGGTATATGCTGCCTCAGTTGAAGCTGTTGGGCATATATGAGTTATTCTCATATATGCTGGTTAAGATGGGGATTTGGGATGGAAAACAAGCTGATTGCAATGACTCCTTTGCCAAAGGTATTTTAAATATTCATTTGGTTTTTGTAACATGAAATCCTCTACTGGCAAATCCTAGAAAAGTGCTGCACAATTTTATACTGTGTTATTCGTATCTAGTTGGTTAGTATTAATATTTCAGAATTAGAATGTTGATTATAAGTTTAAGTCTTACACTGGTATTACACATCTCCTATTTGTCCCATAGCATTTATCCTAATGAAATAGCTATTAGTCATTAATATATTTGATAGTATATTAACCCTGATAGAGAGGTATATTTATTGTAATGATTGTTTCTCACCTCTTTTCTTCCTTTGTAGATACAGGCTGGTACCAGAGGTGTGCTTCCCTGAACAGTTCCATGATGCTCTTCGTGCTACCAAGCATTTTTTGCATCCTGATGTCTTAGCTGAATATTCAGTTGACCCAAGTCGTGTTGCAATTTCCGGTGATAGCGCAGGAGGAAATTTGGCTGCTGCTGTTTGTCAGCAGGTAACATACAGTGTCTGATATGTATTACGCTGCAACAGTCCTTAATTCAGCGATGCGTATAGGTTGACAAGTTGTTTGTGCTGCATCATCACCAGGTGATGTGCTAACTTGAGACAAAACTGTAATGCTTGCTATTGAAAGCCAGCATCTAGATATTTTACAGAAGAAAGATGAGTCTGTATGTGAATCAAGCAGCTTTGATTGCAAGTCTTACTGCAAGTATGAGTTGTTATGGGCCAAATTTTAAGTGAGTAGCTAAATGACTTTTTTTTTTAACCTGTTTGCTGGTGAATTCTGTATTTGCCTGAATAAGTAACTAGATTCATAATACATAATTGCATATTTTATCAATTTATTTTCCTATTTTACAGATGCTTGTCTTTGAAAGTATGTTCTTATTTCTTCCAAATACAAATGAAGGACAAAAAAAACGTAATAAACAAAACCAACTCTTCTGTTAAATTGCTTTCCTATAGCATTTTGTAATTTTAAGGAAAGTTCTTTCATGTATCTCTAGTTTAAATGTAATCTCAATTTAATCTAGTAAAGATTTGAAAGGCAGCCTGGGGCAGGTAATAATATTTTCATGGTTCAGTGAAATACTATTATTAGCTTTTTCATATCATCATTAACCATTGGCAATAAGAAAGCTGATGTCATGTGCAGACAACTAATTATCATGACAACCTTGCAATATTGAATTAGGGTGAAAAAATTAATAAGGGACAATTACACTAAAAGTTTCAATCTTGAGGATGGATAAACATGATAGAACCATGTTTTGGAAACAGCATTCATAATTTCTTTGTCTGATGCATAATACTTTTTAAATAAAGGATATTTAATCTTTCCCTGAATCAATCCTATAAGCTAAGAATCTTCGGTCTGAAAGAGAGCAAAACTGGGTATGAAAGATCTAAGAATCTTGTACAGAAGGTGAAGAGAAACAAGTGTTCACTGACTCTTCCATTAAAAGAATTAGGGTGCGTCAAATGTGTAATTGGCAAGTGCAAGTCAAAAACAGACACAAGAAGTCCCTCAGTTGCAAATTGTTAAGCTGGGGAAGTGGGTTAGAGAAATACCACTGTATGCTTTTTCTGTTCTTATACTCTTCCATAAGCATCTGCCACTGATTTCTGTTGGAGACAGGATACTGGCTATGTCCAAAATGGCCATCACTACAGCAGAAGATAAAGGTCAGGTTGCTCGTATTTCAGCCAAAAGAGCAACATCTGCCAGTGGAGTTACATCAGAGCAGAACTTGGCCTAAAATTTGTCAAATGATTGCATGTGTAAAGATCCAGGTTGATACTATAATGTCAGTTTTCTTTATAATCTCAATTCTGATCTATATTCTTCCTGCAGCTTAGCAAAGATGAGCATGTGACCATCAGACCAAAACTGCAGGCCTTAATTTATCCAGTCCTTCAAGCATTTGACTTTAATACACCTTCGTACCAGCAGAATATGAATATGCCCGTTCTTCCTCGTTATGTCATGATAAACTACTGGATAGACTATTTCAATGGTAACTATGACCTGGCTCACTCACTGGTGATCAACAATCACACTGCTCTCGATGTAAGCCAAGCTCTGTCTTTCAGAGGACATCTGAACTGGACATCTCTACTGCCTTCATCATTCAAAAAGAACTACAAGCCTGTAATACAAACTACAGGCAAGGCTGAAATCATCCAGAAGATACCAGCACTGCTTGATGTACGAGCAGTCCCACTGCTTGCAGAAAATGAAACTTTGCAGCTACAACCAAAGACTTACATCCTGACTTGTGAGAATGACGTCCTGAGAGATGATGGTGTGATGTACGCAAAACGACTAGAGAACGCCGGCGTGGAAGTCACGCTTGACCACTTTGATGACTGCTTTCATGGCTGTATGATATTCACGATTTGGCCTACTGATTTCTCTGCAGGAATTCAGACAAGGAACAGCTATATAAAATGGCTAGATGAAAACCTCTGATGAAAGAGTCCCTCTAGAAGACCCAGGGTGTACAGCTGTAGTGTCCATGGTTGCAAAAGAACAAACAAAAAAGTGCACTTTTCCAAATTCTGACTTCATCTGTTCAGCTGCATTTACTGGGGGTTATAAGCCACTAACTACAACATTCACTGGGTTATTGGCCTTGCCCAGCAAAGTATTTTGTGAAATACTTTTTCAAACTTCTGTTGTTTTTTTCCTTTCAGATGATACAAGCTATTGCCAAACATGAACAAACGTAGAGCAAGGAGATCATTCTTAACTGGCTGAGTCTTTAAAGCTTTGATCCCTTAATATGAGGCACAACGGCCATGATTTTCAAATGAGGTGATATAAAGCCAAACGCTTACATCTAAATTTGGATATGTTAAAAAAAATTAGAATTAATTTTCAACAGTGCTGAGCACTTGATGTCAAAGAAAGTGTGAGCACTCTCACCTTTGTCAGCAGAGTCATGCATTTGGATGTTAAGCATGAATTTAGGTGTTGAGCTTTAGGCACATAGACAAAGAGAATTTTAAATAAAAAAAATAGTTCTCACTTCTAGGCAGTTATGATGCTAGACAAGTCTTTTGGCCAAACATGTGATTCAGCTTTGGAATTTGGTCTTTCTTACCTTTTGGTTATTTATATTTTAAATAAGCACAGGACTAAATATATTTTCCAAAACCTATTATAGCATACATATAAATGTTTAGTATGAAAAGTATTATGTGTAGCAGCAAAACCAAAGCTGCTTAAGTGAGCTTCAAAGTTCACCACTTATTTGGCTAAAGAATGTGACTTTGTTTAAAGCATCAGCTTTATGACCTCCTTACAGAAAATACTGAGCATACTAAAAATAATCTGCTGTGTGGTTTGCACTAACATTTGTAATTAATATTGGAAGTTTTTGTTCATTGGCTTTCTTCCGTGTTCGTAGTGTTTAGTTCATTCTATTTCATGCTTCCTGGAAGGAAGCAAGCAAATAGAAGTGGGCTTTAACCTAAAATGAAAATTTAGATCTGAACTTTACAGCTGCACCATGTCTCCTAAGTGCTCAGTAAGATGATCTGGCTATTATGCAGCAAATCTTTGCAGTTTGAACCAGTCTCGAAAATTCAGACAGACAGGACAGGGAAGTGAAACTGCTTATGACAGGATATATTGTCCATGATGTTTACTGCATGCAAAAATGAAGGTTGTGCCAAAAGCCCCGTGTTTCTGGGCAAAGCGGAAAGAATGGCAGTCCCATGATTAAACTAGGAGATTAAACTCACCCTCAGCTTTACCACAGACTTCCTGTAGGACCCCAGGAAAACAGTGTAATCTCCTTGTGCCTCACTTTCTTCTTCTGCAAGAGAGGGAGCAGTCATTTCCTACCTCACAAAGGAGTTGTGAAGATAAATGCACAGACATTAATGAAGCACACTGATACTACAGTAACTGGCCGGCACTGAACAGATCCCTTAGCCTCTGACTTTTCATCATTCTTTAATATCTAGCTCAGAACAACTTGCCCCGTAACAGATGGTGCTGTTAGGCCGCTTATTCTCTTAGGATGTTAATTAATTTCTGGCCTAGCTCATCTGAAAGGACACTAAGGTAGGGCTTTGGGGCTGTTGTGATATCATGATGAAGGCAACTTTGTTGGAGCATTCCTGCGGCAGGGTTCTGAAAAATCCTTTAAAAATGCACTGGTAGATCAAACTGGCTGATGTAATTTAAAATACATATAGAGAAGTCCACTCTCACTGGTAGATAAATAAGAAAATAGCTTTGGTGAATCATTGCTTCCTAGAAATACCAGGATGTTAATATGGTTGTATGCATTAAGAAAGGGTATTAATGAGACAAGGCCTCAATGTAGACTTGCTTGTGCAGGCTAAAACTAATCCCTAAGCATGGGTTCACATGGAGGTCACAAGCAACAGCTTTTTCACCAGTGGCCCTGATTCTTCTTCCATTTAAATCATTTCAAAGGCTCAATGGGATTAGATCAGCTGAAAGACAATTTAAATCAGAACAAGATTTGGCCAAGATATTCAATCAACCTACACTATGGAAGAATTTAAACTCTTCTCTGGATTTAAACCTTCTTTCTTCCCTTCCCCTATAAATGCACCTTCAGTAGATAAAATTTACACTTAAACACCAACCAAAGTTATTGGTTATCCTTTCAAAAGGCGTCTTAAAATATGGGCTGCTCCAAAGCTCATATCGCATGGGAACAGTTCCATTTACCTGGCTTTAAACCATGACTTCTAGGGTCAAAAAGTACTTTTACACTGACTTGTAACAGTAGACTTCTTGCTGGTTTGCCCACATAAAGAATAAAACAACGACCCCCCCAAAAAAATGTAATTTATATGCACCTGCAGTCATTACAAGATAGTAGTAATTGTAGTACTGAGGAAGAGAAACCCAAGTGGTTAATATTACTCTCAATGCTATAATAATAAAGTTTTCCTGAGAGCTGCCTGCAAAGCTTTAGATCAGGATTTGTTTATGGCTAAGTTATAAATATCTGCTATGAAACTATAATATAATTATTGCTATGTGTGTTTTTTTTTTTTTTTTTTAATGAAATGAAATGGAGAGGTGGGATATATATTCCCAGCATTGGCTGTAAATTTCCTTCATGCACTGAAGCACATTAAAGTCTTGGCACAAGAAGTGGTAGTAAGTATATAAACTGGGTTGAATGTATATGCTGTCATCACTGGTTTGAAGTGACACCGAAGATGGCAGCAGAACTTGGATGAGATGTTACAGTACAAACTTGTTTATCAAAATGTCTGGACTACTTTTATCATGCAGCTATATGATTTAAGTAAACGATAGCTGGGAAGATGTGTGACAGTCTATAATATAAGAAAGGAGGTCTGAATTACAGCTATAAAAAGACCTTGTTCTATATAGCAGCAAAAGACACTTGTTTAAAATTCAGTGTAAACCTTGAAGTAAGCCTTAGTCATATTCTCTTGGTTACTCCTACTTTTCCTTGTTCTCTTCTGTGCATGCAGTCCCAGTGACCGAAGTTCAAAGTTTATCATTATTTTTCCAGCTGAACTGCTGTAAGCTCTCAGAAACAGAGCGCTGACCCAACTGAGAGCTCAGTTTGGCCTGACAGGCTTTGTTACACAAATCCGCTATCTGCTAGGAAAAGATTAGGATTAATGCATGTTACAGTCCCTCAGTTTGTTCTTCCTTTCCTTTTTATAAATGATCCTCATTCAAAGTCCCACTTTAAAATCCCCTCCATTAAACTTCTGAAGTGTTTACTTGGACACACCTAGCACCTTCATTCCTTAGTGATTTTCAAAAGGAGTTTAGGGCACTTAACACACTGTAGGATCAGCTCAAATACCTGTGACAGAGAATGTTTCCCATGTGCATATTTACCTTAAAAAGATGTTTTCTAGAAGATGCTCAATAATTCATCTGTTTATTTTTGGTTAAATCAGTAAGTATGAGAACTACCTTTTGACAATAGCTTGCTTTCTTTCCTCCTACGATTAGACTTCATCCATCCATAGCAAAAATATCTTGTTCTTGATGGCCTTTAAAGCAAATAAAAGTTCACATAAAAGAACCAATAGTCATTTGAATCCTGCTTTCACAGATCTGGGAAATACATTAGTAGTTCCCCAGTGATTTGGCCAATATTTGCTGAACTAAATGAATTTTTTGATTGTCTAGCTTGGAGCCTCTTTGGGGATGGGTGTTCAGCATCTGCGGCATCTCAGACCATTTTAAAGATGTTTCATGGTGCATAAAAAAATCATTCATAACTTGAAATGCCTAGCCTTCATCTATGTAGTTGAAAAATTACATCCTTACCTAAAGCAGGAAAGCCATTGTGGGTTTTAAGACCTAAAAAAAAAAAAAAACTTCAAAAATTTGTTTTGTAATGTTTGGGCCTCTTTATGTTTTTCTAATTAGGTGCATTGTGGGTACACGTTTTAATCTCTTACTAAACTTTATTAAAAACTTCCAATTAAAAAAACAAAATTAATCTAGTGTAAACCTTTTAAGCGGCTATGATCCACGAGTAATGATGTTGTTAAAATCCCAACTGGTTTAATGTTCTCTTATTTATGGAGACGCTCAAGAACCCAAAGTAAAACATACTTACGTGAATACATTCAGTATCTTACACATGACTGGTTTTTGCTTCTTTCTCAATGCAGGGGAAAGATCTTCTAAGATCTAATGAGCAAGTGTTATGTAAGTGCGCTAAACAAAACAAAGAACAAATAAAGTGAAATATATCCATGAACTTTTTTTTTCTTTTTGCAGGACCACTTTTTTTTTTTTTCTTTTTTTTTTTTTTTGGGGGGGGGGGGAGGGGGATGTTCAACATGGTGCTTCCGATTTGAAATGGAGTTTTCACTTAGCAGAGGTCAATGTAGCACAACATTGTCCCAGGAGACCTCAGAGTTCCTAAAGAAATGATGAATCAAAGCCAAAGAGTTTGTTTTCAAAGCAGGAAACCTTGCCTGTGGTCAGTGTTCTGTTGGGATGATCACCTCTTCTATGATTTCTGTGAAATGATTAAATTAATTACATTTTGTTTGTGTTGGATAATGATCTATAAACACACTAGTGCTGTTCCCTCTCTCAGGATAGGCAGCAGATCTTGAGTTCTCCGCTCTGATCTGTAAATTGAGAGGGGTTTTTTTTAGCATGTTTATAGATTTTTTTCAGTAAGTTTTAGATGGCTGAAATCCTAGTTGCATTTTCATTTGCATTTACCTCCCTTCCGTATTATTTCTTTATTTGTGAAGTCTTAACCTTTTTTTTTTTTCCCCCAGGCGCTCTCAGTTTTTAATGGTGACGGTCATTAGTTAGTGGCAGGGCTGATGCGCCGCGCGGTGCAGCTGAGCGTACGCTACCCTCCTGCCCCTGCAGCGAGCGGGAACACACTGCCGCCCGCGCCGCACTTGCACAAGCCCGCAGCAGGCACCCAAGGGTTACCAAAGCGCCTCGCACAAAATACTCACAGGCACCTGCACACTGTAGTAGATGAATATGTGGTGCAACTTAATTTGGGCATTGACACAGTTTGCAAATAAACAGTTGGGGGGGGAAAAAAAAGTTTTCTATAGTTGGAACTTTGTATTGTCCTGAACTGCTTCAGTCTGAAAACCTGACCACGGGTATGTGCAGACTTAAAGATCCTGGTGTAATTAAATCATCGTGCAGCCCCAGGAGCGGCATAAATTTTCTGCTTGCTTTTAGTTATGTTTTCTTCTGGCATTAGACCAGTGGCATTTCTCTCTTTCATAAAAGTTGTTTAAATAGTGGGCAGCACATCACTCACATCTCTTAAGAGTAAGTTTTACCCCTAATATAAACGATGTAAAATTAATAATTTTTCACTGTGATTTCCTGCAGTGTTTTAAAGTGTTTGGCAGCTCTTCAAGAAGAAGAGAGGGAGAATAATAAAAAAGAAACTCTACAGTGGTTCCCCTAAAACTGTTTTTCCAGAAGCTTATATTTTTAATAAATCTTTCTGGCTTTATATAAACAGTAGAAAATTAAATATTTCCATCGTGACCACTTGTTCTTTTCTGAGGCATAATTTCTACAAACCACAGCACTTCCAAGCATAAGAGAGTAGAGGGATACAGGAGAAGAAAGGTTTGTTAGGAGAGAAAGACCATATATATTATATCAAGAGTTTTAAAACAGTAATAATAATTGGGATAATATAAAATTATGTCACCCATAAACACCGTGACCATATGTGGTCACACGTGCAGTATACTCAGTGCAATTGAGATGTGGACTTCAGACCACAGTGAGGGGGAAAAAGGGAAGTTTTCTACCATCAATCCAGTAATTTTATTGCAATTCAATTTTAGTCTCAGGCTTTCAAATAAAAAAAAATAAATGCACAAAATTGCCAGCAGGGGGGAGCATTTAAAACAAAGACTGACTTGAAAAAAGATCCAGCCTGTTTCTAAAAAGACAATATAAAAATGAAAGCATTATGATGGAGCCGCATCAAAACATCTGTGTCAGCTCAGTCCCTGACTCATGAATTCATGCTCGGACAAAGCATAACAATTCAGGCTAATCTGAGATTAGTCAGCTAGTCGCTGTTGGCTGGGGTTTTCCAGCCTGGTCAGGGTGTGGGCATTGAACTGGGGCTCGCTTTCGTTTGCTGAGGGCATCTGCACATGTTTCTACTCTGCTGCTGAGCAGGTCCCTCCTGGAGAGTTATGGCCATCCCTGCCCTATTGGCCCTTTATGGTGGCCACAGGCAACTCGGGAACTAAAAAGTGACTTTCGCAAGGCCCCGGGCACCTTCCTGCTGCACGGGAGGAGGAGGAGGTTTTCGCCAGCGCCCGCCCGGCGAGGCCATCCTGCACGGGCCGCTCACAGCCCATGGAAAGCAGCCGCATTTGCACAGTCTAAGGTTGAAGTTTGGGTCACTTTGGACACAGATGAGTCACCTTTAATGGTTTTTGCATCCTGCCCCGTTGTCTGCTCTAGTTCCTTCATCCTTGCAATACAAATGTGATTTGGGCTGTGAAAACACTGGAAAGGAAGAAAAGCGCTGCAAAGAAACAGCTGTATCTACTTTGGGTTTGGTTTTTGTTTTGTTTTTCCTAAAAGCTGTAAAACCACGCTGAAAAGCATGCAAAAGCAGGACACAGAAAAGCCCTCCCCGCCCCCGGACATCACGGGGAGCCGCCGCCGCGAGGGCTCAGAGGCTGTGCCCAGCATCCCGGCAGCCCGCATCAGGGCACAGACAACTTCTGCCTTCCCATTCTGCATCTCCACTGCTTCTGCAGAAGGGGCACAAACCTCACCAGGCTGCCAAAATATCGCCCCAGCGCATCTAAACCCCAGCTTTCGTCCACAGCGTGAACACAGAGGGAGGGCAGGCAGCTTTTGCTGCCGCACCGTCGTTGCAATGATCGGAGAAAGCAGCTGCTTCGTTCAGGCCCCCGTGCAATCTGCAGCACGCTGCGTATTTCTATCTAACAGTTAAACCACACGGCGCTTAGCACACGTCCAGGGCGTCTTGAGAAACCTCCCCGGCTGAAAACTGGCTCTCACGTACCTGCAGTCCGGGGCGATTACGGGACGTGCGCTGAGGAGGTGACTAATGCGGGGCTGAACTGCGTGGAAATAACAGCCCCGCTCCTTGCTCTCACTTTCAATCCTCCATGCGAAAGGCATTGAAACTTTCTGAAAAAAAAAAAAAAAAAAAAAAAAAAACAAGTTTAGGCTCAGTGATTTCGTTACCTCTGTTCTCTGCCTCTCTCTGCTTTTGGCTGTGCCCTCCTGTGTCTTGCCCACGGTAGAGAGACTCTGTTGTAAGATCTGGAGTCACTGGAGTTAGGATATAGCTTCATCTTCAATGAGGTGGGCACAAATCCTTGCGTACGAAATGCACGCTTTGCCCTTATTATAAAATTATATATCCACATATGTACATATACACATGCATATATATTTGGTGCGGTAGTGCAAAACTAGGACCACTTCATTAAGGATTACAGATTAACTCTAGGTTTATAATGTTCCTTTTACTCAGAGTGAAACGATGCTATGGGCAGGAATTTGGGCACAGTGTCGCATTCTGCTTTCTGGGCTGCTGAACTTCTCGCCTGACTCAAGTTTCCATGGGAGTGTCTGAGTTTAAGTAAAATCTAAAAAAACTGTGTTAACCCGTCACTTTGAGGCAGACATGCATGTTTACTGACATCGCCCTCTGATGCCACCGCTTTGGGCCTTTACCTCAAGATGTAAATTCTAGCTTTAAATCGCGTTTCAGTGTCACGTGCACACGCGGCTTTATCCCGAGCGGAGATCGCTCTGCGCTCCTGCGCCCCGCGGGAGCGGTTCGGGCATTCAGCCCGCCCGGCCGGCGCGGCTGGACGCTTTCCCTCCCGCAAGGGGGGCAGAGCCTCGTCTGCTAAACCCCCGCCACGTAAGGACAGGGGACGGCGGCCGCTCGCAGGGAGCGCAGATGGGGATCACCAGCCCGGGGCACGCGTCCCGGCGGGGCTCCCTCGCCCGGCCCCGCGGGAAGGGCTGGGGCAGCAAACCCGGACAACACCCGGCTGCACTCGTTTTACTTAAAATTTACTTCACACATGATTTCTACAGCCCGCCCCAGGGCTTTTCCGAGAGCTGACACACCTGAGCAGCTCACCTGAGCACGAGCACGCAGCGTTAAAACCCTCGCCTGCGTAAGGCTGTGTCCTGGTGAGGTCTGGGAATCCATAAGACTCCTTCGGGGTGGGTTGTATACAGTTTTGCCCGCAGAGTTGTAGCCAACTCATCTAATGCACTAGGTGAAGGCCCCTCGGACACCAGAGCAAGGAAATGCAACCAAGAGGCTAGACACGAAGGAGACTTCCCTGCAGCCTGTGAACCACAGTGCAGGTAGCTGAGGCTTTGGCCTTTAGCCTTACTCTCTGCCTTGGTGGTTTCCCTGAGGTTAATAAATTAATCAGGGAGAAGGAGCGCTGCCCTTCTGCAGCCTGGATCCACCACTCGGCTTGTTTTTCCTTCCCTGAAATGTTTATGAAGAAATGAACTGGAGCAGTTTCAGCAAAGGCTGCTTTGCACGTTAAACGAGCCTGGTGTCCGTGAGTAATAAGGAAAGCCGCTGGCCAGAGTGCCCGGCCTGCTCTGGGGTGGGGAATGACACGCCGCTCTGGAAGGCAAGGTCAGGATCGGTCCTAGAAAGTAACAAAAACAAATCTTGGACCGTGTTATGAACTGGCGAAGATCAGCATGGTCTTGCTAAAAGCAGGAGAGGTATCCAGACTCCAGCCAGAGAATGAAACCCTTTACAATTAAACAAGAGATTTCTTTCAAGTATCCTAAGTTTCATCTTCCCCGAATGCAGAAAGTTTCCCGTATGTTTTCTCTCTGATTCATCTTGAGCAATAACCATTAAATGAAATGAGTCCAACTGGGCAAAGTTGCCTGGTTTCACACAGCTGGTTTACAATCCTTATCAGGAGCTACAAGAACAGGTAAAAGGTTGCAGTCAAACAACACAGTCGGAGATATCGCCGCTCCTGACGCAACTGGTCTTGAAAACACTTATGCTTTTGGGCCATCTTATGCCTGGGATTTCACGTTTTCATTCAATCCTTTTGTTGCCGTTGGTTTCTGTGGTGCTCAGAAGCCACCTCACCCGCCTTTCGTCACCCAGCTGGAGGAGCAGAGGCGTCCACAGGGAGCCCTGGTTCTTCAGCCTCACGTTTGTTTGTTTTCCTCTTACTTCTTCTCCCACCTGGGCCTCCTTGTCCCTTTTGCGCTTCTGCCCTACCAGCGCGCTTGCCACACGTGTCCTCCGTGGAAACCCTTTCTTTGCCTTAGCCACACAGAGGGAGAAGGTTTGATCGTCAGGTGCCAGGAACCTCCCTGAGGTCTTAGCAGTTGGGGTTCCTTATCAGAGGGCAGGTGGGTTGCAACAGAGGGTTTCTACCAAAACACGAGAGACAAGAGATGTCTCTTACTAATTGGTTTGTGAGAAGCTCACGGGGCTCCCTAATACATATCCTCACCCTAAAGAAGGCCAGAAAGCACAGTGGTTTCAGTTGCATTAGCACGAGGTGCTCTTGGATTGTCAGAATTATCGATGAAGTTTGCAGGGTTAATCTAATCCTGGTCTTTCTTCTTCTTCTTCTTCTTTTTTTTTTTTTTTTTTTTTTTTCAGAATATCTTCACAGGGAAAGAGCCACAGGAATTTGAGTGCCTTGTGCAAGAACAGCACGTTTCCTGGCTTTTCAACTTACTGTAAGTCAGTTCTGCGTAAGAATTTTGCTGCTTTTCTTCTTTTTTTTCTTAATCTTGGGAATGATGAAGGAGGGAGGTTTGCACCCCTCCTTACCTAAATTTGCCTTTTGCTTTATTTATTTATTTAACTATCAGTGTGATTCATACTGCGTTAAGCGTGGAGCGGCAGAGCAGCAAGGATCCAGCCGGATCACGGGCCCCTGAGCTTGCCCGGGGGAAAGCGGGGGGCTGAGTGGGAGGACACGAGCTGCCCTCGCTCCAGCGTGCTCCACCAGCCCCGCTCGCTCCTTTACCCCCAGCCACTCTACGCTTTTGGTCACAGTTGAACACAGTGTTGTTTACACGCAAGGCTTACCAAGCCAAACACTGGTTTACATAAAAACTTTACACAGTCCAGGTATCTACAAACATTTTGGAGCTTGCATAATGTTTGCTGCTGCATTTCAAGTTCAAGTTCAGATCATATTCACCAAGAAAAGTCAGGTGAGGACTTCCAGCACAGTGACAGCTTCCTTTCCTTTCCTTATGTAATTAGGCATGCAACTCGCTCCTTCCAATTAATATAGTCTTACGAGAAAAATAAAATTCATATGTGAAATCTAATAGCACAGGTAGATCTGTAGGGATTAACAATATGAAGGAGAACATTGTCAAGCATATAATGATATTTTGTGGTATGTTTGCTACAGCTAATGCTCTTAATTGCATTTTCCACTTTAATTCTAGTAGCCAAAGGCTCAATGCACAAGGCAAATACAAGACAGGATAATTGGCATGCCCAAGTGCCTCTTTTCAATACAAATCAGGCAGACAGCAAAGATGAGTTGAGCAAGGAGATCACTATGTTGCCGTTTAATTCACACAAGATTTTGCCAAAATGAATTTCACGCTGCAGGATGGAAAAACAGGCCCGGGAAATGAAGTCAAACGGTCAGGAGGGCCTGGCGCCGCAGCATCCCCTTCCACATTAACATTTCAAACAGGTGCCAGCAGGCTCGTTTGCAGACACATCAAGGAGGAATAGGATCAGAAAAAGCCGGCTTCTCAGGCACACTCTTCCCTTCCCTGCATGTGTCTGAAATTGCTCTGGAATTTGCATTCCTGAGAGAATCCTCCGGGACAACAAGCGCGATTAGCAGAAGGCTCTCGGAGCAGGAGGACCTTGCTGCGGTGCACACAACAGCCACGGGGCTTGTTAGCCATGCCCAGCTTTTAAGACATCAGCCCTGCAAATTCACGCAGAGGGGAACTATCACGCTATTTCAGTAAGTGCTTTGCAGCAGTTTGAATGCATGCAAGAAGTTGCGCAGTAACGTTTTAGAGTGTAAATCCTCTAGGGCAAAGATTACCTTTATAGGCTTAGATACACAAACACATTACCACAGCTTTACTCTTAATCCATCAGAGTTGCAAGGTAAAATAAATAAAAAGGTTAAGTTTTTTTCACTGAGTTTTAAGCCAAGGTGCTTCATCTTCCATTTGATCTAAGAGCACAGCCTGAGTTAAATTTGAAACTGCTGATATTCATTAAGGCGTTGTGCTTCCGAGTCTTACGCTTTTTTTGTTGTTGTTTGAAGATAGAGTAAATAAGTATTTCTACTTATCAACGCTACAGAGCTCGTGCGGTTTCTTTGGAGGAATCTCCAGTCTTCAGGGCTTTACGTATCAGTAACTGAGGCAGAGCTGCGCAGACTCCCTAAGAGCGCTGTCTGCATTTCACCAGCCGACAGCCGACCCTGCGGCTTGTGGATGGACTTCCAACAGCATGGCACCCGTTCAACAGTTAGTTAAGCATTTTTATTTACTGTAAAGAAAACACGGTCTGTGTTGGCCTCTCGACAGATTATTTGGCCATCTAACCTAAAAAAAACACTACGACGTTGTCAGTCACAGCCAGTTTTGGAAAGCAGCGCTGTGCTTAGTACAGTATTTCCAGGCTGGGAGCCATAAAACAAGCCCGTTCCTGCCTCAGTTCATGGGACTTTTGCTGTTAACTCTAACAGGATCAAAGCCAATGAACGGTCACAAAGACACACAAATTTCAAAGCCACAAATCATTGTCTGTAAAAACAGAGCAGTTGTGGGAAAACCAGGCACGGAGCAAACAGCCAGAAAACCATTTGTGGAGGTAGTTTCCTTCCTGTTTCGTTTTGCAAACTGGTGCATGGCAAGGACAGGTTCAAGGCAAGGCCAGTTCAAGGAAAATTGTGCGAGCAAGTAGCTGAGAACAACAGGACGTCTCCCTTCCAGCACCAACAAGCCATTAGGTTGACCTAGCCTGAGTGTAAGGTTGCACCCTGAAGTCTCTTAAGGGCACAACTTGCCTCTGCCTCAGTTCTGCGCTTCTTGTGGAGATAGACTTTGTACGTAGCCTTTGCACATTTACCTGTCTCGCTTCTGAAGTGGAGAAGGAAACATTTTTACATCCTCGTATGCTGAGTTTGCAAGCTTCCATTCAGATCTGCGTTGCTGTGAGCACTCCTTTTTTGCAGCCAAAAAAAGTGGTGTTATGAAGGACGAAATCCAGATGTTCCCTGTTTACCCAGTGATTATCAATGATTTCATAACATTTACCCTGCAAGTCATGACTAGAGTATTTCAGCTGCCAGCAATGCAGGCCAGGAATCGAGCAGTTCCCTCTGCTCGGGGCATTCGCATCACTGAACCAAGCTGCAGGGACGACTAAACTACCAGAGCTAGGAATAAAGGCTTCTGAAATATGTATTTGGCCCCTTGAAACCTAAATTTCACAAATGGGTAACAGGTACATCAAAAATGCTTCTCGGCGTAAGAACGTTCAGACGCTGAAGGCGTTCGACCTGGTGCTGGCGGATGAGCGAGGCTGAAACGCAGGTCCTTGTGCCCCTACGCAGACTCGGCAATATCACTACTGTTAGATTAATGCCTGATGTATTGAGCTGAATATGACCTAGGGTCTCTCTATTTACTTGTGTTAATGCTTCCTTCACTTGGCATTTCTGAGCAGAAGACATTTCTAGTCCCAAATCACCCAACACTTAAAAACCATTCACTTTGTCCTACCTTTACGAGACGTTTGCTCTCTGCAGTAACATTTGAGACTCTAAAAAAGAGCAGAAATTAGGTGAGAGTCTTCGACAGCCAAGCTGGATATTATGTCTTCTACCTACATGGATATGATAAAAAGAAAAAAAGTGAATACTGTACATTTTGCAAGGACTGCAAATTCTGCAAAGGTCAGCAGAAGTCCACATTAAACATACATCAAAGCTCTGCTCCAGGCTATGAAATGGAAAAAGAAATGGCAAAGTAACCTCGCTGGAATTTTGGAGGTGTACACACTCACCAAATGCTGATCTGCATCTGTTTTAAAAATATATTGTCTATTTGAAGAAACGTTGATACCATAAATCTCATAAGGAAAACAGATGAGAGATAATTCTGGCTCAACTGCAGTAGCACCACATCTGGAGATGAATTTCACCTGGAGTAATCAAACTACAGTAAACAAAGATTTGCTAGATGCAGCAAAGCTAAAGATTATTGCACGCTGGTAAGAAGTACACAGGCTCTGTGCGGGTATTCAAATACATACATGTTTAGAGATAGTTGTGTACATTCACACGTACACACGTACCTCTCTGTTTCTATGCAGACATGGAGATTTTTAGGTCTGAGCCACAACCATGTGCAAAGATTATCTGATTAGTAGAGTTTTCAAGTAATCTGTTCCTCATGACATTCCTTCAAATGCAAAAAAAAAAAAAAAAAAAAAAAAAAAAAAAGGCCCAGAGGTTTCTCAAAGCATCAATAATTCAGTTTTAAAACTCAATTTTCACAAAGTGCTCTTTGAACATGAATTCTTTATAATCTGCCTGTGGGGGAGATGGGTCTTGAGACTTCTTCCCCTTGACTGCCCCCTTGAAGCCCGGGACACAATGGGGAAGAAAAGCTGAAGAAAGCTGATAAAGAGCCCAGAGGAGGCCTGGGCTTGCAATCCTGTCCCTGGACCTCATGCCTCAAATCGTTTTGGTGCCCTTTGGTGTCTACAGAAACAACAGCTCCTAGAGGCAGGTGAACAACCAAGCGTCGATTAATAAAAATATATTTGTTAAAACGAAAGCAAGTTTCCAGCCTCAGAGCTGTAGTGAAAAGTTCAGAGCTCAGAGACCCAAAAGTAAAGAAAAGTAAAGGAACTGCAGATGTTTTCTCTTCAAATCTGTGTCAGACTTTGGGGATTCAGCAGCTTGCGACTCCTTGGATGACGTGGCCTGCATAATTTCCTTACTCAGTGGCATGCCTTCAGCAGGGGCAAAACATGAAATCAGGAGGAAAGAGGGAAAATTTTTGTCTCTCTGTGCACTCCATCACCAGCTGTGACAAGAGCTGGAGCACTCTGCAGGCTCATTTCATTTAACATGTTACACCTGGACTGGCTAAGCAGGGGATGAACAGAACCAATAACACACGGACTTTTTTATAGCAGGATCCAGGCAAGCACCGGAAGCTTAAACGCCAAACTGAAGACCCTCACAGCTCCTGCTCCTGCTAAGCTTGCAAGTCTTGCCTTCCTTCAAAGCAGCTGCCTTGTCCAGCTCTATGTCTCTGTATTTAAAACTGTTGCACGGCCATGAGGGTAAGACACACTTGAAGTCAGGAAGACAGCAAACCAATATATCAAACGAGGAATGTAATTTACCCTTCAGGCTCTTGTTTTGATTTACAAAGTGCAAATGAAGCAGAAGTTACTGCTTTTTTCAACTGTCCTTGCCTTGGGAGCATTTATGAAATTCTGGAGGCTTCCTGTGTTGCATTTTAAGAACCATAATTCAAAGCCACGGGCAGTCAGCTGATCAGTACCACTACCTTTGTGTGCTTGAAGTAGAGACTTCCAAAAGAAGAAATCCATTCCGATTTGCGAAAGGTTCTTTTCCACATAAGGCAATGATGCTTTTGTGCATTCCCTGACTCTAACCTTCGGAAAGATTCAGCGCATAAGAAAACTGATGGACTCCCAACACAAATTTAAAATCCAAAACAATATGTTGGGTCATTGCACTAAATTCTCACAGTTCTTTTTCCACAGTGCAGACTGGAGGTTAAAATTCCCAAAGACAACAGACTCTCCCTTATTCCGGCAACTCTTTACACTGCCCTTTCTGCAAATCTATCTGTGATTGCGGGGATTAGAGGCAGGCACCACGGACATGAAAGGCATGCTTTCCATTGCTAAGCAGAGATGAAGCATCACTAATCTACATGGTGACTTTAATCAGGGCTGGTATCTACACGGGTCTTGTGCAAGTAGGAGCCACACAGCTGAAGTCTCCGGTAGAAAAGTGGGTGCTCATATGCTGGGGAAAGGGGCTCCTCTGTGCATCTGGTCCACTGCAGCCCCGAAACTCCCTTCAGGAGCTGCAGCCATGTGAATGCTGTGCCTTGAGACAGCTCTTTCAAAACAACACCGTATCTAATCTCAGGGGTAGGAAGCAGCACTTGTGAGAGGGAGTTTTCACAAAGAAAGTGTATACATCTGCTTTGCCCCTTATCAAAATTTCCTGCTTGTCAGCTTCCATCTACTTCCCTCCTGCTCCGCAGCCCCCTCCGGGCTCTGATTTCATCTCTTCCCTTTGTTCACATTCCTGCACCTCCACTAACCCAGGGATGTTGAACTCCAGCAGGGAAACTCGAAAGTGCTTGGCTGCATTGTCTGGGCAGTGCTTTACAAAAACAGCGTGTGCAGTCTCTGCTATCCCTGCCCAGCTACTGTGCTCCCTTTGGAGTAAGTCCCCACAGAACCATGGAACCGCCCCAGACAAGCTCAGCAAACAAATAGCCCCGTATTACAACTCTATGCTTCTGCTCCCGATTTTTAGGCTGGAAATACAGACAAATAAACAATGTACGTATACCTCTGCAATAGGCACGTATGCAGTCAGACACCGGCAGGATCCGTGTGATCTGCCATACCTCTACACGTCAACGTTTTGAGGAGCATGTGCAGCACAGCCAAGACTTTTCCCAAAGAATCTGACTCACTCTGAATGCAGACATACATGGCAAATCTGAGATTTCTGCATGCATGACGGGCTGGTAAGAGCTACAGCGTATGCACCATGACATCCTCAAAATCACCTTGGGGAAAATTTCTGAAAGAAGAAAGAGGATATGACTGGAAAAACCCAGGCTGTGTATGGAACATTTGCAAAATACCACTAACTTCCACCTGAACATCTTGTAGAGATGAGGAAATTACTACTTAATAATAGGCTCCATAGACCAGCTGCTGCAAAAGCTCTCTGAACAAGTAGCCATTGCATGTGATATGTTTTAACTGACACAAGATTAAAAATAGCACCTCGTCTTTGCCACAGAGTGGCAGTGGTGGTAAATGTGGCCTAAAAAAGCTGAAGAAGAAGTGGTGAGGTGCAGATCAGAGCATTCTGCGGATCTCCCCTCCAGACAAGAGTCTCAAGCGTATTCTCTCCTCTTGCGCAATGCTGATAGAGACAACCCAGATAACCTTCCTGCCTAGATCTGTAACAGCAACTCATTGTCTTCTAGTATCCATTGTCTCTAATCTTAATTAAAATAAAATCCATATATCCATCAGCTATCAGCAGCATCCTAGCCCTAGCAAACATGCTGGGCCAATAGCCCTGCTGCTCAAATTACACAGCTATTTCACAAACCACCCCCTCCAATTTTACTATTTCTGCTGATAACAGTGAGTTCAAAGGTTCTGTGGCTCCTATTTCAAGAGCCAAGCTATGGTTTCAAAAGCTCTCTTCAGTTAAAATAGTTAACCCCCTGATGACGTTCACAACTAAGCCCTGAAGTACACTGTTCCCAGCTTCACTTTCTACCTTTCTCCCTGCAACGTGTTGGCAGGGGGAAAAAGTGCCTTTATTTCCTTAACTAAGGCAAATAAGGTTGGGTATTAGCATGGAATAACTGCACGGTATTTTAAAGCCAGCTCTAAGCTGGCTGGTCCAAAGCTGGAAGGAGTATGACTGTGGTGGTAAGAAGGTGTTGAGTGACTGACCATCATTCCCACTCCAGGCTTCTATCAACGGGGAGCTCTGGTGGCAGTGGTGGATTAAGGGCTTCTCACCCTCACTGCAGCGCACTGCCCCTTAAATACAACAAAACCATGCTACTACACCATAAATGACATTTGGGAACTGAGGAAGTTCCTGGGTCAGAAAGGGGCTGGGTGGAAGATGAAAACTCTAAGCTCGCATTGCCACTGGAGCCCAGGGACTGCCAAACCTCAGTCTCAGAGAAACTGCTCGTAACGTCTTCTAAACTGCCTCTGATTTTCTCCGAAAAGCAAGGAAAATGAGGCCATGGGGAGCCTTGTGCAGCTGTGGGCTGTCTGCAGGATCAGAGCTGCCCGCTTAGCACTAGCTCCGATTTCACTGAGCCGCATGATGGTACCAACAGACACCTACTTCCTGGGAGGCTCCTCAAAACGTAACTGCCTGCAACAACAAAAAGGCATTTTGGCAGAATTTGGTATTAACTGCTTCCCTTCAGGAAAGAACATTGCTGAGTGCCAAACTGCTAGTAGCAATGAAAGTGAAAATGAAACTTAAAAAAAATCCCTCTGAAGGAAATCAGTGTTCACTGTCTCCTAAGCAGCAGCTCTTCTCCAAACGAATATCCCATTAGATAAACATTAGGCAGATTCCCCCCTTCCCCCCATTCATCTGACAGATGAGTTTCAGCAGCCTGAAAAAGATCTATAATGATTTACAATAGGGCTGATAAAAAAGCTATTCACAGAGTCGTCTTTTTTCTCTGAAAAGCGTCAACCTAAGAGAAACCAGAGTAATCAGCCAGACCCAACCTCTGCACTGGCATAACTAGGGGGGCAGCTGGGAGAGCAGGGAGCCCTCCCAATGGCGCAGGATGGGAAACCTCACTCAGCTTTGTTGAGGTTGAACAAGGAACCTCACTCAGCCTTGTTCCTTGCTGAGTCAGCTCAAGTCACTAACCCAGAGGAGATCTAGTTGGCTTTTTTGGCTGGGTTAATGGGCTGCATTGGCTCTGATGAGCACTGGAGCTGATTCAAGATCAGCAGCAAGGCCACATAGCCAGGAGCAGAAGAAACAAGGTTGTCCTCTTGGTGCAGGGGCAAAAGGCTCAGACACCTCCTGGAATTTCTTGCAACCACAGGTCAACATCCATGCTGCGAGCTGGGGAATCTGGCACTGGAGAGAGAGGTATAAATCTCTTATCAGGGCTAAGAACCGAACAGACAAACTGCTAACGCCCTTTTCTCTAAGGACAGTGAGCAACAGAGCTGTCCGGGGTCCGTCCCAGCAGCTGGCGCAGCGCAGGAATAGCGGAGGACCTCATAGCTGTCTCCGATATCAAAAAGAAGCAAAACAAAGTGCCTCATATGCATATATGTGCTGATATCTGACCACCACATCGTAACCGCACAGCTGAAGCCAACCGCGCTTCGTTGAAAGGAGCGGCTAGTTGTGACGCCTCTCTCCTGATGTTTTTTTCTTACAAAATCCCATCTTTGACATTAAAGTCCACTTTTTAAAATTAAGCCCTTGAGTGACTCTCTTACATGAGACCACTCTGTTTCCATGTTGCTGTCTGCTACCAGAATACTTTTGGTGCTATAAAGGGCTCTCTGCTGAGAAGTATGCTTTTATATAGTGGTACTTCTTTTCTAGGTGATTAAGGGTCTAATTGTCCCAAATACATGCTAGAACTATAGCCTTATAGAAGCCAAGGAAATCAAGTTCAACTGCCTCCAAAATTCATAGAAAGAAACATATTATTTTAAGCCACAGCAAGCCCTAGATAATTGTTTAATCAAGTCATTTATGGAGGTGATTTTACAATCTAACTGTGCTGAAGAACTATTTTTACAAGCAGATTGCAGCCATCAGTTATTTTTCAAGTACCTTCTTGTGGCATTTCTTCCTAGTTATAAAGAAATTACTTTTATATCTGTTTTTTCCACATGACCATTCTGTTGCAACACACTCAAATTTTTCTTTCTCCAAACCTCACAACTCCTTAACCAGCTTAACCAGTATAAATTCTCTGAAAGATGAGACTAAAGCAGTATAACCTTTTACTCAGGTAGAAGTATTGACAAGAACTACTAAATAATGCCAAATTCCTTGGCCTTGCATGTTTTGCTGTGACTACATGCTTTTGCCGCCTCTTCACTGTTGAGTAGAGCTCGTACTTACAAGCCCAGCTACTGCCTTATAGTAACACATCTCAGGGGCTTCTGTAAGACTGATCTCACATCTTGCCAACTTCAATTTTATGCGGAGCTCCCCCATAGCTGTCTATGAATGTCCATGTCTCCTTAACAAGTCACAGGCAGCCTTCTTTGTGACAACTTCAAGTACTGATTCTGCCAAGCCAAAACCATTTACTCATGATTTTTTCAAAAATCAATAGCAAAAAGTCTTAAAATGGTTTTACTCTTGCAAAACATATTACAGGCAAGTCTGAGTTCCTTTGATATCTGGTTTTATGTTTGAACCCCCCGGGTATGCCTAGACTGTGCTTCCAATCTTCCCTCCTCCACATTAAAACTTTTTTTTTTTTTTTTTTTTTTACTCCTTTTCTACCAAAATTTAAGATCCTTGGTCAGCTCTAGCAAATAGGCCTTGAAAAAGGTCATCTATATCAAAATTATGTCATCATATGAACATTTTATCTGGAAGAAAAACAGTTTTAAGAGTTTCCTCCCATCCCTTGCTACCCTTCATTGTACTTCCAGTGGTGTCCCCACTGTAAATCACATCACAGAACAACTAAAATCAAAACAAACTTTTAGGAAGTGGGGCACTTCTTTTCCACTCATTTCTGTGATCTGTCTTTACACAGTGCCCCCCGCTCAGGTCAACCCGTGTGCAGTGACAGCCTATGCCCAGCTGTAAAGGAAACCCTGGTGAGACAGTGACAACAGGGAGGTCCACGGAGTCCCCCTCTGCTCCCATGCAGCTGCAGGGAGGGGGCTCACGGCATCTAAGGAGCTCCTATTTCCAGCTTCAGGAAAACTCAACAATCCTCTTGGAAACTCCATCTGAAAACATACAGCTTCCTGAAAAACTGCCCACTCCGGTCTGAGGAGAAACCTGGGAGAAAAATGCTTGATAGGACTTAGAGTGACACTTGTCTTTGTGCAGCACTTTCTTTCCAAGTGTTGACTTATTAAACATTATTTTCAAATGGGCTTTATTTGCGTTACCTGAATAAACCCTTCTAGTTAATAAATTACTTAGCAACTTTGAGTGACCGGAGCAGTAGTTAATCTATTGATAATGCAACATTTGTTCAGACCAACAAAAATAAGAGGCAGTGTCTGGATGAAGCTCAGAATCTTCTGCTTGCTGGCATCTGAAAATGTGTCTGGCACCTGCTTGGTGGACTCAAATCTCAGAGCTAGCTAAAACTTAATGGGGAAAAGCAAATGCTGCAGTTCGTTTAAAATGAAGTTCTGGGCTGCCTTTAGCAATCACTGGAGTTGTCACAGCTCTAAACCATGGATTTATTTTAAATACTTTGTTCTTCACTTCGAGACTTCTTACATTAGATATTTATTGTCAGGATTCTTTTCCAGCTTCCTTCCCAAGTAAATAAGGAAATCCTGTTCAAAAGAAACCAGGGAAGTGTTTGCTATACTTTTTTTTTTAATTCCCAGGCACTGAAGTTCTTGTTTTACAAACTGATGTCAGTTTGAGATTAACTTGAACGATTTGAGTAATGAAAAGAGAAAAACTTAGCCACAAGAGTAAATATACTGCAGCTTAGTGAAGTATACTGCAGTGTACTTTGAGTTAAATATTGCTATAGTTAAATAGTTTTCCAGTTAAATATTACACAATTTTGGAGTAGAAACGGTGAAAATAGAAAGCATGTTGACCCGAGAGACAGCTTCTCTTTCAATTCTTCCTCCTGCCTTTTCTGTTTACTGAATTTCAGTGCAGTACAAGCCCAACAAAACAGCTTGCACCTGGCAAGATCTGCTGCGTGTAAACAACGCTTGGCCAGGCTCCGATGGGCCGGCCTCTTTAGGTTCCCTCCCTTCAGCCACCAGGCCACAAAACTGTTTTAATACACTGTTTGCTTCTAGCTATAGGGAACTTCTGCTCCCAACTATATAATGACCCATTTTTCAGGACAAAAGGAAAATATCTTTGCTGCTCAAAGTCACCAGAAATACAAAGTGGCCACAGAAGAGCCTGGTACACATAAATATAAAGGTAGTGCTGTAACTTCCTTATTTTATTTGCATGATATTTATACCATAAATATAACTGTTTTTTATCACTACTATATGTCCAGTGAAGATTTCATTGACATCTTCACTGTGTCCAGTGTGTCCTTCCAGGTTTGCCTGAGGTCATCCATGACTCAACAGTGTGCACAAATAATTCCAGATTTCCTCCCACTCTGCACAATCTCATATTCACTCCATCTGCCACCTGCTTCCTATTCCCCCACCTCTGAAGGTCCCTTCTAATGCTCTTGGTGGTCTTGACTGACAATCTGACAAGAACCACATTTGAGATGGAGCAGATAGCACCAAACTGGAGGATTAAGGGAGTATTTCCTGAGCCGGAGAATCACCATGCCCCACTCCCAGAAAGTCTTTTGTGTCCTACCCTTGAGGCTAAATAGTTGGAAGATACACAGCCAGATTCTCCTCTTGTTACTGCTTTCTTTGTTTTTAATACCAATTAGGCAGCAGGAAAGACTGAACAGCTGAATCTTTCTAGTCACTGGCATAAAGTCCTTCAACAGATGTAAAAAGACCTATTGTATTGTAAAATAGAGAGTATCCAGATTAGAGTATCCACACTTCAGCAGTCATCCTGGAGCTAGACCCATGTGTCAGAGATGAGAGCAGCCCACAGGACTCTCCAGCATCTGCACTGGGGCTAACGCGGAGACCAGTATGTGTACTGGCACCTCACCCTTTACAAAATCTGCCCCAGAAAGACAAAGTGGCCACCAAGCAGCCCCAAAACCTCTACAGAGGTGTGAAACAGTGAAAAAATGCAAAAAGGCTACATGCAGCATTGGTGTCTCCTGAAGTGTCGTGATCCTCCTGCTACAAGCATTTAAATAAGCGTAAATACAAACAAAGCTATTCCCCATGGCCATTACTACGTCCTTAGGACAGTCGCGCTAGCGTAAATACAACTACATCAGGCCAGGCCAAGCTGAGACTTCAAGAAAACTAAGGTTCTGCTGGACAGAGCTGAGCATTTAGCTTCACTGCATGTTTCTAGCTAGAAGATATAAAGTAACTTGCACAGTTAATATAGTACAAATACACTGCCCAACCCATTTTGCTCTTCTTTTCTGGTTACAGGAGGAAGAAAGGCTTTCCACGCAAGTAAGAACAGTCCCCAGTGGCTTCCTCTGCTTCCTCGGCACCCATAGCGTTTGGTGGCACGCTGGGAGACCACGTCCTGGTGGGAGCCGCGCCGCTAACAGCCCTCGGGAGTACAAATGGCAGTTCCCTTAGCGAGGCAGCAACAATCTCATTAAATTCTCTATCAACTTGTGTATTGCTTTTAATCTGTCCCAGGAGGAAACTACATTCCAGGCAAAGTCAGACAGATACATGACAGATGCTTTACCATGAAGAAGCTTCTGAAAAGTACACACAAAAAAAGGTATTCTTATCTGGCACCCTAAAGAGAAATATTTATCCTCCATTGAAAATGGAGGTTAAAGGCACTCATCTATGATAAAGTTAATCAAATTTAATGCTTCAAGGCTTAAGCAGATTGCTTAGCAGGACTTTGCTATATGTCAGAAAAAAATTACTATTCTTTGTAAAATGTTACAGAGGCAGTTAGGTATGTTATGCATTTCATCCCGCTTCTCTGGAGCTGAGGCTGCAATGAACCTGTTTCGACATTATCACTTTGTTAATATAATACAGAGACAGGCTCGCAGGCAGCTGTAAACATCCCTTTTGTTCCCACAGCCGGGACCCTCGGCGTTGTCCGGTGCTTCGCGCAGCCCAGTCCTGGAATAGCTGCACGGCCATATCCAGCCTCAGCGCCTCCAGCCGGAGTGAACTGTGTCAACCTAAGTGATCTCCAGGGACACATAGGTAGATATATATATATATGTATATATATGTATATGTATACACATACACACAGATATATATAGCCCTTACGATGGATCCATCATTCAAATGATGAAATCATTTCAAGTACTCCAAAATTCTAGTCTACTGCAACAAAAAACACGTTTCTTTCCCTTTTAAGCCTCAGTGATCCAATAAATTAACTCAGTGCTCAGGACAGTGTAAAGCACAAGAAAGCTGAGGTTCTGGAGATGCTGCAGACAAACCTCGAACCTATAGTTAATGATCTTGGGAGGACTTACTAAACTGGAGAATATTGCTTCAACGTTCTTGGCAAATCTCAGTGAGGGAATTACCATCCAGTACACGCGCTCCCTTGCATGAATATATCTGCTCTTGCAGTACAAACCGAACAAAAGAAGTCCCTTCATTTTCTGTCCTAAAATACTACTGATATTATAGATTTAAAAGTGCCTGTGTTCTACTCAAGAACTGGCTTTCTAGGTATAAACTTTCTGTAGAAGGCTAATGAAGCACTATTCCCTTAAAGACGAAGGGCACTCATGAAGGGAAGTATACTGTTGAAAGTGCCCCTATATAATTGACATAATTAATGACAAAGCTCAAAACCTAAACAGCACCCAAAGAGGTGAAAGGTTCAGTATTTTGTCAATTAAAAATGAAAGATCTGAAGTCAGATCTAAAACATCAATGCTACGGCATTATTGGAGATCAGTGTGGTATGCGTATGCACATATATTCCCTGCTCTATTTATCAAATCCACTGCTTGGGGCATTGAAAGACAGACATGCCAGGTCTGAAAGAATTCATTGATATGTGCATTTGGGGCAATTATTGCTGTTATTTGTGTAACACCATATGCAGAAAGCGCATTGAACTGAGAGTGAGGTCCTCGCTCTGATCTGCTGACAGTATAAATCATGATTAAGACATGAAATCACAATGATTTGCAACTGCCAGTGAAAAGTGAGGTCTGAATCTGGCACATGGGGGAACTAACAAGCTCTCACAGCCATGCCGTGGTCTGCTCTTGCAGAGGCGCAAAGATAAGGACCATCGTCCAAGGTTAACTCAAACCTAGCTCAAACCCTGCTTTTCGCATCTGCTCGACCACAAGGCTTGACAGGGTGAGGCCGTGTGCTTTTACAGCCAAATATTCAGCTGCTGCAGGGTAGGAGTGAGTGGCTGAAGCACCACAGCCCAAATCTCCGGGTGCCAATCGATGGGAATCCTGAGTTTGGAGTTCCTTGTGAAGGAAGGACTTACATAGCCCTACTATCCTCTAGGACAAAATGCTACATCTAGGCCATGCTCCCAAGAGATGGAAAGCCACAGCCTGACAGCATGGCCACTGGGCTGTCCTTGTCTCCAGGAGAGCTAAATTCCCTCTTTCCTGCCGCAGCAAGAGTTACATGCTTTGCTAGCTGCGACCTCTGGGCAAATACCTGCATTGCCCCATCACTGCAACCAGTGAGGAAACACAACTACAGACTCTTTTGAGACACCCTCTTCTGAAATGTAAAACCCCACTTTCACACATTTTCAGAGCTCTTAGAAATTCCTGCTAGCCAGTCGGCTGGGGAAGAACTGTTCTCAGATACTGCGGGACCAGAGGGTTTTCTTTATATGCCAATTAATACAGGTCCCAAGTCTGCAGATTTCCTGCATTACCCAGGCATGGGACAGAGATTAAGGCTTATGTCTAATTAAACGGTTCACTGGGTAAGTTTTAATGGGATGAAGGAGCCTGGAAGAATCAAGAGGTTTTGCTAGTGAGCTACTTCCATGTGGCACTAAGCCAACACACAGAACTTTTTTAATGGAAGCAAACAACGTTCCCTCCCGCTGGTGTCATGACCTCGAAATTTTACTGTAGTAGAATTTCATCAAAACAGTAATCTGATACTCTCAGAAACTTTGAAAAAAATGTTTTCAGCATAAGCTTACATTTCTTAGAGACAAATTTTGAATGCAGAAATTCAAATATTAAAAGTGGCAACATTCTTAAGTATATTTTACAGTGAAAACAGTTGGAATTTCAGTCTCGTATTACCCTACATTGGTGCAGAAAACCCATAAATGTATTATCATTTTACTATGATATTTTTAAGATCTGAAAAATTCAAACTGTGACATGCTCATTTTTGGAAGGGATATTTGAGCGTATTTTCCCCCATTTTTCCCCATTGTTCTTTTCAAAACAGACTTCATTCATTCAGTCTTACAACACTGACAGTAACTAAATATGTATTTAATCAGAGACAAAGACTATCCATGGAGGGCTTCAAAAGAAGAGTAAGACCACATCTTGCAGATGCCTACCAGCTGATTTATGGTTCTGGAAAATCTTATGTGAATTGGTAGATTTGCCCACAAGAATAGTTCTGTTACAGTCATAGGTTGGGAAGAAAACCATGAAAAGACTATGGAAAATCAGAGAATGAGGACTAACTCCTAAGAATTAATAGTAAAAGAACTCTATAGCTTAAGAGTGTCCTGGCTTCCTTTCACTTTCATTTCTAGTCTTTTTGAAGACAAACAAAAGGAAAGTTTTGTTTCTTTTAAATGAGGTAAGATCTTCCTAACGCTTGGGAATGAAAATCTGCTAAAACCTTATTCAGGATGCAGAATTCTTTCTCTGATACAGTTTATCAGTAATTAAATCAACTTTTTACAAGGATCTCTCAGATGAAATTTCTTTCCTATGAAATTTATGAAGCATGAAAAAGAACATGAGATGGAAGCTGGGTTTTTTGTAAGATTCTTTTGTGCATGTGTTAAAATCTATTAGAAACTTCTGTTGTGAAGATCATGCAAAAAAAAACCCTTTCCATTAAATAAAAACAAATGGAGGTTCCTCTAGCACTGCTCTGTAAGGGGCTGGGACGCTGCAAGCCAGACGAACCCAGACTGTCACGCTGACTCTGCTGAGAAGTTGTAGGAGGAGATCATGAGCTCACTTTCAAGAAAACATTAATTCTCTCCATTTGATGCATGTTTTGGAGTTACACAAATTTGAATTCCTTTGGCACACAGTCTAAATACTACTCAGAGCCAGACAAACAAATTGCCTGTTGCCACATTAAACAGGAATGTAGGGATCATTTTGCTATGAAAGTTTATGGTGGAAGACCAACAACTAGTTTCCCTGTAGATGGCTCAATACAATGCAGTTACATCTTCTAAAGACCATCCAGATAGCCACAAGAGGTGAAAAGAAGAGCTCTTTGTTTTAATTTTGCCCTGGAATGCTACTGAGAATTCCCGTCTGGAAGCTGCCTGCATCCTAATGCTCAGGTTAGGACTTCCAGGCTGCAGCCACTATTTCAGCCTGAGTTGCAGCAACAACATGAAAGTGAATCCAAGTTTCTGTGTTTGGATTTGAAAAATCCGTTTTCTGTGGCTGCACTGTTAGCAGATCCATAGTGGTGCCACCTCTAAAGATTTTGAACCACCCAGAGCTAAGTTACGAAGCTGCTCCTAATCTAAAGACCCCCAAACCCCACTGAAAGTTGATGGACACACGTCCTACATCACGCTGGTGCCTTTGGAAACCTTCTGCTTGAGCTAAAAAGTGCGGAGAAGGGCTTGCAAGGAGGAACTGTGCAGGTTTGAAAACACACATAAGCAAACAACCCCCTCAAAAGTGAGTTCAGGTAGAGGATGTACGTGGTTAATCTAGGCATCCCACGCTCGGGGGTGCGGTGGGGGGGAGAACCGCACTGTCTGGGCAGCGGCAGCACTGGCTCGGGAGCTGATGGCACGGCACAGGAGCCGGCACCGCAGCGGGACTTGCTCCGAGAGGCTCCGCAGCGGCAAGGGAGCCCCGCGGCCGAGGCGGCGCCGCCCCCGCCCCTCCGCCGGCGGCCGGGGGAGGCTCCCGCCGCCGCCGCGGGGCTTTTAGCCCGGAGGCGGAGGAGGGAGCGGGGAGAGCGGCGCTCGCGGGCGGCCGAGCAGCGCCGCTCCCCGGGGCGCGGGGCCGCCCGCGCCGCTGCGTCCCTCCCTCCCTCCCTCCCCTCCTCTCCTCTCCCCGCTCTTCCTCCCTCCCGGCTCTTCCTCGCCGCCGCCGCCGCGATGCTGCCCGCCGCCGCCGGCGGCCCCAGCGCCGCGCAGACCTGCGGGCTGGTGCTGGGCGCCGCCGTGCTGCTCCAGTCCCTCTGCGTCGCCGTCACCTTCTTCTACTTCACCAGCGAGCTCAGCCAGGTGGGTGGCGGCGGGCGGGCGGCGGGCGGCCCCGCGGAGCACGGTGCACCGGCGTGCTCCGGTGCGGAAGTTACACCTTTTCTTTTTCCTTTTTTTTTTTTTTTTTTTTTTACGGCCCCAGAATTAGGTTTTTTCAGAGTTCCCAACTTGCTCTCTCATCACATTACACTGCTTGGTCAGCTCGCCAGAAACCTTAATAGCGCTCGGGGGACTGCAAGAGCAATCTCTGTGAACGGGACGTTCATATATAGACAACAGGTGAAAAAGACAGCCAAGAAATACTTCTCTCTTTCTTTCTTTCTTTCTTTCCTTTCTTTTTTTTTTCTTTTTTTTTCTTTTTCTTTTCTTTTCTTTTTTTTTTTTTTTAATGGCTCCTTCAGGAAAATACACGGTTTTAAGACACTGACTAATCCCCAAAGAATTTCAAGCAGACAGCAAACACCACTGAATTTCGCATCATGACTTGTAAAATACCCTTTGTATAGTCTAGGTTCTTTGGGTTTCCTGAAGTTTCCTGAAGTTTACATTTGGTTTAGATTCACGTGAGCCTTTGTGTGTGCAGTCCAACTTTATAGAGATCCCGCTCACAGTTTCCCTAAGTGTCCTAAGTAAACTTTACCACTCTGCTGTACGCTGGTACCAGCACGCTGCTCTCTCTGGGGCACAAAGATACAAACCTCCCTGTAGGTAAGTGCGCTATGGTTATGCAATTCCAGGAAGTATTGCACAAACGCAAACTATTATTTGTTTCCCATGCATTTACCCCACAGCAAATTTGACAGAAGTGGGAGTCTTTTGAGAAGTGAAAATCATTTGTGAAGCAGATGTTAACTTGCTTGTTAACTGTCCTGCAGTCAATGCTTGCATTTTTAAAGTGTACAAAAGAGAGATTTTTTTCTGCTCAGTCTATAGCTGTGACCCTTCCAAATTTTGGAACTACAGAATCATAGAAACAATCATTTTATGAAATCAGATTACATAATATCAGTAATGTAGAAAAGCTACATACCATGCCTTTTCTTCATGGTAACAAACTTGCCAGTCTAAGGAAGGAGTAGCCACACTCATCTTTCACTGAACTACATACACCTGAACCAGAACCACATCTAAAAGTACTTGCCCAAACTATAGCTATTTCTGAAGAATAATATGCCTGCATTTACACTAAAACACTAAATCTGCTCATGCTGAAATTCTGGTGGGCTAAAAAGTGACCTTGCTGGCTCTGTGGTATGTGGGGTGCCTTAAGCACATATTCTTCAGTGCTTCATCTGGTGCATGATCGTAGTATCAACATAGAATCACAGCGTTGGAAGGGACCTCTGGAGATCATCAAGTGCAACCCTCAGCAGAGCCCGTACAGGGATTGAACCTGCGACGCTGGCATTAGCAGCACCATGCTCTAACCAACTGAGCTAAGTACTCTGCCTGATAAAGAAGTATAAAGTTTATCTAGAAATACAGATTATTCTTGTTGAGAATTTGGGATAAATCTCAACATACATACTGTGATTTTGTCTGCTCATTTTTCTTCTTTGTTCACAATATCTGCCTTTCTACACCTTCAGCAAATTACTGTGGCTGCACAGATGCAGATATTTTTATCTTTACAAAACAAAACATGCATAACTCTCTCTACAGCTGTAGCCATCTGAGCAGAACTACAAATATGACCATTTGTTCCACAGTTTTGTTATGGGAGGAAGTGCTGAGACGTGAGCACAATAAAGTTCATTATGCTTCAGGATACAGAGCTGAAAAGCAAATACCCTCAGACTTCCTTCGTTTTTTAAAAACACAGTCCCTGTAGTAGTCCTGGAATAGGGAGAAGCTTTACGAGTGTTCAGATTCTGTTAGCATTGCTGTGGGACTTTCCACCGCAGAGATTTCAGTGCTATGCAGAAGCCTTGCAACACCCTGATGCTTTGGTTTCTCTACCTGCTCTTCCTAGAGAGCAGCAATACCAGTCCCTCTATACCAGATGTCAGTGATACAAGGTTGCATCACCTGCAGATCTCAAAATGGATGCAAAATACTGTTCCAGTGACAGTATAGTAAAGCTGTTTTGGAGGAAAGTATGACTGGTAAGCAAAAGGCAAAGTGCAGTACTGCTTGCTCCCAGGCGAGAGGGCAAAGCTCAGAGGGGAGCCTTGCCAGACCTGATAAGAGAATAAACAGTAATGTCTGGTCTGCACACTATTTTTTCAAACTATCTTGTTATAAAAACTAATGTAGTTAAATCCATCAAAGTCCTTAGCTTTAAGTGCAGTTGTACCTTAATAAGCACACAATTTTTATCACTTTGAGTTCTCAGAACAAGAAGCCTGACTTAAATACACCGCTGCCTTTGTCAGCAAAGATATGGAAATCTTCATGAACACTCATTGTGGTGGCAGCATTTTGCATGGTCGACTGCAAAGGACAGAAATCTTTTCAAATGCTTGATTAAGCTCTGAGAGTCTGCTGTCCAAATTGACTGCTTGCTGTTAAACAGGATAAGAACTGCAGTGTAATATGGGTGGATTCTCCTAATCCTTCCTGAGTGCAAAAGCTCATCCTAGATGCCTTTGTTTCCTAACAGGCAGGAAAAGAATGAAGTGTGGAAAGTGTGGAGGAGGAGGAGGAGGAGGAGGAGGAGGTAGATCTTGTTTGCTGCTTGCAATACCCCAGGCTTAAGGACAGCTGAAGCTGGTACATGTTGAGTTAATGTATAGCAAACCGAACCAAACTTTTTTAACACAAGAACAGTGACATTTAAATATTAAAACAAGAAGTCGGTCTGAATGCACATTCATTGCCGCTATCTTTCCAAAGTTTGTGTAGTACTTTGCTTGTGTAACGAGTCTTACCAGCCTTTATAGCTGATGCAGCGCCACGGAGTTCAAAGCAAACAGGAGTTCATAATCCGCTGGCACTTGCTCCCAGGCAGTTTAGCTTACGTGCTCTTACATTAAACAACAGCGCCAGCTTGAGTCCTGCGCATCGCCTAGCCCTGCACAGGCAGCAGAGCTTGGGAGAGCTTTTCCGCTATCACTGAAATGCTTTCGGTTAGATCCCCTCGAAGTCAACAGCAATTTTGCCACTCTACAAACTCATTGCTCTTTATCTGTTGGAATAAAGGTGCCCTCCCTTTACCCGGAGGGCACGGACAGGCCACCAGCCTTCAGCTTTATAATTCAACCTGAACCCAAACGCCTCTGCTGCCAGCTTTGCTATGGCATATTAGGCCAAACAGACTTCCAGATCGCTACAGAGCGACCCCAGACTGCTGCGGATATGTTCCAGGAAAGCCTGGATCAGAAGCGCATTTTCTGAAAAGACAGAATGGAAAATACTTTCAAGGTCTGATATTTGATTTCCTCCTCAATAATTTGAGGAGAAAAATCCATTGTGCAAAAGAGATATTTTAAGGCAGAATCAGAGAAACTAAAGTGTTCGCAAGGTTGTGATTTAGGTATTGAATTTCCCACAAAGCTTATTTAGTGGAGTGCTGCTTACCAAACCTGTGTCCGGGGAGATGGTGTAAGTGTTTCTTTGCAGATTAGGCATCTCACTGTAATTAAATAAAAATGCAAAATCAGGATGTGTTACTCATTCCGCCTGAACAGTCATAACTTGTACCATACTAGTAAGTGCTGCTAAGAAAAACAAGTGTGCTCCTAAGCACAGCGAATTAGAGATACACTGCAGCTGAACATCTGCAAGCACACCGTAAGCAAAAAATTTTGTCTTTCCCTTCCAACGCAGCTCCAGGACACGTATTCAAAGAGCGGCATTGCTTGTCTCACCGGGGAAGAACTCGGAAATTTCATACAGAACCTGGACGTAATTGAAAATGAAGAAAGAGAGGCCGATCCCTGCTGGCAAGTGAAGTGGCAACTGGGAAAGCTAATTAAAAAGGTATTTGGGAACCCGCACGTTGATAGAGCGGCGGGGTTGATGATATTCAAGCTCAGAGAGCTAACTTCCAGCAGCGAAGTCAGGCTGGGCGCGCGGGCGCGGAGCCGCAGCCGAGCCACGGCACCAGCCGGGGAGGAACGGCGCGGGCCGAGAAACCCTTCTGAAGGGGAAGAACCCGCTCCCCGTTCGGAAACGCGCGCCAGCACGAGCACAGGAGACGCCGCGCCGCGGGAAGGGAAGCAGGAGGGCGCGCGAGCGGCGCTGGGCACCCCCTGCCCCTCCACATCTCCAAAATCCCGGCGTATAAAAACCTCATCCGTACCTGTTCATGTCAGGCTGAGGCTTACCTGGAAAATTTTGCCTCCCCAAATAGACGCCGTATTTAATACGTAGGCAAAGATCTCAGCAGCTTCGGTGTAAGTTCTGCTAGCGAAGTCCTGTCACCCTGCACGAAGAAAACATTGCTTTATTTTGCAGATGTTCACGTATCTAATATATCTAATATATACCTGATAACTCTACTGTCTCCCTCTTGCTGAGGAAAGCTAATAAAAATACATTAAAAAAAGGGATGTGTAGGAAGTAAGATACAGTGGCTTACAAACTAGAGATAGAAAAATAAACCGAGTTCAGTCTCCCAGGGGTTGCAGAGAGTTGTCCTGTGGATGCTGGCGTGCCGCATTGCTTACGGAAGAAGAGCGCAGGGCCAATGTTTCCAAAAGGAGCAGAAACTCGGCCGTCGGGCTGAGCCCTCCTGAAAATGTTTTCCCAGATATTTAGTTACTAAAAAAAAAAAAAAAAAAAGCAGATACGGAAATATTTTATACCAAAGAATTAATGATGCAGGCTTTTTTGATTTGCTTAATGGTCAAATTCATAACGCCACTTATTCATGAGTCTGAGGATAAGAGGGCCCATTTCCTGCATCTATTACTTTCCGCCGACAAACTAATTATTTTTCTCTGTGTTTGTTGACAGATGATGTCAAGAAGCTACGAGGAAAACATATCTGCAGTCAACGGTACTACGGTTATTTTATTAACCGCAGCAAAAAGAGGCTGCTCGCGGGGTCTGACGCGTCGCGGCTCGGGCAGTTTTTGGGCCGCCCAGCCCCAGGGGACTCATCCTGGCCGGAGCCTGCAGATGCTCGGCGGGAGCGTGTGGATTTGTTACGGGGGGTTATTTTGGGGAGGGGAGAAGGAGACAGTAAAGCAAAGAGGCATTTAAAGACATTGCAAAGGGAGAAAGAGAGAAAGAGAAGTCTGAGCCTTGTTACCCCAAACCATCTCGTCCACGCTGTAGTCGATTAAGAAAAAGGCACGTGCATCCCTTAAAATAAGCTCAGACGAGCCGGGCGCGTTGACAAGGCGCCAGGCGCTCCCTGCCCCTAACCGGAGCCGGCGTTTCTCACCCTCCTTTAGCCGGAAGAGCCCTGACGTTGCCCAGCGCCGCCGAGCAGCCGCCGCTGAGTCCCGGCCACCGCGCAGCAGCGCACCTCACCGGGAGCAGCAATAGGAGGAGCTCTCTGTCCCCGCACAGTAAGGAGCAACCTGCTCAAAAAAAAAAACAAAAAACAGATAAAAATCGTGGCGTTTCTGCCCTCTTTGCTAGCTCGATGCTCACTTCACGCTCGCATGGAGTTAGCATCAAAACGTCCCGTACAGAACATCCTTTTTTTTTTTCCGGCTCGTTCTTGCAGCGTATGGAGAAACCCTGTTTGCTCGTGGATGCCTCACTAACTTTTCTTCTGGCGCCTTCATTAAAAAATAAACAAACAAACCCCCTCTTCCTGATGCTACGCTTTCCTCTTTGCTTTCCTCTACTTTCCTGCCGTTCGCTGTCCTCGTGCCAGCTGCTCTGGTGACAGACCCAGCGGGAACGCAAGACGCGGGCAGGGAAGACGTAGACGTCGAGGTCGCGTTAGCGAACGGCTCCCCCGGGTTTCTGCCCCTTTGCAGGGCTACTGAGTAACTGCACGGTGCTACGTGCTTGTTTGGGGCAGGGGGCAAAAATTGTAAGTAAAAATAGCGAATTCCCACGTTATTTTTGACAGACTGGTCAAATGAGCTGCCTTTGAAGCCGACGGGAGCAGCCAGCTCCCTTCTCTCCCGGCACGCAGCCTCAGGCTAAACTACTCACCGGCTTTTGACTTTCCACCTTCTCCCTCTCTCTTATATATTTTTTTTTCTTTTTTTCCTCCAACAGGTTCCTCGCCCAGACGAGGCCGCGGCCAAAAAATAAACAGCTGGGAGTCGTCGCGGAAAGGCCACTCTTTCCTCCACAACGTGGAGCTGAGAAACGGCGAGCTGGTGATGCCCAGCACCGGCTTCTACTACATCTACTCGCAGACGTACTTCCGCTTCCGCGAGAGCGAGGACGGCGGCCCGGCCCCGACCAGGAACCCCAAGCAGCTCGTGCAGTACGTTTACAAACTGACCAACTACCCGGAGCCCATTTTGCTCATGAAAAGCGCCAGAACGAGCTGCTGGTCTAAGGCGGCAGAGTACGGGCTTTACTCCATCTACCAGGGGGGCGTCTTCCAGCTCAAAAGGGACGACAGGATTTTCGTCTCCGTCAGCAACGGGGATATAGTTGACATGGACAAAGAAGCGAGTTTTTTCGGAGCCTTTTTGATCAGTTAGAAAGGCGGAAGCCGCGCTCCGAAGGAGCCGCTCGGCCTAGTTAGGACCAGCTTAAAATTCTGCAAAATCGGGGGCGAGAAGCCAACCCGGGCTCCCGGCTCCCGCGGTCCCCGGCGGGCTCGGGGCCGAGCCGGGGTCGGGATCGAACCTCCCTTTTACGGGAGCAAAAGGCCGCCAGAAATCCCAAACACGCCTCTTCGCCTAAGCTAGCAAAGCCCTTAAGCGCCTGATTAATTTTAAGCACACGAAGAGCCCGACTAAAAGCGGGGTTTTTACACGCTTGAAATTAAATACGCGCTTAAGCGAGCAAACAGGAGCCCGTCTGAAGCAGGAGGCTGAGCAGAAAAGCGGCGCAGTACGGCGAGCGCCGCTCGGAGCGGCCCGTCCGCGGGAGGCAACGCGCCCCGACACCCGGCCTTCGCCGGGGGACGCGCGCAGCTGCCTCCACCGAAGCGCGAGCTGCAATTTAGGTAATGCCGTTTTGGTCCTCGTTTTATTTGCAGGAAGGAGTGGACGTGTTTTTTTTTTTTTAATTTACACTAGCCACTGCATTTGTTAACTGTATGAGTAGGACTATTTCGTGTGTGTATATATATATGTATATATATATATAAAAAAAAATTTTGCTAGCGTGAGCTATGTGAGCCAGATCCACAGGATAAATCAGCTGGCATAGATCAGCACCTCAGCAATATCGGCGGCACCGGAGCGATGCTGAATTGCACCGTGCATCGTTTTGACTGGGTTTAGCAAAAACTGAAGAGAAGAAGGTGAAAGTGAAAAGAAAAATGGGGAGGGGGAAGGAAGATAGCTGCTCTGCACGCGTTACCTGGAGTCAAGGGAACGAGGCCACGGGAAAAATCTGGTGGTCTATTTTCTCCATCGTTTACTGGAGTGCTTTGCTTTGGCTCACCTGCAAATCCTCTACTTCAGCACCAAACTGAAAATACTTCTACCAAAGTTTAGTCCAGTTTTGGACTGCACTTAATTCAGAAATTGTCTCCCCAATACAAAAGACTAGGTTGTAAAAACCGTTCCCTACCTATCCGAATGCCTCCTGTATTGGTGAAAAGACTTTGGCAGCTGCTTATCTTTACCAGCAGCCCAGGCTTTATCTAAGCACAGGATTGACTCACATCATCAAATCTCGATCAACTTAGTCTATTAAGAAGTTTAAATTGTTTAAAAAAAAAAAAAAAAGTGCTTATTTGAAAGGAAAAATACATTTGAACTGTGAAAAAAAAATCAGAGTTATTAGTAGCAGCTTAGCATGAAAACCCTCCGTACCGTTGAGACATGGTTTATATAACCCAGTAGTCATGTTTTGCTAGAAAGGACTGGGAGGAAACTGTGAAAATGCAGGAAACTACCCAAACTGAGAGCTGAGATTAAGACAAACTGCCTAATACACACAGCTTTTTTTGCTTCATGTCAGTCTTCAACTCCCAATATGTAATATCACACCAACTCATTTATGCTCCCGGGCATTATCTTTTTATCTAAATACACCTATTCTTGGTCTCTGCATGCAGAGCATAGCCCAACTGTGATCGTACTGAATAATCGTATTTCTGAATAATCCAAAGCCATGCGTGCCAGATATTATCCTGGGGAGAGACTGTAAAGCGGTATCAGACAGGGCACATTTGAAGACGAATAGAAAGATATATCAACTTCCGTTGGTAGATTTGCACCTGGAATCATCCTTTTCATCTCATTTCTTTATGCCAGATGGTGAATGTAGCAAATTTTTATTCATGGGTGTGGGTTGCAATAACATACAAATTTTGTAATTTTTGTATGTATATTTTATATAAAACATTTTTACTAAATAATTATTTGGTCTTGTAGTGATTACTGGTGTCGTTCTGTGGCTCCCAACGTTGAGCGCTTCCCTGGGTGTCCCCCCCCATTTCTGGGCTTCAGTAACCATTCAAACACTGGAAAATCTATTTAGTATGGGAGCAGCTCATCCTCACCGTTACCTAACTGCTGCGGAGGATGTACTGCATTGACGATGACCACTGACGTGGATCTTGTGAAGCGGGAGTAAACTGGGGGTCCCGCGTTGCTGGTTTAAGCACTGCACGCAAATCACATACCAAAAGACCTCCCTAATGGAGGAGCAACCTAAAACTTGTTTATCCCTGGGCTTGTGTTAGCTTTAATTTGGAATAGGTGGGCACGTCTCAAGCCATGGCGAGTAGGTCCGTGCGCGCGGCTCCCCGCACCCGCGGGAACCGGTGCGCTGTCGGCGGCAGCCCCAAACCGCAGGATGCCCACAGGTTTAAAAACAAACAAAAAACCCTTTCCGTCCGCGTAGAGTGCTTTTATTTCAGCAGAGAGGTCTTTTTTCTGGTGTTTCCATGGGAGAGAGGGCATATCAGCCAACTTGCTTTCACTGCACCTTTCATTGCTTCATAGAAACACATTTCTGTTTTTTGCTTCTCTTTCTAAATGTCACTATTCCTGTTTGTATTACAGCAGCATTCGCTCGCCCAAACGGGATCAGGGATGCATTTTGCTATACACTAGACATAGAGATCTTGAGATTCACATTTTGAGGTTTTGTCTGACATCTAAATGTTAGGGTTTAAAAAGACTGAATAGAGGGATCAATATAACAGAAAAAAAAAGATCTCTGATACTGAGAAAAGATTCTCATTCATCTCTCCACTGTGTCTTGCTCCCTTCAGTATCAGAAATGGCAAATAGGTTTGGATGATCTCTAGGTCTGACCCAAATATTCATAGTTTGGGAGCTTTTTATACATCGTTGCACAAAAGTCTATAACCTTTTCATCACAACTATCCTTAATGCTGTTCTCCAAAACTTTTCTCCTTTCCTTCACATAGAAGGACTGAAATTGCACACTGTGGTACGGGTTAGAAGTCACACGCTGTCCTCCGAGGGACGGGGCACCGTAGGTAACTGCGTGACCGCTGCAACGCAGCTGCCCTGCAGCACCAGGCTGTTTCCTGAGACGTTTGCAACCGGAAGCTGTAGAGACATTCCCATTAATTTCTGCTGACAGTTTTAGGGGTGACACCAAGTTGGGACACCGGGCCATGACAAGAAGGCTGTAGATGGAGCTGCAGCTTAGGGCAGAAACCCGTCATTTAAGCGGTTTCCCATCCTTGCAGGCTGTTCCATCACACTCAGACTCCTTCTCTTTGGCACACGTAATCCTTTCGTACCAAACGCACGACACAGATAACACTCAGAGCATTAGCAAACGTTAGGGAACCCAGAGTTGTTCAAATTGCCTTTTAGAAACCAGCAAACTGAATGCAACAGAGCCCAAAGACGCAAATACCTTTCTGAGATACTTCTGGTTTTGTCTGACATGACTTCTTCAGCTCGTATTATTCTCTGTTTGTATCAGGTCATCTGTATTTATCCCATACAACTATGGGGTGAAGACAGAGTGGATTAACTGCGTATTTGCTGGCAAATTCAGCCAAATTAACACTTGCCATTTAACACCAGAGGCAGAAGGATCAAAAAGAAAATAGGGCCAAGAATAATTAATGCTCCAACCCCATCCTGCGTGTTCTGGCACGAGCACAACTCAAATCACGAGCAATACTAACAAATACGCACGAGTCAGGTGAACGTCTCCATCCCTTGTCAGTGCAGCTCTTCAGCCATGAAGTTCCCTGTTCCGCGAGTCGCTGGAAAGGGGGCTGCAGCCTCCAGAACCACAGTCAGGGTGACGTTAACTCTGAAACTGGGGATCTGATTCAGCAGGAACGTCCAATGACCTTCACAAAAACGCAGAATAAACCTTCCGTTACTCTCACACTATAAATTATTTAATAAACTCTACGTACCTTTAACTGAGAGCAAACCGATCCGTGACCACCGAACCATGTTCTCTCCCTGCTTAGTGAACAGGTAACCAAGAGAGAAGTTAATACAACGGTGCAACCTGGTAGCGTAAGAGACTGAAGCAGGGTGAAAAGGTAAATCTAAGAAGGATGCCTCTCTCAACTAGTGGTATTAGAGCAAAGCCTCGCTGATTAATTTACTAACACTATTTTGAAGTCTGCTTGCAGATATTTACTTCCATATAAACAACTACAATGTGATTTGAGCACATTCTGCATTTTAGATTAAGTTAGATTACCACTATTACAGCAGCAATATTCACTTGCACTTATTCAGTTCACTTATTGAACTGTAACCTTTGAAAGCGTACACCAGATGCTACCTTCTGTTCTTAAAATACATTTATAAGAAAAGTCAAAACATCTTCTGCCGCTCGATATAATCAAATAATTGCATTTGCTGTTCTCCGAATTGTTGGAGATGCATCATTTTTACCTGGGAGATCTCTCCCTTGAAGTCTGTTTTCCACTTCCTTCATCTCTCCACAATAAAACCATAATCATTCCATATTCAAACCCTTCAGCTATTTCCATGACAACAAACAATGATACAAACAAGAATTAAAACTTTATTGGATGAAAGAAAATGGAAAGAGTGGAACATAGGAGACATATTTCAAAACATCATAAATAGAAACACTCTTCAACCTTATCTCTTAGTGCTCGATAGAGCCTCACTGTTGCACAAGAGAAGCACCAATATTTTAGGAGTCCCATGAAAGGAAATATCTATTATAATTTTTTTTTGCTGTTGCTGAAATGTTTGATTTGGTCATACATCTAGTTAGTGGACAAAACTGTGAACAAAAAGTGATTAATTTCTGCCTCTTTCTCTCATTCCCGTAACATCAGCAACTTCACTGTTCTCTGTTGTTAAGGCAATGTAAAAGCACCGTCCTTGCAGCTGCGAGCAGGCAGCTAACGGTCTGGACCACGCAGCAATCTCCCATCACAGCTAACGACAAAGTTACCCACCGCTGTCCTTCACAAATCGGAAGCAGAGGCGCGACTTCATTTTTAATGCCAAGTAAAAGTTTGGTCTGCAGTTGCCACCGAATCAGACAACCGGAACCGCTTTCCTCCTCTCTCCCAGGCGACCCGTTTCTGGCCCCGGCCCTACGGAGGAAGGGCACCCAGAGGACCCCTCGAGTCAGGCTGCCCTTTAAACAACGAAGGGATTGATGCGGTTGGATTCAAAGCAAGCCTGGAATTTCTCACCCTCGCGGGTCATCATTCAACACACCAAAGTCCCACTGAAGCAAGTGTAATACGCAATTCCTAACGCCGCGAAACCGAGCCGTCAGGAGAACCTCGGTCTGGTGCACCTAGGCCTGCTGCTTCCTCACTCCTGGCTGCTTGAGTTTCCTACGTACGTCTCACTCAAGCATTATTTTAGTAGGGAGTCAAAATTTTTCTGAAGATTGGAAAGCAAGCTTTGCTCTCCTGGGGGAAAAGGAAATGGCCATTTTTGACAAGATACAACACAGTAAAAACTGGAAAAATTTCACGAGCATGAAGAAGACTCGTTGCAAAGAAAAGTCCCATTTGTAGCTGCAGACCATTTGCTCTAGCAAATATCAAAGTCCTGCAGGTAACGCCACTGGTTTGAGGCCATATCAGGAAAAAGAGGGAAAGAATTCTCTATAATAATGCAGAGCATGAAAAGCAAATGCAGAGGCAATTCCAGCTCTTCCACAACAATGCAGTGTGATATAAATTAAATTGGACACAAAATTATAACATGAAATTACTGTACATTGGTGGCCTGTAGCCTATGATTTTTCATTGAAAATATTTAAAGCAATTACTCAGGCAGATGGATAAACAAAATGGGAAGCATATTAGCCTCTTCTCAGCTGCAGTTAATTTGTAGTCATCCCCCATAAAATTTATCACCTGTTGAGCAACTTGCTACAAAACTGACTCACTGTTCGAGAACAGGAATGAGGAATTCTAGCTCCAACCAAGCTGCAAAATATATCATCCAAACCGGGACAGGGATAAGACGCTAAGGCTAACGCTTGCACCGTGGTGAAAAGCACCGTGATGAAAAGCACCGTGAACGCGCTCACGGAGAGGAGGCACATCGAGAGGCGCAGGCAGCGTTGCGCTTACGCGCCCGCCGCGAGTAGAGCTCGGCAGCTATCGAACAGCAATAGTAGCAGGCGGCGCGTGCACGTACGCGAGAGCATCCATCCTCTGGAGGCAAGCAGCGGGACGCTCCGGCTCCCAGCTGGGCGAAGCCAGCTGCCCTGGGAGGTTCAGCTCGGGGGCGGCCAAGGAGGACTGTGCCATGCCATGCCATGCCATGCCTTGCCCTCCTCAACGCCCTTGCACGGACCGGTTGGAAAGAAAAGGAGGGAAGAGGTCCCCCCCGCCTTGCAGGTGTTTTGTGCACCGTTTCCCGGCCCCGGAGCTTGGCTTAGGCTGCTCCCACCCTAGCTAACCCTTCTCGGGTACAGCGTTACCCTGCAGCAGCAGGCAGGAGGCTGCGCCGGGGGAGACGCGCAGCTGGGAAGGGCAGAGCGCGGCGCGGCAGCAGCACCGCGAAACCAGGGTTAACCGCAGGTAAATCACGGGGAAGAGGGCGCCGACCGCAGCCGCGCCGAGCTGCAGCCTCCCCGCGGCCCGGGGCGCCCGCCGAGGGCGGCAGCGGGAGGCGGAAAGGGGAGGGACGGCGGCGGCTCTGCCCACCTGCCTGCGCCCATCGCTAAGTTTCTAGGCGTCCGGCAGGACCGCGCGTCCCTGAAGACCCGCCGCGCCTCGGAGGGTTACAGCCGCACAGGGAGAGGGGGCTCTGGGCACCGAGGAAACGAAGCCGTCGCTGCTGCGAGAGCGGAACCGCCCTTCGCACCCGCCGCGGGCGGCAGCGGGGAAGCAGCCGGGCGCGGGGCGGCCGGAGCGCGCCTGGCGCCCGCGCAGCCCGGCGGCCGCACCGCGCCCGAGGAAAGCTCGCGGCGCCGCGCTCCGCGCCGAGCCGCGCAACGCCCGGGGCAGCGCGGGCTGCCCGCGCCCCCGCTGCGCGCCCGCCCCCCCCCCCCCCCGCGCAGAGGCGGAGCGCGGCCAGTCCGCTCCGCGCCGCTCCGCTCCGCGCCGGGCGGGCTCCTGCGCGGGGGCGGCCGCCGCGCGGGGGGTGATGCGCAGCCCGCGGCGGCAGGATGCGGGAGGGGAGCGCGGGCGGCCGCGGCGCCGAGAACCGCACGGGCCCCGAGCCCCCGCTGCACCTCTTCCCCGCGCCCGTCCTCACCGGCATCACCGTGGCCTGCGTCCTCCTCTTCGTCATCGGCATCGTCGGCAACCTCATGACCATGCTGGTGGTGTCGCGGTTCCGGGACATGCGGACCACCACCAACTTCTACCTGTCCAGCATGGCCTTCTCCGACCTGCTCATCTTCCTCTGCATGCCCCTGGACCTCTTCCGCCTCTGGCAGTACCGGCCCTGGAACTTGGGGAACCTCCTCTGCAAGCTCTTCCAGTTCGTCAGCGAGAGCTGCACCTACTCTACCATCCTCAACATCACCGCGCTCAGCGTGGAGCGGTACGTAGCCATCTGCTTCCCCCTCCGAGCTAAGGTGTTCATCACCAAAGGGAAGGTGAAGCTGGTCATCCTCTTCCTCTGGGCTGTCTCCTTCGTTAGCGCTGGACCCATCTTTGTCTTGGTTGGGGTCGAGCACGAGAACGGCACCAACCCGTTGAGCACCAACGAGTGCCGGGCCACGGAGTACGCCATCCGGTCGGGACTTCTCACCATCATGGTCTGGACCTCCAGCATCTTCTTTTTCCTGCCCGTGTTTTGCCTGACTGTGCTGTACAGCCTGATCGGGAGGAAGCTCTGGAGGAGAAAGAGGAAGAACATGGGTCCAAACACTGCCATCAGGGATCAGAACAACAAGCAAACTGTGAAGATGTTAGGTACGGCTCTGCTTGCTCTGTTTTTTAGAGTGTGTCTGTGTGAGTGTGCAGGCGAGAGAGACAGAGGGACGGAAAGGCTGAGAAAAACACTAGCAGTTCATTGTAATTGCTTCTGAAGGAAAGCATTTATTGGAAATTTTTCCTGCAAAGGGCAACAAGTTCAGGTTTTTGTAGAATAACACTTCGCCCTCTTTAGATTTATTTTCCACTGGTTTGAGCTGGGGGTTCTGCAATGGTTAAGCAGATGTTAGTAACAGTTACTGCCAAGGACAAATACGGCAGACACGACTAGTTACTGCCTGCAGATTTTTGAACATTTTTGTTCTTTGGTTGTGGATACCGACATTATTTAGAAAAAGAAGTTTATTTGATTTTTAAACAAGGCTAAACACAGAGCTACAAAGTTTAGCTGCAGACTAAGTAAACAGGATATGCTGCACACTTAGCTGTAACTGAAAGGATTATTGGGTTTTTAACAAATGGGAGATTATTTACAAGCGTGGCTGTCTAAGCTTACGAAAACTAATCTGCCTGTTTGTGTTAGAGGAACACCAGCCTGTGCTTAATAGGGAGCATTTTGCCTCCGTTGAGGTCTGCGATCCTATGAAATTCTCACTGACGTTAAGAAAACAGGACCGAGCCGACAGTCTCGGTCGTTCCTAATTTGGTAGATTCGCATCCCTGAACGGCTCGAGCGAGTCGCGGTTGGCACGTGGAAACACAACTGGCGGCGCCCCGACGCCGTCGGCCCCGCGTTGGGCGCCCGGGACGCGACGCTCGGCGGCCGCGGGGGTCTCGCCGGGCGGCCGCGCGCCCTTCGGCTGCGCGGAAGCAGCCGGGCTAACGAGCTGGATGAAGAGGTGGCAGCAGGTCCTAACTACCTTAATGAGTAAATGGGAGCCCAGCTGGGTTTTTTGTTCCTGCACTGGTTATTACTCCTGCAGCCGCTGCATAGTAATAAAACCCACAGCGTTCTTTGTGCCCTTTCGGTTACAGTTTACGATCAATAAAATTACTTCAGTCTGGTAAGCGTGACCGTGGAAGCAATTCATCGTTTTACACTTGTAGAGCCTCGGAATTATGAACCTGTACTTACTACAGCAAAGATGCTAGCGTACATTGCTCCCTTGTTTTTATTCCGAATACTTAACCATAATGAACTTCAAAGCACTGATTGATTATTTCTGCACTGAACTATTGCCACAAGTATTAATATTTCAAACACCTTTTTGCTTTTACAAGGTCGGAGAGTAGCAAGATGGTGTCAAGGGTGTCCTTTGCCAGGGACACAGCAGCCTCTAAACAGCAATAGCTGGATGGGAAGAAAAGTAGTTAATAAAAGCAGCTCACTGCTAGCAGATACACAACGTCCTCTGCTCTCAGTGATTTTAGTTTTCTGCTTAAATTTAGGAGGCAATTTTAAGTCCTTAGCAAGTCTTGGAGCACCAGGTAAACAGGATTAACAGCAACACTACTTTTTAGATTGCAAAGCAAGGGTATGCTTCTAGGTCCATTGCTACACCCCTAAACACACAGCCTAACTTTCAGAGTAGCTATCATACAGCATTCCTGCTGAAATCAGTGTCATCCTGCACCGGCGAGGATCAAACTGTATCTTTAAAAGTCTGACTGCGGGTATGTGTGGCCACACGTGAAAATACTGGCTATGCTTAAAACTCTGCTTATAATAATAGCAACATTTGTTACATGGGTTTAACTCCAGAGCACCCTTGTTAGCTCGGGAAACACGGTCTGAATTTTGCAGGGGGAGAAAAATGAGGGGAAAAATGGAAGTGGTTGGCTCAAGAAGATGCAGAGTTGGAAGCTCGATGCTCCGAATCCCAGCTCTGAGCTTTGTAGCCCACTGAAAGTCCTTCATTAATAGGCATCTAAATTTGGAATCTATTTCATGAAGTTTTTACGGAAAGTTGCCAATAACCGTCCCGCTTAGCGGGATTTCTGCTATGACCTGACATGGTCTGAAATCCTGCCCCATAGAACCTGGTGGGAAACCATAATTCACTGCAACGGGGTTCGGATTAATGCGAGCAGGACTGTTAACGAGACAGAGGAGATAACTGGGAATAATTATTTAAGACTGTTAAAAGCCCTGTCTTGAGTTTTCTCTCTTTCTGGTATATTAATGGATACATTCAAAGCAATGTGAAAAATACTGCAGGTCAAGAGCACACAGCAAACCAGCAGAAAAAGTTCCCTTCTCTCTAGAATGGAAATTCAGTACAATATTATAGGAATAACATGTAATAGTATGATTATACATTAAGTTTTACTCTTCTTGAAGAAATTCATGTTCCAGAAAATTGACAAATTAAATATAGTTTGAAGATATATAGAGAAAAACCAGAGGCGCAGGGTGCGCAACAGGCTGTTGTTACCTTGGAATATGTTCTGTACAGATCTGGATCCTGTCCCTTTATTTCGCTTTCGGCCCTTACCTTAAATCATTTTGCTTCCCGGTCATAGTCTCCGTTGTGAAGCCCAGCGTTGAGTCTGTTGCACGATACGTAACTTCATTCATTAAACTCTGCACGGGAGAGACTATGTTGATGCTTTTTTTTCCCCCATTCTGATTCTTTAAATCTCTTTTTATGAGAACCTAAGTTTATATAGTTCAAAAGTGTGTTATATCAAGTTAGCGATGCAGTAAACGTGCCACCTGCTTAAATATGACCCATGTGTATTAAATATAGCTAATTTAAACTGTCATTTGAGAGAGATAAAACTGAAAAATCAAGATGCATTTTCACACGTCAAGATCAGTATGTTAAAGGAATAGAAATGTGTTTGGTTTAAATCCGCTGCAGTTTAACGTTTGTACTTAACTCCATTTCTTTTGCTGTTTTTATTTTAGTTGTGGTGGTATTTGCTTTCATACTCTGCTGGTTGCCTTTTCACGTAGGACGATACTTATTTTCCAAGTCCTTCGAAGCGGGCTCCTTGGAGATAGCCGTGATCAGCCAGTACTGCAACCTGGTGTCCTTCGTGCTCTTCTACCTTAGCGCGGCCATCAACCCCATTCTCTACAACATCATGTCCAGGAAGTACCGGCTCGCCGCTTGCCGGCTCTTTGGGCTGAAGCCGCTTCCGAAGAAAAGACTCTCCAGCACGAAGCCGGGAAGTTCCCGCGCTTGGGCAGAGCCGAGCGTCGGCAGCTGACGCGCGGGCGCCGGCGCTCCCCGGAGAGCCCCGCGGAAGGGAGCAGCACGAGAAACGCAGGGCGACACGTCCTCGGCCGGGCGCGCCGGGAGCGGTGCAGCGGGCGGTTACAGGTTTCTTTGTCTTTTTTTTTTTTTTTTTTTTAATCTAAACATCTAAATTTTGAGGGTATGAAAGGAGGCCACGGTTACAGAATTCAGCAACGCTCAAATGTTATTTTTCAGCTGCTTTCTTTCTTTTTTTTTTTTTTTTTAACGCAGACTGTGGCAAGAGCGCCGGGCTTTGCCGCTCGGAGCAGGCAGCCGCAGCCTCGTCCACTTGTGCATCTTCGAGCAGCAGCTAATTTGAGCTGAATTTTTCTGGAGTTGACGTTAGTTTTGCTAAGAATTTTGCTAGCGAATAATCAGACCCTAAAGATAGAAAATTGAATTGCCTCTTTAGTGCAGTAAATATGGAATTTGATACACTTTTCATAATCCTTATTTTTTAAAAAAGCAAATTTTTTCCTCATTTATGGGAAAATAATTTCTTAAAAGAGAGATAAGAATGGATAACTTCTAAACATACTACTAAAAATAAACAATCTTCATATCTTGCCTGAATAGAAAGGAAATGGAAAAAAAAAAAAAAGCCTTCATAGAAATGACTCAGAACATGGCTTGTAGTGAATTTTTTTTTTTAAGTATATATATTAGTGGGATAAGGTCAGTGCTGACTTCAGAGCTGCAGTGATGCTATGAAAACATGGAAAGTAATCTCTCACCAAAGCAATTTTTTGCTAGCTAAATCATCCATACGTGGTTTGTTCGGCTTGACTGTGAACAACTTGTTGTACTTGAACTTGAAAGCTTTGAGTAGTTTCAGTGTCGCAATGAATCTGCGGCTACCTTGCTGCACACCGTGGTCCCCAACGAGCTCGTTAGCAATCAGGTCTCCTGCCTGGGGGAAAAAACATCCTTTTTTGTTTAGGGATAGCGCCGAGCCCGTCCGCCCCGCTGGCGGCAGCTGGGGCTTTGCCCCAGCAGAGCCCGGCACACAGTCGTACCAGCTCGCTGCGGCACTGATTTCAAAGTCACACTTGCTGCGGACTTCTAGGAACACGTGCAGCAAACAGGACCTGAGAAAGTAATGGAAAAAGCTGCTTTAAAACACAGAGGCAGAGATGGTCTCATCCTTGATCCATAAAAATCTCAAAATCAGTTGATTTTTGTAACTCAAATATCATATTTAAAAAAAAAAAAGCTTTTCCATATGGTATGCTAATGTGTACGTCTTCTATTGGCTCCGTTGTCACATCAACATGTGGATTTTGTGGTCCAGCTCCTGAGCATGCATGTGCAATAGCAGCTTTCTATTTATTTTGTCCTAGTATTTATTGCCAGCTGGTCCACAATTGATCCTACTTAATGAATTGTCTGTTATCAAAAATTTCCTGCTGCCTTGAAGCTCGTGTTAACGACGATGGGCTGTATCCTGGTACACCTCTAGCTAACGGCGCTGCTCGGGTGTAACTACAGAGCGAATTCGGCCTATTCTGCGTATACCGTCTCCTTTGTGTGACATTTTGCTGTGTTAGGACTATGGATTTGGATTGCTTCGCTTTGACGTGGCACCTCAGTTGGTTTTGTTCCCCAACGGTGGTATTTTTGAATGCAAATGTACGCTTGAAGGGACAAAATACAAGAATAGCTGGGGAAGCCAAGACTGGTCGGAGATGCAAAGGGTCAAACCAGCGAGACCCCGTTGGTGTGAACCTCAGGAGCGGAGCGAGCTCCAGGCTGGTGGGTCGTTGGCAGGAGGAGAGCCGTAGCGCTGCTGGGATCGTCTCCCCTTCAGTCCCTACCACCACTTCTGCTTTTTCATCCTTTTTGTTCTTTCGTTCCTTGTTGACGGACAAACGGATGTGATGGCAGATACCACATAACTCAGGGAAACAAGAAATTTGGGAATCTTGAAAAGGCTGGAAAGATGCAAGCTCCCGAACTACATCGCCGTGTAAATGAACTGAACGTATGCCTACCGTCACCTCCGTGTTTCAAATTTCGGCTGTGTCTATGGTATTAAATGTGAACAGAAAATGAAAAAAAGTTATGAGAACCTTTATAATCCTACCGTTTGCAATGTTTGTGGTGGTGCAGGAACGGCTACGCTGGCACGCGAGGTGGAAAGCAGGTCTCTGTCAGATTCGTTCTGGTCTTCCCCGACCAAACGGCAGTCGGACCCGGCCCCAGGAGACCTGGTGATGTGCCCCAGGCATGGGGCAGCCACCGGCTCTCGCCTGCCGTGGTCGGGCTGGGAGATCACGGTCATACATATAGGTGATGTCTATATAGAAATGCCAAAGCCAGTGGAGCTGCACTTACCAGCGCGGGCGATCTGCAGATGGTGAACAGGGTCTGCTCCTTCAAATTGTTCCTCATGTGTACGGTACTGCTCTTCTAAGGGTAAGAAAAATCACCTGGATCACCTTCAGTTCCACTTCAAAAAAGAAAAAAAGAAAAACAAAACACAAAAAACAAATGTTGTCATCGGATGCCTCAAGGAAGATATATGCTCCCCCACTCCTTAAATAGCTGCCACCACTTAAATAGCTGAAGGTGGAATCGCTTGCCTCGAGGCTAAGTTACTGCTGGAGTTGTGGTGGTTCAGTCACTTCTTCATTCAAACAAACGTGTCATCGAGATTTTGAGAGCGAGCTTCTTGGAAAAGCCGAGTGGAAAAGGAAATGCAGAAGTGTTTTCCACCTAGGCACAGATAACTGAAGTCAATCCCAGGTGGATATAAAGAATTTGTCCCAGGTAGCACCATTGGGAAAGGTGATGGGCAGGTTTCCCCTGTCACCCAGGGCATTTCTGCAGCCCCTCAGCCTCCTGGCACCTTCTCCCCAAAACCTCCCCCATCTGAAATAACTTTGTGGGGCTTTTTTTTGTTTTGTTTTGTTTTTTTCCTATCAGGCATTCAAACAGGGCTTTGAGATCTGTTTTACAAAGACTGGAGCACGTGCAGGGGCTCTGCTATTCCGTAAGCAGAACCTTTCCAGAGCCCTGTCTGTGTGGGAACAAACTTTACCAGTTCTGATGGGGGGGAATAATAATAATAATAATAATAAAATAAGCATAGGGGCTTTGAGAGTCAATATTTTGCTGTGTTCTCACTGCCTTGTGTGAGAAAACCTCATATTGGGAATAATTTGTCTGCTATGCTGGAGGTTCGTTCATTAAACAGTTCACACCTTAAAGGCTTTTCTAACTCTACATTTTGTATCGCAGCTTCACAAATAAACAGGAACAGTCTGGCTACATTTTATTTCTTGGCCACATGTTAAATTGGTGAAGAAATAGGTCAGAAACACTTCACCGGAAAGCTTCATTCATTTTAGAAAAGCACCTTTGATGGAGGCATGCGCAAGGCAGAAAATCATGTCCTAGTGTACTTCTTGCCAAAAAATATTCTGGAAAAATATCACTTGCACATTAAATTTTGACTTAATAAATTCTGAGTATCTGTTAATTTTGTGTCACATAACATTTGCATCAGCCCTATTTAAAGCAGCAGCAGTAAGATACCTGAGTACCTGCAAGCAGCTCCAGCACTGGTCTGCTGCAGCAGCCAAGGTGCAGCAAAGTCGCGCCACCTCACCTGCTGCTGGGCGATCACGTTGCTGCGCTTTTCTCGGGCATTTCTGGACTTGGATCTGTGCCCTGCAGGAACACGCGCTCGGCTTGGAAAAGTGCCAGCGGTCGGATCGCAGCTGGCCCGGAGCAGGGACTCCTCGCCAGGGGTTTGTCCTCTAACGTGAGCGCTGCCTGGTTTCTGATCTACTGTGCTCCTGTTCTGGCCACTAGCGCATCTGTTTGAAAGCTTCTAGGCTGCTTCTCTGGGTGTACTTGAGAATAAAGCATTTGGTAATGAAGGCTGTTTAGTGCTTTCCATGCTGCATTTCCCTCACTGGGATGGGAGTGAAGGTTTGGATCTGTGCAAGTCCATAATCACTCTTGGAGATAAATTGCCCCACACTCAACTTCGTAGGCTTGCTCTGAGGGCATGGGAGATCCTCAGTCAGTCCTTGGCCCCATTTTGAATGACGACAGGTCAAAAAAGCTTTTTTTTTCTTCTCACATTCTGAGTGATTTTCACGTGATTGTAGCACTGTGCATCAGAAAGCAAAGGCTCGGTGATTTCCAAGCTTTCATTTGCATTGCTTTTGCTTTTCGTCCTTCCCACAAGCTACCCAGCGCTGCAGAGGAGTCTTCATTAGAGAAGGCAGGCAGGGAGCCCAACACCACGAGCATCTCCGGCAGCGAGCCCAGGCACCAGGAGCTCTGCAGCGGAGAGATTTAAATAGCTTTAACACTCTGATATTGCAGAAGAGAGCAAACTCATACGACAGATTCTCACCAGAAGTTAAGCCAATAGCCGTGATGACACGCAGGCCTGTACTCTGTCCAGTCGAGAGCATCTTATTCTATCAAGCAGCAACAATGTGATTGATTTTTATAAAATTTGCTGTGCTGTATCGGGTGCACAGTGTGCAGATGCAAAAGGTGCAATCTTGTAAGCTATTTTTATTAGCAAATACTGTATTTCCGTGAGTTTGCAGTGTGGAGCTGTTCGGAAGCAACCACGAGCCCAGCAGAAGCGAGAGATGCTCCTGATGCAGGCGTGGGGCTGGGCTCCTCAGAGAAGGGGTGGCCGTGGGCGCCATCTGAGCATCTCCGGTCTCTAGCGCTGGTACGTAAGGGAGCAACACAATATTAGATATACTCAGATCACAGCAGTGGTTTGTTCATTTAAATAAATAAACAAACAAATCTGCAAGTAATTGCATAGCTTCTGCGATAGGAACTCCTAAACCACGTACTGGAGCGAAGGTAACGACAGGAGCAGCAGCAGCGTGAACACAGGGTGCCAGAGCACTCGCAATTTTAAACTGAGAACCACAGCTAACGCAGCTCGAAGGCCACACCGCAGTGCCCAAGAGCGTTAAGCCCTGCCGAGCCCAGGGACCCACTTTTTTCCGGTGCGCGTCTACCCCGATGATGGCTCAGCACGCGTTTGTGGCGCAGGGCACAGCACCTCTGCTAAGCCGTGAACTCACCAACGTTGAATTCAGCAGCGTTCTCTCGAGTGGCGCTTGGCCAGGACACGGTGACATTAGAATACGTCACTCTGGACGGTCACCCAAGCCGAGCATACTGTGACCAGCTCACAAGTGTTTTGCGGCAAGGAAGGGTATCTGATGGGTGAATTTCTCAGCTCTGTCCACATCTTAATCCTCACAAGGCTTTTAAGTCTCTGTACTGTTTGCTCTGCTTTACTTGCGGAAAAAACACATCTTTCATACAACAGAAAGTGAGGGAGATGGGCTAGTAAAATTACCAAGAAATGATATCCACTGAGCACATCGATCCAAGGAGCTATTCATCAACAGTCCTAGCAGACCTAAAAATAATTTTGTTTGCGTGCAGTACCATTCATGCTAGTGATTAGTACAAAAAAATGTCACTATTCAAACAACATTCAGCCACAACAGCAGAAAGCAGGCTAGCTCTTGAAAGCGTCCTGTGAAACCACAGATCCTTTCTATCCTTTTACTCTGGCAAGAACCTGCACACTGTGGAGACAGAGCAATTGTCAAGAGCAGAAACATATGTCCATATCTTCCTTTTTTTTTTTACTTAATTGTGGTTCTCAGCTCTGAGGAGAATAAGAGATGAAATTTGTATCTGCACTCCAAGGCAGGTGTGAATAGTAAGGGCATAGAATGCAGTTTCTGCAGTTCCTCAATAAATCACAATGCATCATGAATTCTCCGATAATTCAATAACTTCTATAAAAGATTTGTACAGGAGATACAATTTCCACAACATTTCCCACAATAATTTCTGTATAGCTTTTCTCTAATACCTCTGGGCACAGACGGGTCTAGCAAAACCACCAGGTTCATGTAGCTGTCTCAGATGCTGGGGGAAATCACTGCATTCTCCTAACGCATAAATCCCCAAGCTTCACTCAGATCTCAAAGGGCTCTGCACTTTTAAACCTCAGCACGGGGTCATGAGCACCCTTCCCCTCCGCCCCACACAGCTAGAGGAGGAACTGCTCTTCCCTCGGGGATACTGAGTACAGCACAAGAGCTCAGTTGCTAGTGATGATGAAACGCTGAGCTTCCACCATCCCTATAGGACTCTGCGTAGAAAGTGTCACCTTCCCTCTGTTTAGAGGGGAAAGCAGCATTTCCCAGGAAATTCTTTTTTGGTTCCAAACCCGTAAGTAATAAGAAGCATCAAGCAATAAGAAAAACAGGACCTGCTAAAGCCCCGACCCCCGTGCAATGAGCAGCTTAGGTGATGCTGCTCTACTCAGGATTCCTGGGAGGCCTCTTCGCTGGAGTTCCCGCAGTATTTCATTTCCAGGGATATTTTCAAATCTTTCTGTTAAGGTTCAAGAGAGGAGAGGCTGAAGAGCCCCAGTCCCCTGACACGGAGGCTGGAAGTAAGCCTCTCCACAGGCAAACGCTTTCTCATTGGAAAAGAGCTACCTGCAGGCAGCCCAGTTTGAGTTTCCTAAAACTCAATTGCTTGGTGAGTCTAGCAGGAAAAGCGCCGCAGGAGGCGAACAAGCTGCTGTGGTGGATTGACACTACCTGCTTGCCGTCTCATCGCCCCAAGCGCTGTACGGCTCAGACCGTTCCTGTCCTGCCGCACCGTGTTTGGATGCGGACAACCCCCTTCCCCGCGCAGGGCTCAACTCTCCGCCACTGAACCTGCAAGCGGGCTCCAAACTTACAACCACCACCGAGGCCAAAAGCAAAACAAATTTTGCCCGTTTCATTTTTGAGCAGGTTCTTTGGCTGCAGGGAGCAGAGGGAATTGCTGCTGCCATAGAAACAGCAGTCACTTGTCCTGGTGACCACGCTCTGCTGCGCGCAGGCTGGGAGGCTGCTCGATCGCAAGACGCCACGCGGCCCGCTGTCCACCTCCAGCAAGGCACCGCAAGCCCGGAGGTTGTTCACAGGGCCAGAAAAGCATCTCCAAGTCTGAGCCCCAGCTCTGCTTCAAGACTCCTACCAGCTTTCCTCTCAACCCCAAAGAGCATGCAAGAGAAATCGTTTTATACGATATTGTCCAAGCATGGTAACAACTTGGTTTGTGTTTCTTGACAAAGTCCAGGTGAAACTCTCTGCTACTTAACCCACCTCTACGGTCTGGGGCTGTACAGAGGACCCAGGGCGACTGCACCAAACTCACGGCCTGTAACATTGCTCGTACTGAGCTCCGAGATCCTGCGGACGTAAATACACAACTCCTGCTTCACCACCGCGGGCCTGCCAGGCAGGAGCTTTAACTGCTCTCTATCACCTCCGCAGTCACTTAGGATAATGTTGTAAACCAAGGAATATTAAAAAAAAGAATAGAGATCTCTTCAGATAACAAAGCAGCGGTTACTACTCTACTGGCATCTTTAAAAGATAATTAGAGACTGTTTTGGCAAGCACTGTTTAAAATGAAGAAAAGTTGAGCAACCAAACAAGAAAAATTACATTTCCTTAGGAGAAAAGCCTTTCACATTGTAAATTGCAGTAATTAAAAAGTGTATTTATGCAGTGATTTGAGGAAGAGAAGCTGAGTAAAAAGACAAACATTGTGTTTGCCAAACATGTATCAAGATGCAAAATATTAGATTAATTCCTTATGATAAGCAATTGAATTCATTGTACGCAATTAAGGAATAAGTGCAAACTTCCATATTTCAAGTGTTTAACTACAAATCTAGGTATATTATTAATACCACATTTTCACACAAGTTAATTAAGAAAATGATTCAAATACCCTCAGAAACCTGACTTTAAAAGTATTTCTACTAATCAGAGATTATTGTAAACCAGTAGCGCTAAAGGAAAGCAAACTGCCAGTGGGCTCCGGACCTCACTGCCACAACTAGGCTGCCCACGGTCTAGCGGGGCTCTAGAGACAGGACTGACATTTCACATGGACAAGGACACGGAGGGCTGGCCGTATTACGGCCCTGACTACCCTATCCCTGCTTCACACAAGGAAAATTTTCCTCCCAAGCAAGCTATTCCCCAGCTGGTTCCTGCGGTCCTTCCTGTGATCGCAGAGATTAAGCCTCTATTTTCAAAGGCGGATTTTAAAAAGAAACACCGATTACAAGAGTGCCACAAGCATGACGAGTTTTATCTAAGTCAAAGACCAGAAGAGCCAAAATTATAGTCAGGATAAATCCTCCCATCATCTCACTCATTAGTCCATTGGTTTCATCAATAACGTTTGATGTTTTTTAGCCAACAGAAGGCAGCTAGGAAAGCAATAAAACTGTTATAAGTTCTTAATTGCCAAATTAGAGCTTACCTATCTGCTGTGAGTATACTTTGCCCAAATTCCTATTTGCTCTCTCTGAAAACCAGCTCCTATCAGAAGGACTCCTGGCCTTCATGTGAAGGATTTTTAGATGAACATGGTAGTAGCCTTCAGTTACACAGTACAGGCTACAGCCCCCTTTGAAGAATAAGCAAGCCGTAGCTTTCCAGCAGGTAGAGTAGGAAGCGGCAGCGTATTCAGTTCAGCCTGAGAAAAGATGAAGCCATAAATCTCTGGAATGTAAAAGGCATCTTGGTTGCTCAGTCATGCAGAGATCATAAGCTGTTCAAGCTCCCTAGATATTTTCTACCAATGTTTCTGAACCATTTCTGTGAAGAGCTACATGGAAAGAAAGAAAAAAAAGTCTCTTTTCAAACAGGCTCCTTGTCACTGCACAGCAATTCATATTTGTGCTTTTTTTTAAAAAAAGAAAGGGAGACCCACAAGCTGACCAAGGTTGGAAACCTACAGGTCAAAGCTGTGGTTGCACAAGGTCAGCAAACAGGACAGTGCTGCAGGCTGCTGGTGCAGTTGCTGTTGCATTGCAAACAACAGCAGAGCTAGCAAATCAGCCAAGGTGCTCATCCCTATCTCAGGGAAACTACACAACTCAAAGCAGAAAGTTGATGATTTGTGGACTGCAGCTTGGCTGCAGCACCATAACAGGCACCATGAACCATGAACCCACCTTCTCTTGCGAGCGCTCCACTAGCACCACGGCTCTGCCATGGCCTTTCAGGGCTGGTGGCACTGAACTGCAACTGCAAACGTTTCACAAACGAAACAGATCTCCCAAACTGCAAATGGGCAACATCTCGCGTCAAACGTGGGGCCACGGCTCCTGCTTTAGGCTGCCGAGACATCCTGATGGACTAGAAGGGGGCCACTGCACACAGATTGAAAGGCCGGTTTGAAGAAAACTTTTGGTAATATCAGAAAGAATTAAAACATTTATTGGGCATAAATATATTACATATACACTACAGATACAGTTAAGTCTTACATACATAGTGTAGTATTTGCAAAATCTATACATTAAAATTGATATGGCAGTTTTAATACAATGCATATGAAATAGTCTAAAATTTACAATACAAGAAAACTTATGATTATTTTTCTCTTAAAGTTGAAAAGCTTGGAATGTATGTTCCCATAGTGAGGTAAAAACATTTTGTTTTTTCAATTTAAAGAACTGTGCAAGGATAAGGTTCATACACATTCATTTAGGGCACTTTTCAATTGTGACACTGAATACGGAACTACTGTAGCCAACAAACAGAATTAGGAAACAACATATCGAGTTCATAGAGAAAAAGGCAGAAAAATATAAAAATATCTCTCTCTGTCCTTAAGTTTTTAAATATTTAGTGTTTCACTTTACTTTTTTTTTGTTCATAATTTCTTTGAGACCAGAGAGTTTTCAGATTTGATTCAATGCTTGATACTACCAGATCAAAGGACAAAGATACATGGAGAAAGACAATACATCATGAAATGGTAGTATTCACTGGTAATGGAAATCAAAACAGGAATGGTTTAAGATCTGTGATGCTTTATTTATTTATTTACTTTTGTTAATAAATGAATTACAATCAAATCTCTATGGCAGAATATACAAACTAAAATAACTTCAAATTAACTTATTTAGGGCCTGTCCCAACTCCTCCAGAACACTTTCACTGTTAACCTCAGAGCTGGACTCGGCTTTTGCATTAGCATGATAAGGGACACCAAACAAATTAGCAATGACAGAAATGCTTAAAGTGTAACAAAATGCTTTTCTTACACTTCTGCTTGCTGCTTGTAGTTTTTTTTTTAATTTCAAACATTCAGAAGTGATCAAATTATCTAAAGCATTTTTTTTATTAAAACTTTTTTAAAAAAGGTGTCAAGCTTGGATTTCTTAGCAGCATTGCTGAAAATATATTCAAAAAATAAAAAAGGGAATTCTTCAAATTTCTAGGTTTCCAAACTAGCTGTCTTCTTGTTTTAAAAAATACACTCTTTTCCCCTCCACTGAAAACAGCTATATATGCTTTGCTCACAAAATACAGATGCAAGGTCACAAACTTTCATATCACAAATAAATTTAAATAAGATGTAAATAAATTTGACAAGCCATGACTTTGGCAAAAAACAAAAAAATATATATTTAGCTCAATGCCATTAGTTTGCAAGGCTAAATTAAACTAATTATAGTCAATAACAAAATACAGAACATTTCTAATATTTGCTACATCTAGAGAGGCACACAGAATAATTCATCGATCTTAGCACTTTCTTTCCAGAGATGATTATGTTTTTGGATACATGTAAACGTTTGAATCACCGATAATGTTTTTTTTTTTTTGGCATTTAATGTACTAGATGCTCCCATCTTCAAAAACGCAAGAAAATGTAAGAAGATTAATAATACTAGGAATGCTGACAGGTAAAAAGTTGACCTAAAGTACAACAGTATAAAACAGACAAAATATAACATGCTACAGGGAGGGCGGGAAGGGGATTAGTACATAAGTACACTTTTTATTTTTTATTTTTTTTTACAATAAATAAAAGATTGCACTGTAATTGGTATTTAAAGTACTGTATGCAGTATATAGTATAAATAAACCTAAAACAAAAATAATGTTGTTTTTCCCCATTACTTTGGTTAAGGGAATATTATGCTAGTACAGGACACTGAATCTTAGACAATGGAGACAGAGCACAAAAGAGCTAGGACCAAAGCAAAACCAAGTAGCAAAAATATACAAAAACAGTAGGCAGGGAAATACACTGTGTCTGTTGCACCCTTTTGGAATCTATTTGCACCTCCAGCTCATTAATGTCCCTGAGGTACTTGCACAATGTTGACTTAATATAAATAATCCAATGACTCAAGAGTTAAAAATCTAGTATCTTGATGGATTAAAATGTGGGTCTGGGAAGGGGCGGTCAGGAGACCGGCTGGGAACGCTGCTGTAAGAGCAAGGACGAGATACCTGCAGGACTCTCGGCTGAGTTTTGCAATGTACCAAGTATTTTATTTAACCCTGTGGCAAGAATTACATAGCCGCCCACTTAAGGTACTTAGAACAAAGAGATCTCCCTTCCGATACCTCTGAGAAAGTTCTATAAAACGGATACCCCTCCAAAAAATGATCAACTGACAGTAAAGTTTGCTTACGTTGAGTGAATCTTACCTAATTCAGTAGAGGCAGTAGACTGTCACCAGCTCCAATCATATTAATCAGGCTGAACATAATAGAATAATATCTAGTAGTAGATTAAGAATAGTTATATACAGTGACAAACAAACAAGTTAAAGCAGCTTTTAAATAGCTGAACATGGGAATAACTAACTATTGCACAATGCCCTCTTACTTAAAATTACTGCTAGGAATCAAAATGGTAAAAAAAAAACCTATAATGCTTCATAATTTATAAGCAGTTTGGTTATTTGATTTCTTATACAGGCAGTTCATAGTGTTGTAACTGTAAAAGTGACATAATTAAAAAGGTTTTTAGACCGCAGGATATTTCTTCGATTTAAATGCACTAAACAGTTAAAATAACAGTGTACACTTTATCTTGAAAAAATGGGGCAAAAGTATTGTAGTGAATAAATCATAGGCAACATTGATAATACTGTTCAATGAAAACCTGGTACTGCTGACTAACACTGTATTCTAGTCTTACCACTATACACACTTGTGACTAATGTTTAAAAGAAAAAGAAGAGGAAAAAAAAGTGACTGATGATTAAAATTTCCTAAATAGTAACATAAAAGACTGTAAGGACTTCAGTGAAAACAAAAAAAATCCAACATCAAAAAAAGGAAAATTGGTGACAATTTTCAAACTGTGAAGGAAAAAAAAAAACTTGCTTTTGGTATCTGGTTTGCTTATTTCTCCAGTTTGACCACTTCCTAGTTATGAATTTCAAAAAGGTGCATCAAAACACTGATTTATCTTTCTTCAAGCTAGAACTGTAAAAACAAAAGAAGTATATAAAATGTATGGTAGAACAAAAGGCTTTCGAAAAGGAATATCTGAATAAATGTGTGGATTATAATGCGTAGCATTAGTTAAATTCATATCTCAAACTTCCATTGAATTCTCTACTTCATAAAGAAGTATTGTAATATACAGGCAAATATAATCGACAAACTTGCAAAGCCAAGCACGATGAGGGCTGCAAACTGTTCATCACTAGGAATCATGCTCTTGATCTTAGGGTCATCTAGGCTTCCCACTTCTCCTGCGAGCATGATCTCACTTCGCTGGAGCACGAAGGCAACGGAGGGGCTGAAAGGGCCGCTAAGCTCCTGTGAGGTATCCAAGCACCGGCGACACACGCACACACGAAATCGATAGTCTGTGTTGACTTGAAGGCCTGAGATTTGGAACGTCGTCTCATCTCCCTTGTACACCTTCAAAACAAAAGAGCAAAGCTGTATAGAAAAAGCGGTACCAAGCAACCCCCTCCTTTCCTCCGTAACGTGTCAGAACAATTTAAACAAGTCTTAGACGCAATATTCTTGAGTGCAAAATGAGCGTAAATACTCCTTTCTGAACAGAGGTACGAGAAATCTAGACCTGAAAGAATTCTGCGTTTCACATATAGCCACAGGTTGTAAGAAATTTAGCAGCGTAATTTTGCAAGGATTTGGGACAGAATTTTAAGTTAGGTCAAATCTGCGTCTTGTGAGGAAATATTTCTGCAGCCCCCAAGGGAAGCAGCTCTCACCATGTTAATGAAGGTTTCGGAAAAATATCACCATATAGTGTGTTGTATGAGAGAAGTCCCACTGTGACAGCTCTCAGTCTCAAGTGTTCAATAGACTGAATACACACACAGACAGACAAAACGTCAAACAATAAATCAAACGCAAGATTGTGGGTGTAATAAATATTTCTATACTGTTAAAATTCCACTGTACGCCTCAAACAGGTCAAAGACATAAGCACCATATTTGGCCCTAAAACAGCAAAAACCTGCAAACTAAGGTTATTGGAAAACATTAACTGCATAATCTTAAAATTGGCTACACATCTTAATGTACTTTCTTCAGCTTTCTCTCAAGAGTCAGCAGTTATGTCAGAAATGACACTTTTAGAATTGTGGAAACAATAAAATATTAATTCAAGTATAGAAAGCTCCTCTTGGTTGCACTGTATTTGTTCTTTTAACACACTAGATCACACACCTATGCTAGTAAAATGTAGGTAACGTATGACTCAAGAGAGCATGAGTCACAAGATGAGAAAGGAGACAGTTTTGCAATTTAAATGGAAAAAGACCATTGTAACCATTTATGAACTCCAAAAACAAATAACTAGTCAACAATTTATATAACAGAGAGTTGTTGAAACTGGCATTTCAGGAAATGAAAAGCAATGTGCCATTAAGTGCTTGTATCTCCTGGGAAAATAAAAAACGAAAAGTTCACTTAAATTCTTCTTTCTTTACTCATTTAAACAATTTCCTTTTCTCCTTGCCGTGGGAACGACAGGAGGTAACAGCAGCTCTACTCCTCTAAAGGTACGAATTCTAACCTCAAAAAGGGTAACAAGGGGGAAATTACAACTGAGCTCATAGGGGTTTCAAGCATCTTTCTCTAGAATAAGAAAAACAGCAAGAAAAAAAGACCAAAATAAGAAACATGCTCATCTAAACACCAGTTAAAGAATCCAACCGTCTTGCCCATACTGGCCCCTGAGACTTAGACTAAGCTTTTTCTTTTATTCTTTTTTCCGTCCTCCTTTTAAACTTATCTAAATCTTTCACAGGTTTTCCAAATAAAGTTCACGTGATGGTTATTTTAAGTTTGCAGACCAGCTAGAACTCAGCTAAGTAGACTTATGTTTCTTGGCCCCAGGATATAAATCTGGAAGAAACATATAAACAAAATTATTTCACCTTCAGCAAGTATTCTCAGTGTTCACAGCAAGCTCACTGGAACTCAAGCTACAGAGGAATACATCATATTCCTACCATAAGTATTTGTGTTTAACCATAGCTATGCTCTGCTGTCTGTCCTGTAATCTTTGCTTGCCTGTCCAAAGCTAACAAGAACTGAAAACTAGGGTTAAAGTAACAGATCACAGGAAGAAGAAAATTAGCAGTGCTGTAGCTGTCCATAGCAACAATATAAAGCTTGAAATATTTATTTGCAAAGTGAACCTTAATTCTACCTTCAACATCAAGAGAGTCACTGCCACTGTATTTTCAGAGGGCAATTCCATTTCCGCCCATCTGTCACGAGCAACTGCCTTCCTCTTACTCCACCACCTAAGCTCCATCTTTTAGGCAGCTGCTACTTCAGTATATTCACATACTGTCATGCAATGTAAATGCATAAATTTGTGTGCAAGTGTAGTTTCAGTGAGTATTAAAAAGGTGCATGTTTCCACAACACTAGACTCTCAGGATTCCTTTACTTCAAAGACTTATCTAACTTCTATTTCTTTTGACTCTGAGATATCGTAACTCTAAGAATTTATCCTTACAATGCAGCTGTAAGGCAAGGTATGTTCTGTGGTGGCTGTTGTAATTATTCGTTTCATTTCAAAACATATCAAAGGAACTCTAGATGTCTTTGCCATAAACAAAATCCTTTGCAGTCAACATTACTACTTCTAAAACAGATTAAAAAAATCCAATAAAATCCATATAATGAAGTTTATTAATAAATTTACAGTCTAAGCTTCACAAATTACATTTACCAAATACTAAGGATGGGATATATACAAACTGTCTTTGTATTAAAAAAAATCCATCCAGTTAAATTGGTTTTGTTACTCCTTTCTTCTGTTGGGGTGGTGAATAGCAGTGTAACTGGAGGCTAACTTTTGCTAAATCAAAGACTTGTATCATCATTACAGTCTAATAAACACGGATGACCAAGTTCACTTAAGACAGCCAGTCAGCAGCACTTCAATAAAGGCCAGACAGTCTAGTGAGAGAAGTGTGCATCTTCAAAAAAAAAAAAATGTTTGAAAAATAGCTCAAAGTCCATATTAATTTAGTAACACTCAAGAATGATAAAGACAAAACATTTCTTGTGGCTAGGAAGGTGGTGTAAAATGTCCTGGTTTCAATGGTTGGATGAATATTTAGCACTAATGGAGCTATGTCGTGTCTCAATGACAGGCAAGTAGTCCTTGTGCTCAATTATCATTCCCTTTTGACAGCAGCTGCTGCATCACCCATGCCAGCTGCAATAAGGACCCCGGAGCGCTTCTTTTCCAGTGGAAAATGCGCTGAGCCAAGTTCAGCTGTGCTGAATTTTGCTGGCACTTGTGTCTCCAGGACCACAAGGAGCCAGCCCAGGACCCCATCAGTACAAAGGTAGATGGTTAGCTGTGAATGCAGTTATGCTCTATGAACAAGCTTCACTACAAAACTGTGAAAAAAAATCATTTAATTTGATAATTATCTCAAAGGTCTCTGAATTTGTTAAGTAAATGTTAAAACAAATACCACTCTATAAAGTGGATTTTTTCAGATGTAGCACATTGCACTTCAGTGGCAAATAAGTCAGAGTAAAGAGGCTATCTGATTTGCAACTTTCAGATCCTAGAAACAGCTCTTTTGTTTTAGGCACCTGAGAATATAATAAAAACATGATGAGCTGTTTTGTTGGCTCCCTCAGCGAAAATAATCATCACCAGTCATACACTGCTGCTGAAGCCTCTTACAGCATTTGATACCACTGATCAATGCAGACAGCTCAGAAAATGCCTGTAGGCAAGCGTTTCTCAATTTCACAGACGTCATTAAAGAATTCCAACAAATCCTCAATCTTTTTGAAATAACAAAGATGACAGCTACAATTGCTCTATAAGCAACACACTGGAAAGTGGAAGATAATCTTACCTGCTTGTTGCACTCCATTGCAATGACCAGTGTATTTAATAATTAATAAAAAGCCTATTTTGTATGGTGATAGGAAGATCAAGAATCAGAGGCGGGCCTCAAACTATTTAGAAAACATGCTCACTGGAAAGGTTTTATTTCTTCTAAGTCACCTGAAAAATTCCTCTTTAAAAAACTGACTGGGATTATTATTTTATCCAGACTCAATCAGCTTCACTCACTCCACTGCTGAGATGGTCATAAACCCTGAAGAGCTCTGTGGACAGCCTTGTCTCCTAACCAAGGCAAGTAGGAGTCGCTCAGATAACCTTCCAGGAGGTGGGCTGCACTCAACGGCCCTAATAAATATCAATTAGTTGTTCCGTCTCCTTACACAACACTGGCATCAGAAGGCACAGAAAATAGGACAAGTTACACTAATAATACAGTGCTAATTCATAGTGTATAATTACACTGTATACTGGCATGCCCCTAACATAAGTGCCTTTGACTTGAAGAAATAATGATTTTTTTTTTGTTGAGTTGAGCTTTACACAAATTAACATTGCACGGAGTGTGTTTCAGAGACACATGTACAGAGTCTGAAACAAACAACAGTAATAAGAATTTGAGCTTGGTAATACAACTGAGCTCTCCGAGACCTGCACCCCTCGGTGCATAACGTGCCCTCCATCTCCAGAGGCCTTGGGCTGTATCCTCTGGAGACTCTTACGCATCTGACGGATCTACCCTTGTATTTTCCTCTTTCAGAATGCCTTCTGGGAGAGTTTTCTCTCAGAACTGTTGTGGCAGATCAAACACCATGCCTTCCATAATTCCTCAAAATTTTAAAGGTAAAGCATTCTGCCTTAATGATAAACAATTTAAGGGTTAAGAGGCTCTAATTTATCTATCTCACTGCCTATAAATACCTCTTATTAAGAGCTGGCTCCTCAGTGAGAAGATCCTTAGACCTTGTTGAAGCAGAAAACTAAAAGTGCTGCTAGCACTGCAGAATGCAGACAGTTCTGCAAACGCAAAATTCAAACTATCCAAACTAGGAATGATTTTAACACACTTGAAAGCTAAGTTCTAACTGAGTAAGTTTTGTTAGATGCAACTGCAAGAAATAGGAAAAAAACAAGTCCGGGTCGCTGACTCCTGGAGTCTGCAGTGATTTACTTCCTGACTTGTCAACAAAAGACATTTCAATATGGGATTTCCTAAAAAGAACTGTCAGGTTATGTGCTATTGCTCTTTGAAGCACACATAAAGGAACAGGTCATTCAAAAAACAGAAAAAGAAATAGCTCACTTTTCCAATACGGCTTTTAGGTACCTAAACTGTTATCTGTTTCATTTCAGTAAATCAAATTTTTCGGACACAATTCTTAGCAGAGAAATATTTGCACGTGTTTTCCCAGACGAGGGCAGGAACAGCTCCATCCGCAGTCTGAGAGGGCTGTTGACTACACTGACGTCACCTTCGCTACGTCAAACGGTGGAAAACGGCAGCTTACGCGATGCGGAGAGCTGCTTCTGCGGGGCTACGGCAGGAGAGAGGCAGCTCAGGTGCCGATGATGCAGAAACTGCAGCCACACACAAGGGCGTGCCAATGGCTAAAGCTGCACCAGGGCAAAGAGAAGCTAAAGCAACATAGCTTATTTTATAAGTTAATAAGGATGGCTGTTTTATATGATTTAAACGCGTTTCTTCAATGTAAGAGAGGAAGAAATACTACTGTATTTCAGGGGGGCTGCTCCGAGGTGTTCTTAGAAATGCCTCTGGAGAGAGCTTCCTCCAAGATGTACATACACAGCAACAGCTGATAGTCAGCACCCACATTGGGTAAAAGTCTTAAAGATCTCAAACTTGAGAGAGTTGAGAGAGTACATCACAGCAATGTGATGTAGTTTTCTCCTATTCATGCTTTGCTTCATAATGAATTTGCTATATTTATTTATTTTAGACACAAAACATACTAGACAGGAGTTATGATGTCCTGCTTACGCAGGAAAACCTGGTTATTTGTAGACGAAAGAACTAATCCCTATGAATAAGAGAAATGAAAAATGGCCACTTATTTCAGTTTGTACCCTACTCCGTGAGAACACGGCGCAAATGGTGAAGCAGACTACTTCATGCTTAGTCACCAGCAAGTGCCAAGATGGATTCACTCTTTGAAACTGGACTGTACTCTGTGATGCAAAAATTTTCCAGATATAGAAATCAAGTGTCACAGCTGCACAGCTCAGATGACATGATGCATGAGCACGTTCAGGGAGCCTGCACGCCTGATACCACTCCACACCACGTTCACAACTGGCTCACTGAACAGCCACATGATTTAGCTGCACTTTGAAAAGTCAAACATGAACCGTCATTAAAACGTTCTAACTCAGTTTAATGATGACAGGATTTTTCTTTTCCAAGCACTTATTTGAAAAGACTCAAATCTATGGTGTAAAGCATACAACATTCTTATCAAAAAAATCCACCAGCTTAAAACACCTAACACAGTATGAATGCTAACCCTGTACCACAAAAGGCACACTAATATCTTCATACTGTGCTTCCCAGAAGAGCAGTATATTTTTAAAATTTCTTGAGAGGGAGAATGTTTGATATGTCTATTTCTCATCTAGTGTTTTTTTTAAAAAAAAGTTCACATGCCTCATCATCTTGATTTCTATTTTCCACAGATGTTATTGCTTTACAATCTAATTGGCTTGTTCTACTCCAAAGCGAGACACCTGTGCATGAACTTATATTCACAAACTTTTATTCTTCTTTTAAACACTGAAATTAAGAACTAGAGATTTAAGTTAAAATAAAGAAATTTGTTTTATTAGTCAACTCTTAGCTATATTCAGCTGAGGTAAACCACCTGGCAGCAAGCAGGGAGATGTGGTTCCATGGATTTATAGCAGGTTTTCCTAGCTGAACTTCTTAAGGCCTTGCCATGAAATAATTGCCTTTAAATTGCCACAAACAGAATGATCTTGGCTTTTGGCAGCATTACTGACTTGTCACAGAGAAAAAGCTTCATATATGCATTGGTTGAAAAGTTGCCATTTTAAGATTATTTTAAAAGTGGATTTTTATTCTATATGCGTATATGCTCAGTGACCTTGACTAGTACCTAAATAATGACATTCCCTAATGACACATTTTATTTAAGTGAAAACTAAGCGGAAGGCAGAACATGAACACGATCCCTACTGGAATGCATCCTACCAGCCATGACAACAGCTCTGTTTAGACAAGCAGCCATCCCACAGCAAGATTTCCTCCTTCCTCCACTACCAAGTCTGACCTGCCTATCTGGGGATTTCTCACCTGAGGACAGATCTCAGTAGGCGCAGGCTCAGTAGGCTACGTTGCTCCAGCACAAATCTTCCTAGCTCTCAGGCAAAAGTCGCAGGGGGAGCACAGCTGGAACTGTGCTGTCCTTGGACAGTCGCTAACAGATGGCTACCACGAGGGAGAGAGAAGAGCAGAGCTCAGACTCTTCTCATCGCGGCTTGGGCTGGTAGAAAGCAAGTCGCAGAGCAGAAGAATCACAATTGCCTTCAAGAGGCTGCGTGAAGGTGAGTTTGAGGATGAGCAACCCTGACTGTGACATGACGTCCTGCACATCCTGTAAATACCTTGACATAGCTAAAATCATAGATTAGTAACAAGCAGAAACAAAACATCTGCTCTGTTGCATTTATTTTCATGTCAGAGGGGCACAAAAACCTGTTTCATGCAGCTACTTTTCTCTTTCTTATCCAGCTGTATTATCTATGTTTCTTGGAAAACACACTTGCAACTATAGAAACGCCAGTCACTCAGGCGCTGATTCTTCTAGTGGGTGTATTTAACAGTCTAAAATTCTGTAATATTTCTCACTTGTAGAAACCTTCAAAGCTGTTCATAAAACTTTTCTAAGGTAATATGTCCCTCGACACACATATGCAAAACATCTAAATCACTTGCAGAGAATAGATTTTAAGTTTAGCACTTGCACTTAAAATACAATTAACATATCACTAAAAATTTCTTTTTCAGCTAAATAGTAGCAAGTGACCAAAGACACATTCTTACACCACAGAAAATACGAAGTTAAATGCATTAACCAGAAAATCACTGGAAAAATGTATATATTTTATCTAAGCTAAGAGCACGCACATAGCTACCGCAACTCAGCTACGCATACAATAATTCAGTCATGTGCCCAAATGCCTAGAACACACCCTCATCTGTGATTAAGAAAAATTATTTAAATTAGTAAAACTAATTTCTGAGACAGTAAATTGCGGCAATCACCCTCTTTTCCATAGGTTATTATCAGCCAGTCTAACCACTAAATCTGAAGTGTCAGCTTTGAGAACCATTGCCAGGATCTTTTCCGAATGAGTCACTTGTGAAAACACAAGCTAAATATCTCTCAGCAGGGTCATGCTTCACATGTTTTTATGAGAAATGAAAATCTTTGATATAAAATCTTGAAGGGACCTTTTAATTTCCTTTATTGCTGTTCTTTTTCATATGACAGTTTCTTGATTGCAAAGACTAAGTCATTATCTACCTTAAAGGAACATGAAGCTGTGCCCAATGCTCCAGAAGAACGGCCTTCCAGATTTTGAAGCACTGAAGCTACATTTACTAAGCTGCATACGAAAGCTATACATTTAGGCTACTTTGTAAAGCAGGCAACAGCACAACGGGTCCACTTATCCACTTACTGCTGGCATTAGCAGAAGAGCACAGCACACACAGCTGTTCTATTAGCTACACCAGTGCCCAGAATATTTCCCGACAAAAACATTTAGGCTTCTATCTTTAACATCAGCAACAGCAATTGAATTGCTTTGTACTTATGTCCATGTTGTTACTGCAAATTAAAGAATTTTCAGAAACTCTCAAAAAAGGGCTTAAGAGGAAAGGCACTGTTGTAAAGAAAGTACCACCTTATTCACATTTTAAGAATTTCATTTCCTATTCCCTATTTCCTATGCGCACTCCCTGTTTTGGATTTGTCTGGAATCCACATGATAATGCAAGAAAGAATAGGGAGAAAATACAGCATAGAAGAAATGCATCATAAATAAGACGTATTTGTGATATATGAAATGAAGGATTTAGGTATGAAGGAGCTGCACTGTTTCAGCTGCTCTGGGAAAATGTCCACTTGTGATTTCTCATCAACATAGAAAATGAAAGAAAGATCAGTCATGTATCACTTATTTCATGGTTCCACAGTGCAAGAAAGTACACACAGCTTCTGTGGGCTAGTAGATGTGCAGTAAACTTGTCCTGGGGAACAGATCCAAGCATCTAAACCCTGAACAGGAATGGGATGGCTGAAGCAACCAATTTAAAGATGTGTTTGACTGAAATCCTTGCTAAAAGGTTTTGAGAGATACCCTGGGAATACAGGAACTGGCTTAGGAATTAGGAAGCTAATCCATCCAGTTCATCATCTCAGCTTCAAACAGCAATCGGTAACAGCCAGTTCAGAAGAAAATATAAGCAGAAGAAATAATAGTGGGCAGATCGAATTCTGACTTTCCAAAGGTTAGTTCAGTTACGGTGACTAACTATGAACAGAGCAGAAATCACTCCAATAAGATAATGATGTTCTACATCTCTCAGCAGAGAAAACAACATATTACAGCCCTTAATTTTGACTCGGCCTTTACTGAGGCTCACCTGATGCACCACCATAGGGTGTAATTCAATTTAGTGGAAGAAAAGCAGCAAAGACAGTGTTCAAAAACACTTCCATTTTACTGTCAGTTTATCAGTGTTAAAAACAGGTAATTTTCCTACCTGCTTATATTCAGATTCTCTTCCAACCAGTACCTGCAGGATGTAACCAACAGGATCTCCCTTCATGGGTGGGACCATTTCCCAGGTGATTTCACAGGCATTTCCTTCCAGCTGGGTCACTCGAGGGGCTACAATAAAAATAAATGCAGTAGCACTTTAATATAAAGACTCTACTGACATGTCACTCATTTTACACGCACTGTAACATATAACAGAACATTTTTAAAGAGAACTTCAGGACATAAGGTTTAGTAGCAAAAAAATCTGTAATTATGCAGCTAAAAATCAGATTGCCATTAGAATTGAATGGAAGAAATAAAGCTGAGGCTGGCCTGTTAAATTACTCAAAACTTCCATTTATTTCAAGACAGTCTTGCCTGATTAAGTAGTTCAGGATTCTTGTAGTATCAAACTATAGCAAACACTATGCACAGAAAATTGGATGCAATTTAGATCTGATTAACACGAGTTTACTGTAGAACATAGTTCACTTCTGTAGAACTAAAGTGATCTGGCTGTAGAGTATGTCTTATCTGTCAGCTGTGCAACCTGCAAAGGTTGTACAGTAAAAACCTTGAACTTTAAAAATCCAATTGCAATGTCATGCACTGTTTTTTTCCAAGCAGAAGCCAATTCACAAATTACACTTGCATTACTAAAAGCAGAAATTTCATTATGTTCTAAGCAAACACTTGTACCCATGGAGATGTCTGTCCCACATTTTAAGGCAGCTGGCTACATACCATTGAAAGCAAGCACTAAAATCAAACTTTTCATTCAAGAAAAAGATGAGAGAAAGAATGAGAGAAGGGAAGCTAAAAAATGTTCTATATTAGAGATGAAGCCCAGTCTGGGAACCAGAAGTACAAGCATAACTTTAAATACTTGCTCTCATATCTAATTCTGAGCCTTAAATTCAGATAAGCAGACCTTATTTTAGCCTATTTTTAGTGAGACCTGTAACCAGTGCTTTCACCGGAAATGCAGGAGTGATGCAGAAATGCTGCCTTCCTTGCGAAGGGATCTCTCGCCAGCGGAAAGCTAAAAACCCCGCGCTCTGCCCCGCTGCGCGGCACGGCAGCGGCACGCGCGTGCGTACAGCCGAGCATCTGCCACAGGCAGGCATCAAAACCGCCGCGGCAGCGTTCCCGCTCCACCGAGCTCTTTACGGAGCGGAGCCCGCAAGCACGTGACCGAAAAATTAAACTGTGAGGAACAACGGCGCTAAACATTTTACTGAGCAGTTACTGTGTGCACGTGCAAGGACACGAGCTGCTTAAAGGCAATAGAGCTTCGCAGCCCTGGGAAAACAGACAACAGAGGCTATCAAAGAAAAACGCTGCTGCTGCTGCATACATCACACGAGTTTTAGACTAATTTGCTGCTACCCAGGAGGAACACATGAATTACATGCAGACCCAAATGAAATCAATACCTATTTACTTCTCCCTGCACATCTGCCTGTGTTGAGCCACTGGTAACAGAAGCCTTCATCGCAGCTGACAACATCCTTAGCTGCTTTCCCTCCTCCTTCCGTGCCTCACCCTGCTACACTTAGATTTTTGTCTGACGTTTACCAAACTCTGCCATTAACAATACTGCTATTTTAGAGCTGGCAACAGCAGGCAAATAATTAGGATACTTTGTAGGAGAACAAACACGTGCTTATGAGGCATGGAAACCTGTACAAAGTTTATGTTGCTCTAACACTGAAGGGAATCAACACAATTATTTTGTTGCCTGCCTCAACAGAGCTGCTCTCCCCGTGGCACTGCTTTCTCACGGCAGTGCTCGCTAATGCAGTTTTTGTTATGCCTTTTTCTTTATTACAGCCAGCGGTCTGTCACGTACCTACGGTCCCAACCCACACATGACCCAGGGTTTGCACACTGTATCTTAATGGTTTGATATTTAGTCCATAGCATGAGTCATATCTAACAGGCACTGAAAACTCAAGCAGGAAGGGAGTTCAAAACAAAGCAAAAATCTAAATGAGACCTGAACATACTAAAATGGATTTCCACCCAACAAACAGGGACGCGAGGACAGCGCGCACTGGCTGCCCTGGGCTGGCTTTGCCCATTTAGTGCCAGTAAGAGAAGCAATGAGACAAATAGTAACATACTGACTTAGCACGTGGGTCTCTGACAAAAATACATGCTCAGGCTGCGAGGCACATCTTCACTGCTAGCATCCCCTCCATGAGCCTGGTTCACCCGGCGGGAGCTCCCTCACTCGCTGGGTAGGCAAATCTCACCTGAGGACAGCTGTGCGGTAGGAGGCGATAAGCATCCCTCCCCCTCGGGTAAGCGTAACCCACACTCGAGCTCCGCACCAGACAAATACAGGTATCTTCGTCCAAAAGCAGCACTGGAGCAAACGCGAAACCCCAGGCAACGTCCATGGGAAGATGGAGGCGGGCTGCTCGCATGCACTGATTCTAGTGTAGTGAGGCCAAATCTCCCTGTGCTCCCTCCGCACCCAGGGCGAGACAGATGCTCTTGGGGGTGGTTCAAAGCAGTTAACTTCAGGGCCAGGGAAACTGCACGCTGGCAGTGCTCTCCCCCCTCTAAACCCTCCAATCACGAACGGTGTCACAATCACCCAAACCAGGTTTCAAAAACAGCAAAGCAAATGAAAACTCTGACAAATCCTAACGGTTGCTATTTCACACAGTGCATGGTACTGTTTGACAAACGAGTTTAAAGCACAAAGGAAAAACAGATCAGTGTGGTATCTGATTTTAGCTCTGTTTATCTGACAGCCAGTACAGCAAATCTGCTGCCTTCATAATAATTTTTTATGAACGGACTTGAACGTAGGGTAGACTTCACACAAAATAAAAGAGGTTTTGTTATAAAACTCCATTTTAATTAGGTCTTTTTTCTTCTAGTGGAAAATATACTAAATGAGATAATCTACTATCTTATGCATATGAAATATCAATGATTTTATAAATTGAAGAAATAAACTCTAAAGTGCTAAGCTGAACATCATCTATACACTTTAAAACAACACGCAACTTTACTAGAGCTTACGTTGGCATGTATACATACATACATACTATAGCACTTATATCCCTTATTAAGTGTTCCACTAAGCCATAGTAATAGAGCAACCTCCTATAGAACAGTAGTGGTTTGTACAACATTTATGTTGCTCATCTGAGATTTTCTTCAGTGATAATTTAACTTCCCACCATAATCCAGTTTCACTACTCTCAGCAATATGCAAATAGAGCACACCAATTTCTTACGCACATTATTATATACTTAGGTATGGCCTTATAAAATTACATACTTAAAAATTACTTAAATAATTACATCATTCTCATGTATGTAATATGTTACAAAAAATCTTCTATCTACCTTTGATTGCAGGTGGGACTGATTTAGTTGTGCAGAAGGTGCAGACTTCTGAGAAAGGTCCTTCCCCAGCATCACTGACAGCCTGTATTCGAAATGAGTAACAAGTGGATTCTGTCAGCCTTTGTATCTTGTACGTATGACTCGGTCCCCTGTAAATTGGAATAAACCTGGAAACAAAGAAATTGAGAAAACAAATTACACCAGAGTTGCAGTGACACTTCTGGCTATTATGCACAGTGGATCAAGGCATCTATATTGTGAAAATTGTCAGAGCATGCTTTGCAAAGCTATTAAACCTAAGTATAAAAATGGTATGTTATTAATATATAAACAATGATTATTAGATTAGGGAAATGAGGAGATCAGTCTCTTTTGCAATTAAAACTTATCTTGCAAAATGATTATATGAATTATGTGCAAAACCTTCCGTCAGTGCATCTCCTACTACCTAGTAATCAAAATGGATTAACTGTGTTCTGCTACAACACACCAAGAACGCTGTTAGTTTAAAAATAATTAAAAAAAAGATTAAAACTTCTAATCTTTTATTGCTTGACTTGGTTCTTATTCCCACACCAGATCTTACTGTTGTCCATGTCATCATAAAGCCAGAGTAACATTATGTAAATCAGGACATAAGGATTGGGGTTAATATATTATACGCTTTCAGTTTAAAGAGTTTATAGACTGAAGATGGACAAACAACAGCCGAGACAAACACGCTCAGAGAGAATACACTGCGGATCATGTGTGCAAAGCAATAGGAAGTGTATGATTACAGAGAGGGTATCAGATAGGCAGGCTGGGATGCCAGTTGACAAGATTTGGGAGACAACTGTAGTGATGTGTCTGCTTGAGAACAGGCTGTAAGAGCAGGAGAAAGATACACTAAGGAAGTGGCTTGCAAAACACTTCCTTGGACAATGCCAGACATCACCACGCGTTGTTTCCAAGAATATAAAGCAGAACAAAAATCAATGGCACTTAGTCAAAAACAAAAAACAAAAAACCTCAAGTTGCTAAAGAGAATCTGGCTTCTATTTTCAGTTGCTCTGCTCAGATAAATGTTTTTCAGTATGTCATACATTAGCCAGCAACTTCTAAGCATTTCTTTTCTCTAAAGACCTTGGGCTCACAGGGGCCGAGCAGAACGGGAACGAGGGTTAATACAGAGGAAGCGCTCGGCATGCTGCACCAAACCATTCAGCCTCTGCTCAAGAACAAGGTCTTCCTTGCAAGAGTCCTGAATCTGGAGAATATAAAATTCACCAAGTAGGATGACATGGTTTTATGAAGATTTAGTATACCTATTCAAATATCCTAACTATTTCAGCTGATTTGAAATCATCAGGAAGCCAATGAAGTGATGTGTTTTTGACCTCCCTTATCTAGGCACTAGCTCTATCCTGGATAATAAGTCCCGACCCCTTTGGCTTTGCACAGGATGTACAGTATAACCAATTTGAGCATTTCAGAGAAACTGGGGCTGTCGTTAGCTCTCAGGGTCAGAAATCAATTCATATTAAATTATGATTGAAATCCACAGAAGTACAAATAGAGAGACCAGGAATCATCTGTAATAAAAAGAAATGTTCAGGTAATTTAAATTGCTGAAAATGTACTCTGAGGACTAATTTGACTTACTACCCTCACCGAGTTTTAGTTAGCCCCTCACTTTGACTACAAATCAAAGGTCAACATCAATAAATTTTTAGCAGCAGATTTTAAAGCCTATTCCTAAAGGAAATTTTTTCAATCATACGCCTGTGCAGTTTTAAGCAGAATTGCCTGCCAGCCCAAGTTTTTGAGGTTCACATAAGCTGCAATGGCAATTTTCAAAAGACTTGACAGCAGGTCTGTTGCAGGAGTGAGATTTCTTGGGATTCACCACATGATCAGCAAACCACAAGCATTTTGGATAGTGTTACAACTGGAAATAAGACTGCTCAACTCTTTCTCTCTCTCTCTCTCTCCCCCTCTTTACTTTTTGTCAATCACACAACTGTCTCCGAAACCACCACAGTACTCACAGAAGTGCACAGCCTTGTCTCTCACTCTCATCTAAGGCTGTAGATACCAAAATAGATGCAATGCAATATTTAGATTAAAATTGTCCTTGCAATCATCCACGAAGCTAGGTAAGCATGGGAGGACAAACATACCTTGCCAGCTAACAGACATGTACACTTCTATCTCATTTTGGGCTGATGATGAGGCCCTTGCTAAACATATTGATAGAACAGCAATGAATTTTAGTTCTCTAATTAGTGTTTCATCTTTCAAATACGATCAGTCGAGGTTTCATAACACTGAAAAAGTGATCTGGCAAAACACTTCAGCTTCTCCAGTCATTTGGGAATTGGAATAATATTCCCATCCACTCTCCATCTCCACCTCCTTTTACTTTTATATCTCTATCGCAAGGAACATCCATAAAGAAAGCAAAAAGCATTCCAGAAAAGCTCTCATCCATGGTCAGCACACAAGACAAATGAAAGCACATTTAGCTACCTTTCTTCAGAAGATGACTGTTCTGATTTTAGAAGGCTGATTATTAAGTCAATCAAATTCAATTGCTGTTAAGCTGTTCTATGATAATACTTCATAATTGTGTTTGAAGATGCATATCATGATGTAGGAAATGTAATGCAGACGGAACATTTCAACTTCAAAACATATGTGACTTTTTTGGTAATAATATAGTATTTTCTTCAAGTCTAAAGCAGGCACTTCATAATCCTCCAGAGTTATTTCTGTTATTTTTAAAAGCAGTGTAGTTCCCATTTGATGTAGCCTGCTATAGAATTGGAGAAATATGTCCTACCAACTTTTTTCAATCTCCTAAGTTTTCAGCTGAAGAAAGATTGCAGTGAACTTAACACTGAACCAGTGTGATTGCTTGTGACTGCAATGTCAGCATACATTACAAACTGCTACAAATAAGACAATTTGTTCAAATTAATGCAATTATCTTTTTTTAAAAAAACTAAAGACAACTTAAACATGTACATTTAAGTCTCAGCTTTGTGTACCTTTGTCTCCTTGGCAAGTCTCGTGTTGTCCACTGCTCTTTATGTTCCAAACCCTTACCAATTCTTTTCACTCATCTAACAGAGCTTTATATGATTCATAAACTGAATGCGAGCAGAGAGAACACAAGTCACATACTCTGTACAGCTAACACCACAACTTACACATTCAGCCACAAGAGATGGGAAGCTTGTACTAGAATTAAGTGCAGAGTCCAGTGGAGCTCTTCTCAGCCATTCTTGATGTGCAGCTAAGCTAGAGATACAGGGATGAGCACATGGCCTTACAAATTACCATTTGTTGCCTCCTCTACCAAAACAGGAATGCTCTTAGTTGGCCAAACTGCAATGTTCAAGCAGTTTAGTTTAAGCTTCATGTGAAACAGTGCCCAAATACTAATGCTGATGTTTGAGGCACACTTCCCACAGAAGGTGTACTAGCTGAGCCTGCCCCAGCCTCCATGAGCTGACTGTTCCCACCACCATGCTGCTCCTGTGGTGCATCTTTTTGTAGGGTTAAATGGTGATCTGGATTAGAGAACTAGTATGGGTTAAAGAGCTACATAAATAGGTTATTTTTATATTGGATTAGTTCCCTAGCCTGGTTCAATGTTATGGTAAAAAAGTTGCACTGGTACAACTTTGGGAATATTATGGGGACACAAGTGGTTTAAACAAAAGTTTTATTTTTGTCAAAGTGCCAAATAAATGCCAAAAGTTTTCCTGACCTAAAAAATAGAGGTGCATTAACTTTGGTTTCTTATTTCTTTCTCAATCTCCCCTCCAAGGTGGAGGAAAACTAAACACGAAGTATGCTTGCATCTTAGCCAAGTATGCATTCCCTAACACCCACCTTTCTGCAACTTTCTCTAGGGAAGCAGACACTTCCCAGAGCATCCTTCCCCTCTCATCTCACTTTACTGAGTTGAATTACTCTCCTTCCCAGCCATTCTCATGTCAGAAATGGATCATTCATTTACTAACAGACAGTGGAAAAGACAGAACATAATGTTCTAGAATGATTGTTTAGAAGATACCACTGCTGTTATTTTTTCATCAATACCTTTTTACTCTCAATCAAGATCTTCTTGGAAATGTTTTACATGTTGTAGTTATTTTGTTTCCTCCTCTTCAGTCACTCCCAGTCAAGCAGAGGATTATGAATGTGCTCACTCTGCTTTCATTCATTAGTTCACAGCACATTTTAATCAGCAGGTTCCTTTTCAAGCTCTTTGGTTTTGTTTATAGTTTAATAACACATTTGTTCTCACAATAATTCACTTTGGAAGAAAATCTAATGTATGGCACTGAATAAGAGCAATTTCAAGCCAAGTACAATGGCTAAGAAGCAACCTGAGTGATTCTTTTACTGTCTCCCAGAAAAACGTGGTGATCTGCTGCAATTCTGGCTGGAGAGAAATCATTAATACACCAATGATCTAACCTGGTGACCTGAGGCTTCTTTTGAGAATATGCAGCCAATCACATAATTTCAAACCAAAGTACATGAATTTCACAAATCAATAACTACTTTAATAATATTATCACAACAATAAAAAAATCCCCGTTTTCTGCACAGTTATAGCCCTCACCTACTCTCTAGACTGTTCCTCTATTTTGTTTAAAGAACATTATCAAACCCTCACTGGTTTGTATGGTTCCCCCCCCCCCACCCCACCAACAGCTCCCTACACTAGGAGGTGGCACCCAGGAAAGCAGAAGCTTCAAAACAAAAACATCTAATTCACCACAAGGGACAGAGAACATTCAGTTCTTTGCAGTATTTCAGCTAAAAAAAAAAAAAAACCCTTCCAGATCCTCTGCTGAGCATAGCTTCACTGAAGTTCACGCATCTCCGCTCCACTCACAAGCTCGGCTCAGATCACTGAGCTCAGTGCTCCGTGGGCCCCTGCACCTCAAGACACCAACGGGGCCAATGCTTGCTTATTAATGTTCTGCATATTAAAACTTGCCTGCATTCAAATCATTGCCAGCCACAGCTGGTGGGAAGGTTTAACACCTATCAGCTTTCAAATGAAGTTTGTTCCTGCTGATGCAAGAAAGCATCATTTAATTTTTACTAAATCTAGATGCCAGAAGTAGAATTTAATTAATTTATTAAAAGGCAAATGATACCGAGAAGAACTTTAGGTGGATGTCAAAAGAGAGGTACCTTTTCAGTTTTTCAAGTTAGGCTGTAGAGGAGCCCTGAAGCCAGGAGGTAAACAGGAAACATGATGAATAATAATATTATTCATCAATTAATACTGCTCATAATCCAACAGTCATCTCCTTCACCAGCTGGTAAGAGCAATAAGCACTTGGAAATCTCTCTATCAACCACACCTTAAAGGTACAGAGTAGGCTTTTATTCTGTTTACTGGCAGAGATACATGTGCAGAAATCAACACACATTTTTCTGTTCTATTTTGGTTTAAAATCTTCGGCTCCCAATGGAAAGTTTGAAATCAGCAACATCTTCCACCCCCAAATCTACCTTTTGCAAGTAGGTGCTGAGGGAAGGGAAAAATCTGGGTGGAAGTTCCTGAAAGGGTTTCACACCCAGTGACTTCCCCAGAGCCTGACTTCCCATCCTACCATGAGGTCAGGATGGAGCTGTGGAGCAGGCAGACAGGATACCTTGGTCTCTCTGACCTGAAGACATGGATCCTGAAAGGTACCTTAAAATATGTATATTTGTTTACAATATGTCTAGAAACAAGCCTCCTCAGTACACTTCAATCTAATTTTTGGTTGAGAGACGTAAAAACATGACCACTGAAGGAGACAAGTCTGTCTTATACTTAGAAGAGCAAAACTAAGTGGAGAGAAGAAAAAGGAAAGGAAAGAAGTCGTAAGAGGTGGAAATAGTTTTGCTTCCTATGTCTATCTAGCATATTGTATCAACTGAGAGGATATGCTGGACATTCCAATCCACAGGCTAGACCAACAGCACATGCAGCCCAAAATTGATTTTTTGCTTGCTTCTACTACATCATCCTTTCACCTACAGCTGAGTTTGACCATGCAACCCGTATTTACCATAGATAGTCACTTGTCACATATCCAGAATTATTGAAAATGGAAATACTCCTGACATATTGCCAGACAGGAGAAGGTTGCAGCTCCTTTTGGTTGCTGCTCTTTTATTCCCAAGGCAGTCTGCCAGGCTGAAGCCCTTTAGACTTCTTGGAAGTTGGCAAAGTAGTTGCACGGAACCTACATAAATTCTGCTATTTTATACAGGTGGGAGATGGACACACACTAAGAGAGAAAAGCAACTAAGCACCTTGAAAATCAACTTCTAAGGATGAGCTAGAGATAGTGAACAATGTTTAATACTGAGTTCAGTGAGTCCTGAGAAAAACACATAGTAAAATCTCAACAGCTTCAGGGCACATTCAAGGAAAAATAAAAAACAGATCAGTAAAGTATCTGACAAACACCCCCCATGTGGAACCACATAACAAGCCAAGGATCAGATGGAAAAAAAATGAATACTGAGCACAAGTTAATAGGAATTTGCAGCATTCCACTGAAAGATTAAAGGGAAATTAGGAGAACATCCAGTGGCCCATAATAGCTATATAGTCAAAAAGAAACAGATTACAAATTAGACCGCAAACAATACCATGGTTTATAATGGCAATACATTAATAATTAACTAGATATAAATAAGAGTAGGCTTAATAAAGCTAAAGCCAAAACAGGGAAAAAAAAAAAAAAAAAAAAAAAAAAAGAACTAAAACCCCACAGTTCAGTGATGATAAATCAATGCTCTTATATGCATTTTTTTGCAGCATTACAAACCACTTTGCAGATATGGTAACAATTATTTTTATCAACCTTAAAACAATATCTTCATAATCATTTATCAAAATAACATTCTTAGTCATCTGGATGGAAACAAAGTCTAGGATCTACTTTATCAGCTTTAACAAAATCAAGTTGGAAGTTAGAGATGTGCCCTCTAAGGAAAATCAGCTAACGAGCTCCTCACCATAAGCCAGACCCCACTAGCACTTCATATATTAGTTATCATACCGACAAAGTATCATTTTTCTTACGAGTTTGTTACAAACACTTAGATCTAGCTTTCATTACAGAGATAGTCTTTGGTCCTGACTGTGTTCTTATATATGATGAATATTCAGCTACACCCATGAAGTCTGATGGTGCAGCAGGTGCATACTGGGGAAAATGTAAGAGAAAATTGGATTAGTATAAAGGGGTTTCATTCTAACTACTGAATTTCCCAGCAAATTAGGGAAACTTTGAACATACTTACTGAAAAGCATTTAGTTTTGCGTCTCATTAGAGTCCTAATATCCTGAATAAATCTTATCTCAGACCTTTAATATACTTTTCTCACACATCACTTTGTCTCAAAAGGCGAGGTGACTCATACCTACTAAAAACGACATTTTATTCCTGTTTCTAGGAACAAGCTGAAATGCATTTACAAGTTTTTTAAACTGTCCCTTGGGATATTTTTTCTTTATTTGCCCGGCACTCACTACAAAGCCTCAAGTATCCAATCACAATGTTCTTACTACAACTACTGCTACTATTAATAGCAATACTCATCTATACAATGCAACATTATCCAAGTAAACATAGGCTATTTTAAAGACTTTTCTGAATGACGACTTTACTCTGCAAGCCTAGCTAAATAGAAACTGTGGCACGCCATATGTCTTGGTGTTAATTGTTCATTTCCTTTCATCATTTTTTTACTCAGTATGAAAATTATTTTTCCTGCAGGTTTTTGCAAAGATACGTCAGTGTATCTAATTGTATATTTTAATAGAATTTTACAAGCCAGTAGGCCAGATACATATCAATAATTGCTGTTAAAATGGGTGCAAATTGTTTTGATCAAATCATGAGTGTAAACAGTTTTCTAATCAGACTGCTTGAAACTTGCAGTAACGAGATAATGGTTATGCTAGTCATCAGAGGGAATGTTTAGCAATTTATCTCTTTTTCTATTCTGCCTCCCTGTTAATGCAGGGCAAACATACACGCCAAGGATGATACACAGCAGAAAAAAAAGGACCATTTCCCACATCATGTCCCTTAGATCCAGTGAAAAACTTGCATGTCTCTGCTGTTTATACTCAGGCTTTAAAGTCTCTACTCTGCACCTACCAAATAGGAACAAGGATAGACAACCTGAGCCACTGGAAGGTAACTGACAGCCTAATAAGCTTACAGCTCGGATGTCCTCTGCTGCCTGCACTAGATTAATAGCGCACTCCTTGGCCAAGGAACATTATGGGTGATGCCTCCTGAAATAAATGAAACGGCCTTCAAAAAAGAGCTGGGCTGTGGCACCGCTCAGCTTTCTGAAATCGTCAGTCTGCTGTTTTGTTAGGTGGAATAAAAGACTGCAAGAGCTCTCTGCGTACCGATCTGCATACCAAGTTTTTACTACTGCTTTACAAATCTTGGTGATGAAGTTTGGTCAGTGCACAGCTTCATAAGAAAGCACCACTGGGAAAAATGCCTTCCCTGCTGAAATTAATGGGTAAACTCCAAATGATTCAATGATGCAGGATTTTACGTTAATGTAAATTTGAGCATTAAGTCATCAGTCTCTTTTGTTGAAAAGAAAGTCTTCGGCAATCTCAAGGCAAGAATCTGCAGGAGTTGCTTCAGAGCAGCTGTCCCATAAAGAAATTGCTATGTTCGGGAAAAGCTCTCCCGCTATTCACACTAAGGTAAAATTTCCCAAGTAGAAAGGTATTATGTTAGCTGGTTGCAATTCCCTCCTTGGAGTAGCTAGAATTTTCCAGGGCTACCTGTATTAGGGTATGGGGTCAAAACTCGTTTATCCATTAAGTAACAACAAAAGCATTTACAGTTTAGATTATCAGTAAACATCATCTCCTACAATCCATTTGCCAAAGCAGCCTTCTAAAGAATAGTGATCCTTCACTGATATTTTTAAAGAGTATATTTAAATTACTTCTTACCCAACATCACCAAGGATTCTTTCTTAATATATAATTACAGATAATTCTGTGATTTTATGTGTACATGAAGGTCCAAATAAAAGTATCTCAACTGCAATATATATTAGTCTAAAAAAAACCAGAAGCAAATGATGAATGACCCACTAATAATGTATTTGCTAATTCTCCTTTTGAGACTGGATATTGTAAGCATTTCAAGACATTAAGTAGTATAATTAGTTGTAGGAACAACTAAAGACTAATTACCAGTGGGGGGGAGGGGAAGCATTACTATAATTAGGCTCATTTGTTTCATTTGGAGAGGAAAAATACACAGTAATGTGGAAAATAGTGCAATCTGGTTAACACTATTTTCTTGACATTACTAAGTCAGGAAACAAAGTCACAACTGATAGTTTATTTTAAAAAGAAAGAAATTTTATAGTCCTTTTAGACGTATAGGTCAACTGCTCCCAACTAACATTTCCATGTACTGTGCTTTCTAGAAAAAGATTCTTCTTCATTTCCACTTAATGCTACACATAATTGAAAGGACAAGAGATGCTAATTTGATCTTCCTAAATGTCACACACTGAAGAGTGAATGAGGGATAAAGCAGGTGCATTTCGGACACACACACCTTTGCCAGCCCCTACATTAATCAGTGCCAGAAGATTTCCAAGTATTCTGTTTCACAAGGTCTTGCAATCAATGAAACATTTAGTCTGCAGCAACTTGCCTGTTACACCTTATTATGGCATGGGAAAGTTAAAACCAATTCTTAATGACCAAGACACACTCAAAAGCACTGGCTGACTATCACTGCATAAAATAAGGATTTTATCTTTAGAAAAAGGCTATCAAAGCTATTGGGCTTGAAATCTGACTCAATGTTGATTCTCTTTTTGAAAAGGATTTGCTCACTTTGCTTCTTTATTTCTAAAAATTTTCAATGGCATTTAGAAGTTAACCTATATTTTAACCCTTGTGAGTAAGCAACCTTACAATACACGAACTGCTTGCACAGATTCACTGGAGAAGGGAAAGTTGTACCCTGAGTGAGGGGATTTCAGTATAGAGAAAGAATAAAAATCTTCTGAACCACTAGGGATATGACAGAGGTTAATCCTCTGGCTCAACGAGTCTGAGTTATGCGTAGCCTTCTCAAAAGTCAGAAGCTATCTCTTCTGTAAGCAGAGGAGACACTATGAAACTTTTCTACAACTCATTCAATACCATGAAAGATCCCAAAACACCCTTCTACATCATTTATTCTGTGTCATTTTTCACTATAGGCTGGCCTTATATTATTCCATTCAATGTCCATCGTTTACCTGCATTGACCTGTATTCCAGGATTTTTCACAGGCATTCACATGAATGAGTAACTGCTCAGCTGTGGTGGGCTTTATTTTATGGATACGATCTAAGAGCAGACTCCTATCACCACAACTAACTGCTGTTTCTACCAGTTCACATGTGGGCTGTTCCTCTCCATTCATTAGGAATGACAGCTCTCCAGAACATACACACTTCTTTGCTGGATCCTTTCTGCAATATCTTTCGTTGTGATAGATGCACACAACAGGGACTATGAGAGATGGAATAAAAAAATGGGTCTTACTGCCAAGACCTGCCAGCTCCAACTGTTCTCAAACAGGGCACCGAACAAAGATAACAACACACCAAACCTGCTCATATGCTGTGCCCATGCTGGTGGGCAGTCAATCAGCCTGAGGGCTCGAGGCTAGGGCTCATTTCCGATATTAATTGAACTAATTGCTACTGTCACAACCACTAAAAGAAATCATTTTATGAAAGGACTCCATTCAAGCAAAAGGAAAAAAAAATCAATGCAGTACAAACAAAATCAAGTAGTTTCGGTGCACCTTTGGGGGCTCACGTTTACTGTAATCCTAATCAAAAGCTTGGAAGACCTAGCAGAGGGACAAGCGCAAGGAACAGTAACTGCTCCTAATTAAGTTCTTAAGAGACCATTTGCAGTTAGAAAAGTTTGTGCAAAAGCAAATGGTGATGCTAGAAAAAGCTCTCATCCTCTGCTGCCAGGTAACATAACATTTTATTCTTACAAGGAAACTTATTATTTCTCCAACATAAAAACAGGTTTAAAACAATTTATGGTTCCTCACCATCCTACCTGCAGTGTTACGTGAAAGCAAACAAAAGAAGCCTGCTGGATGTTTCTTTATTGTTGACTTGATCACATGCTGCTGCAGGTGATAGGCTCCTGCCAAGCATCATTGCACTCCGAAGAAACTGTTTTATCAGTCAGAATTTCAAATGGGCATTTATATTCACTGAACACCTCTCAGTATTAATACAAGGGATAATGTACCCTCTCTGCATCTCTCCGAGTTGAGACAGTAGGAGGTATTTAGGCATTACTCATGGTGGTTTCATTACTTACAATTAGAGCTGTTGGGCTAGATCTTTAGCTGGCATAAACTTGGCACAGCTCTATTTAAATTAAAGAAATCACGCTAATTTACACCAAATTATCTGTACTGAAGGTCCCTAAAGATTATCTACTTGATACATCAATTATTTTATGTAATTAAACCAGCTGAGAGTGAGTGTTTCTTAGTAAATTATGAGCCATCTATGATATTTATTCATTGAAGGGATCAGGCTTAAGCAACATTCACATTGTCCTCCCCAACCCCGATTTTGGAGCTTCTTGACCACATCTGTTTGTACGGAAAAGACTTGCAATGTCCAATTCTGCATGTTCTGCACACTCAAAGCTCCCATGGCTTTGAAGAAAATTTTAGAGAGGGAAGACATGGTGGATGAGTCCCCCTACATTCTTATTTTGTAATTACTGCATAGATACCAACCTGATGCTGACCTCCTATTTTGCTAATGCCTCAATAGAGTTTAGCTGTAAAATTCTGACCACCATGCTGCCCAAAGGAACTTATTTTGCCCAGTTTTGTCTTAGACTTGCAACTTTGTGACCAGCTGATTTATTAATACACACAGTACACTGGGAGCAATATCTCAGTCTTGTGCATTCCAAAGGGTAAAGTAGTTACAATGCTGAAGCCCAATATACAGGCAGAGAAGTCAGTGTTTTGCTAGAATTTCAACAGTACAGCATGGATTTCAGTTTTCTGTAATATGTTTAACAGCTTTGTTATTTAATTTACTTGGTCTGACTACAGGCACAGAATCTTTGTTAAAACTACATTTTTAGGTAGGTTTGTAGGTACAGGATAATGAGGAAAACATTTTTTCTTACTGTGATTCACAAATATTTTATGATGAATCAGAATCTGTTTTCATTAACACATTGAAAAGAATGTGTATCTCCTACCTTTTGTTTCTGTCTTCTATCTGCAAGATATAGACCATGTCATCGGTAGGATGAAGTTTGGAACTGCTGTCTCCCCATTTCAACTTCAGGCTCTGAGGACCTGCTGCAGCACACTCTAATCGAGGAGGTAATGGTGGTAATGGCCTAGTTTTTGCTTTAATAAAGTGGCTAAATGGTCCAGCTCCAATTTCATTGACAGCCTGGATTCTGATCCTAAAGCAAACAACAAAAAAGGTTAATGTTAAATAAGGTGCTTTCACAATGTTCTTGACATACAAAAGTCTCAAGAAACAAAATAACCGTCTGGACCTCACTGGTCCACTGTTAAATACTCCCAGTGATCAGTATTTGGCTCTGGCAAAGGCTCTGTAACATAACAAATATTATCATCCTGTTTATATCGTAAGAACAGCAATGAAGATACCGAGAACTGCAATCAGGTAGAAGCAGGAAGACCTAGCAAAGCAACCTCTGAGCCTGATGGCAGTCCCTTTAACCACCAGAACAAGTGCTCAGGACATTGTGAGGTTATCTAATACCTTTTATCATCCTTACAGTCTGGTGCAATGCTAAAGTAGTATCTCATATTGTGAGCAATTGTGTTTCCTCAATGGTACTACAGGCACAATGAGTCACCACTTAAAGTAAGAACCTAGCCAGTGGGATTGCAAAATATGTAACACTGGCAGCTCTCAAAACAGACCACCCCTTTGCAGTCACAGAAGATGACATGGAGAACTGCTGATTAATTATCCTCACTGCGAGGGACACAGGCACAGACACAAGTGAGGGTTGGAAAACTTTACCTGTGTAATTATAACTAAATAAAACGTGAAAGGGGCTTGTGCTTTTCTAACACAGCTCAGCTGTAAGTTAATTCAGGTAAAATCATCAATTGAAAACACAGGTGTAGCAACCATAAAACCCATCTCCATATTGTAAATATCTCTGAAGACCAATGAATAGTATTATTTCAGCATCTATGATGTCTTAGTTTTTGGTTAACATTTTTATTTTTATATAAAAACAGTGTATAAATACGCAGTGAAAACCACTTCTGAATTCCTTTCAACATTTTCACTAAAGGTTTGTAACTTAAAGCATCCTATTTTGGAAGGGTCGTTTTCAAATCCGATAATCACAATTTGAAAGTCAAAATATAAATAACATATTTAGGTATAGTACCTAAGTCTGTGGGCCCGGGGCAATATTATTTGTTTTCAATCTCGTATTTTCATAGAATCATAGAAACAGTAAAGTTGGAGGGGACCTCTGCAGATCATCTAGTTCAACCTCCCTGCTCAGTGGGGTCACCTAGAGCATGGTAGACATGGTTGCATCCAAGCAGGCCTTGAAGATCGCCAGAGAAGGAGACTCCACAACCTCTCTGGGCAACCTGGTCCAGGGCTCCGTCACTCTCACAGGGAAGAAATTCCCCCTCACGGTCAGGCGGAACTTCCTGTGCTTCAATTTCTGCCCACTGCCTCTTGTCCTGTCACATGGGACAACTGAAAAGAGTCTGGCCCTGTCCCCTTGACACCCTCCCTTCAGATACTTATCAATGTGTATAAGATTCCCCCCCCTCAGTCTTCTCCTCCCCAGGCTGAAGAGGCCCAGCTCTCGCAGCCATTCCTTGTAGGGCAGATGCTCCAGCCCTAGGATCATCTTTGTAGCCTTACACTGGATCCTCTCCAGTAGCTCCATGTCTCTCTTGTCCTAGGGAGCCCAGAACTGGACACAGTACTCAAGATGTGGCCTCACCAGGGCTGCACAGAAGAGCAGGATCACCTCCCTCGACCTGCTGGAAACACTCTTCCTAATGCACCCCAGGAGACCATTGGCTTTCTTGGCCACAAGGGCACATTGCTGGCTCATGGTCAACTTGTCATCCACAGGCACTCCCAGGTCCTTCTCTGCAGAGCTGCTCTCCAGCAGGTCAGCCCCCAGCTTGTACTGCTGCCTAGGGTTATTTTTCCCTAGGTGCAGGACTCTGCACTTGCCCTTGTTGAACCTCAGGAGGCTCCTCTCTGCCCAGCTCTCCAGCTTGTCCAGGTCTCTCTGAATGGCAGCACAGCCCTCAGCTCTATCAGCCACTTCTCCCAGCTTGGCAGCATCAGCAATCTTGCTGAGGAGGCACTCTGTCCCCTCATCCAGGTCACTGATGAATAAGTTGAACAGGATGGGACCCAGTACTGAGCCCTGGGGGACGCCACTAGCCACAGGCCTCCAACTGGACTCCACACCACTGATGACAACCTTCTGAGCTCGGCCTCTCAGCCAGTTCTCAATCCACCTCACTGTCCACTCGTCTAACCCACACTTCCTGAGCTTCTCTAGGAGGATGTTACGGGAGACAGTGTCAAAAGCCTTGCTGAAGGCAAGGTACACAATGTCCACTGCTCTTCCCTCATCTACCCAGACAGTCATTCCATCCTAGAAGGCTATCGGATTGGTTAAGCCGGATTTCCCCTTGGTGAATCCATGCTGGCTACTCCTGATCACCTTCTTTTCCTCCATATGTCTGGAGATGACATCAGAATGAGCTGTTCCATCACCTTTCCAGTGACGGAGGTGAGGCTGACTGGCCTATAGTTGCCTGGGTCCTCCTTCTTGCCCTTCTTGAAGACTGGGGTGACACTGGCTTTCTTCCAGCACTCAGGCACCTCTACAGTTCTCCAGCAGTTTTCAAAGATGATGGAGAGCAGCCTGGCAACAACATCCGCCAGCTCCCTCAGGACCCGTGGGTGCATCTCATCTGGGCCCATGGATTTGTGGATGTCTAGCCTGCCCAGAAGGTCTCTAATCCTATCCTCCTCAACCAAAGGAAAGTCCTCCCTTCTCTGGAGTTTCTCCCTCACATCCAGGCTCTGGGATTCCTGGGGGCTGCCTTTAGCAGTGAAGACTGAAGCAAAGAAGGCATGCAGTAATTCTGCCTTCTCTTGTATCCCTTATCACCAGGGCCTCCGCCACATTCAGTAGCAGGCCCACATTTTCCCTAGTCCTCCTCTTGCTGCTGATGTATTTGAAGAAGCCCTTCTGGTGTCCTTGACATCCCTTGCCAGACTCAATTCCAACCGGGCCATCGCCTTCCTCGCTGCATCTCTACATACTCTGACTGCATTCCTGTAATTCTCCCAAGTAGCCTGTCCCCTCTCCCACATTCTGTGTATTTTCTTCCTCTGCCTGAACATGGCCAAGAGCTCCTTGCTCACCCAGGCAGGTCTCCTGCCCCTCTTGTTGCACTTCTTACTCATAGGGATGCACTGCTCTTGAGCTTTCCTACTGCTTGTTTTTAACATATCTATCTATCTATCTATATCAGACTAGGCAAATTAAGAAACCATTAAATGACCTTTCATAGACCATTGTATTTTATAAGAGTTTTGACCTAGGAAAAGAAACACACTAAAGAGGATGTTGTTTTCACCTCCAAGTGCTTCGTATTCCAGCAAACTGAAAAATCACTTCTGAATTAATCTTACATCATCTGACACGAGAGGAGTTTGATTCACCAGTTCCTATAAGACTGGTGCAATTGATGACATTCTAGGCACACACACCTGCAAAAACCTGTTGGAATTAAAACGCTGCAGACTTCAAAAGGCAGCACAGTCTACTCCCGTCATCTGCCTGAAGACAATGGTTAACAGTTGTTCAGTCTCCCAAATCCCCACTCAGGTAACACTTTCCAGGCTTGAACAAGACTTAGTTTCCCACTCCAGAGCATAAATTCTGTTTTACAACCCACTCCTAACTGTTGACTTGAGCATCCATGCTCATTCTTCTCATCTTGAAAGATCTTTCCCTTGATATAGTTTAGAAACTGTTTAAAATTTTTATTCCTAAATCAAATTAAAAATAATCTTTGTTATTAAGCTTTAATAAGGCTATGTTTACCACTAACTTAAAAGAAGCATTCTTAAAAAAGTTGTTTTATAGCAAAGTATTACAACAGTACAGCACAATTAACTACGGAAAATATTGAGCAAAGCTTGGGAACAGAGCGTAACAGAATATTGATATTTCTATTGTTGTTGAATACTTATTTATCGTGGAATATGTATTAGCTTGCTTCCAGTTACATCAGTTCACAGAAAACGGGTCCAAGTATTATTCCTCCATTATCAGAACTTCCTGACTATGGCAGTAAAACGAAAGGATTACAGAATAGCCACGTTATGTATGTCTGCAGTTGGCCTGCTCGCCAGCGCTGGCCAGAGCTGATGATTATAGATGGCTTTTGGGAGGCACCTGCCTTTTGCAGGAGGAATGCTGGGCTGTGCCCAATATTGGAGGTGTTCTCTCCAAACCAGTTGGCCATTAGCTGCCTGGCAGATGTATGCCCCAGTTTGATGCCTCCAAAGTGTTTTGGGATGCAAATCCTTCTCACGGCACGTTAGCTCGATCTGCCACAATACAGAAACAGAATCCACCAAACTCACCAGCTCTGAGCTCACCTCTGCAAAGAGGCCTGAGCTTACTCTGTTTATCCTCCAAGATGCTTATACACACAGCCATTCCCAGGTAAAGGCGGACAGCAGCAGAGTGTCGTCAGACCCAAACTAACCACCCCAAAGAGCAGACACACATGTGCACGCTGTTAGAATCACGCTGCTATTCAAAACCAATGATTCTTTCCAATTTTAGCCTTGGTGCATTTGCAATAACCAAGATTTGCTTTCAAGTTCTGGGCTCCCACAAACTAAAACACTGACAGTGAAATTCAAATGAAACTTAAAACATAAACCTTTGCTAATTTACTTGAAATTTTGCTGAAGCTTTGGCAAGACATTTCAGAGTCTTAAAAACAGTAGTGTTTAGCTTGTTTAGTCTAGGAAAAACAAAGCTTGGAAGAAAACATGCTTGCTGCTTTTAAACACAGCGGGAAACAAGCACTTGAGAGAGAGAGAAGAGTTAGCTATGTTAAACAAAGCTGACAAAAAGAAAAATTGTTGGTGAACAAATTTAGAGAATGAGATCAACGCAGTTCTGAAATATCCTTCCAATTCAAATGTGAGGGCAGAAAAGGAGGAACTGGGAGGACAGAAACCCCAGCATCTTTTAAGGTACAGCTCAGTACACATATCGAAAGGAAATACATAGTGTGCTGACTCCAAGAGCAATTGCCTGGAATTTGCTTGTGATGAAGAGACTCTTTCCAGGCCTGTATTTCAGAAATGTTCCACCTTTGCTTTTGTAAAAGCATAGAATTATCAACAGCTTCCCATGTTCTTACTGTAAAATTTCATTCCATTTTCTGCAATAGTAATTCCACTTTAGAGTAGCTCAAGGAAATCATTCATGGTGGTTAATCAAAACTAACAATATTCTTATGCTTATGTGGCCCTTGCTGCCTGAAATGCACAGAAGACTAGAGAGTGTAAAGGGATGTGTTTATTTAGGGATATATTTACATGGGCACAGATGTTCCCAGATAAAAGACTGGTGTATATAAGTTTAAGGAAGAAACACAAATCAAAGAGTTAACAATCAATCCGATAACAAAATATTTCTTCAACATGTCTATTTTTATTAGCACAAAAATACTGCAGTGGGTACTGCATGAGATGCTTTTGCAACACAACTTCAGTCACTTGTCTTCCCTGACAGACGGAAGATGCAAGATTTGGGAGTTTGTTTTTCTCATTTTATTAAAGAAAAAGCTTTCATATATTATTGCTCCTGACTGGCCATCTACTGGTTTGTGCTCTTATCATTTTTATGAGCTTAGCGCTACAAAAATATTTAGAACAGTTAAGACAGTTAATGCTCGTACTTTTGCCCTTTCATTCAGATCAGAGACAAGCAGACTCCCAGACTAAAAACATGTAATCTAATTGAGTGCCTTTTACAAATTAAGGAAATCAGAATGCAAAAAAAATCCAATAGGAGCTCCGCAGAACAGTACTTCTTACGGTAGCAGGAATAAGAACTGCAGGGACAAAACTGCAGTATGATTAGAAAGCAGCCTAAGATCCTGTCTATCCTTTCATTCCAGATTTCCATTTCTAGACTTTTGACAAATGCCCTTGTCTCCAAAGGAAGCTGTAGACAAGCAGGAACCAGATCAAGAGACAGCTGCAATTTAGATGCTCCCTTCTGACTGTTGCTCAAAGGTCTTGTTTTGCTTTAGCTGTTTTGGCCCTCAACAGGACAGCAAGCAGCAGATCGCCCAAAGATGATGCATTTCCTCAGCTATGTAAGTCAGTCAATATTAGTTTTATTAGGTTTTTGCTTAGTCTCCAACCAGTTGAGTTCCCTGATCTGGCTCAAAGGAAGACCACATAAGCACCAATGCAGATGCAAGGGAGAGTGGGAGAAATGCACAAAAATGTGGAGGCAGAGGCAGGTCAGAAGTATGACAACTGCTAGAGGAGGTGGTTCTATTCTCTCATTCCTTTACAAAGTAAAAAACATGGTGAATTTTCAGTAAGATGAATTTTCCTCGTCTTGAATGTTGCAAGAAAGCTTTGCAACGTTCCCCAAAAAACAAAACAAACAAAAAAACCCACCAAAAAATACTACATAGTTTTCCAACCTAGATACTTTTGGCAACAGTCAGGACCCACTGTGCTAGGCATTGTAAGGACACAAAATGAAAGCATGTTGCTTGGTTTAAATAATTTTTAGAATGTATATATTTTTATATATAATATATAATATATATAGTATATATAATATAATGTATATATAATATGTATTATATTTTGTGTATATTTATGTGTATTCTGCTTGCTACAAGAAGTTCTCTTTTAGGGTACATGATAAAATTTGAGAATGGAACTTTTTATTAAATTCTACAAGATCTGTAGGATTGTGACCCTTGAATCCAAGAAAAATTTTGTTGTAGGTCTGTGCCATGTCTAATTTTAGAGCTGTGCAATTAGATTTCAATATTTATTAGAACAGTACTCAAAATAGAATTTCTTCTGACATGACTCCTGCTGTATTGCTGTTCACTGCCTGCAACCACTTAATTTTTGTTTTAGTTAGCAGTTACATGAAAAACATCATATAAGTCTGAAAATTAAAGTAACAATAAAATTTTTGGAATGCCATTTAGAAAGGAAATTTAGACTCTAGACTATTATGAAGAAATTGGTTTTAAACTCAGATTTTCTTTTCTTTATTTTTTCATATGCTAAAAATAAGAAATACCATTCAAAATCATACAAATAAAAGTTCATAGCATGCAAATTGATATCCATACATAGTTATCAATATAGTTAATAACACATATTCTTGGAATTTTATTGATTAGCATCTGAAAAAATGTGATGTTGCATTCTAATTTTTGCTATCATAGTCTGGGAATTTATTTACCTAGCAGAGCAGGTAAATAAATGCCTTAATGTTGCCTTAGCAAAGCAATGTTAAAGAAAAGAAAGATAATGGAAGGAGAGAGGGGAGAGTGAAAGGGCAAAAAAACCCCTCTAGTATTTAAACTTTCCATAGAGGAATTGTATCAGACTGATGGCTTATTTTTTCTTTTTTAAAACATCCTCTACATCCCATAAATATTTCCTGTGCAAAATTAAGAAGTGCAATCTCATCCTGAGTTTCTGCACTACACACACACAAAAAAATTTAACTTACCGGTATGAGGTTTCTGGTAGCAAATCATTGATAACATAAGTTGTAACATTTCCCACTGGAATGTTGTTGTCGCCAAGGTCAATATTGTACGAAGTGATCTCAGCTCCGTTATTGCATGGTTCCTCCCAGCTCAGTACAAGGCACATAGAGGGGGATAGCTGAGAGGCATCCGTGGGCTCATCCTCCAGCACAGAGAGGGCAGAGACTGCATCAGGTACAGATGCAGGGAGTTTGCATGTTACTAGATCGCTGTAGGGTCCAGCTCCTGCCTGGTTAACAGCCTGTGTGCCAAAACAGAATTTTTATAGGACAAATGCTCTTTTACAGGTCAGCCAAGCTTGTAACAGTGAACTCAGTGGTCAGAAACAGTTACATTGATTCTTTAGAGAATAAACAACGTTTAAATGATTCATGCTCTCCATATTAAAGCAACTAATATCTTCCTTTGCTATTCAGAAGTATCACTCAGACAAATTCAAGAATATTTATCTTTGTCTTAACAGCTATTTAATCAAACTTAAAAGTAACCTTTTTAGCAGTAGCAAACTTTGGTAAGAGCTAAAGCGTCATCATGCTGACAGTCATCATGCTGTCAGTGACAGCTGGTAGCATGCTGTCCAGCAAACGGGCTGCCCAAGTTATGCTGTCCTGTATACAAGAACGCAGTCTGCTGCAGTCTTCTGCCAAGTCCAACACGAGATACTTTATGCAAGCGGAGCATCCCAGACATAAAGGGCATTTTGCTTGCTAACAGCTACATTTGTTCTCAACTTACATAAATAATAGCTAATTTCATACCAAAAGTTTCTGATAAAAGAAAATATTAACTCAGCATGGTGTTAAATTGGTGACTTCCTCTGAAGTCACAAATCACTAGCAAACTACTGAAGCACATAGCTCTTAACATTTTCCACAAGAGTGCGGAGCAACCAGTTATCAAACTTCTCATCTAAATTCATAGATCCACAGTCATAGAGGAAACTAAGTTTCAAAATCTGGCCCGCTTCTACTCACTAATTGCAGAGCCCGATGTCTGTCCAAGCTCAGCTCTGCACAGTTGTACAGAACTGCTTTTTATCAACTGTTTCTCTGCATGTAGTAAAAGCTGTGTATGTTGCACTGCAATGGCACGGGAAATGCCCAGCATTACCTTCTCGTGGTTATTATACATGCTTGTGTAGAGAATCATAGAATCATCCAGGCTGGAAGGGGCACTGGGACACAATTTAGTCCAACCTGCCACTCCAAGCAGGATCAGCACTGAGTCCTGACCAGGTTGCTTGGGGTTTTGTCCAGTCGCATCTTGAAAACTTCCAAGAACGGAGAACCTACAACCCTTTTGGGCTACTTTTACAACCCTTAATTACTCCCACAGTGATAACATTTATTCTTTATATCTTTTCTGAATCTATTTCAACCTTTCCCTGGAGCGAAACTGGCCATGGTATTCCAGATACTGAGTGGCAATAATGGGGAAGAACAGCTTCCTTTGCTCTAACACCCATGCTCATTCTGATATAGCCCACTATGCTGTTGGCCAGCACGGTACACACAAAGCTTGTGATCGGATGTTATGGTACAGCCCGCACTACACTAGTGCAGATGATACAGGCCTCCAAAAGGAGCTTTTGACATTCCCCAGCATCATCCACCACACTTGCTTCCTTGACAGCTGGGAAAGTATGCCCATATTCTCCCACTGGAACATGACCGACCTAGAAAACTGTTTACTATCTTTTCAGTAGGACTAAAACAGCGAGGAAAGATATGTCCAACAATTGTTTGGTTTCTTGCTTATGCTTAGCTGCAGTGAATAATTCTGTCTGCTATGCATAGCACAAACAGATAGCCTTGGTTTGTTTTTCCAGGAGGTGTTTGTTCAATTGAAAAAAAGAGATAATAAAGTTAGATTTGTCAGCCCTTTAAAAAGCTCTTCAAAACAAATCCTGCTCCAGGGACAGCTTCTATTTAGTGAAGCGCTCCTAGAGCTCTTAAGTGAGCCTTGTTTTGTGGTCTGCCAATGATGTTATTTGTCTTGCCTCTAAACCACTGTTTGGCAATCCGTATCTGGCTCCAAGCAATGCATTTTTAGCAATACTTTTAACTGTTTTATTAGACAATCTCATCATCATAACTGATAGGAATTTCATTCTTTGCTTCCTAGATATTTCCCCTCCCTAAACGGCACAATATTTTCCTCTGTAGGAGCCACAATTGTATTCAGGAACATTCATTACAGGAGAAAAACTGAGCAATGGAGAAGACAAATTGTATTCCCTGCATTATACATGCCTGATTTCTCGATTTTCTCTTTTCACTGAGTTACTGTAGATTGAGATAGCAATGTTGTGTTTATTACAAGTCAGAGTAAAAGTTAGGGAAATCTATCTTTTAAAAGTAAAAGAAGGATTTTCTGTTTAAATTGCTAAAAGATAAGAAAGGAATATTGCCCTCTCCGTTTTATTAAAAAAAGTCTAAGATTTCTGAAACTTGTTAACTTTCCTTTTTGTCTGCAACACAAAACATGAGTTTTTTTTTCTTACAATTGTTTAAATGTTACAGTGCATCTTAAAACATGGATTCTCAGATGCTTCTGTATATACCACAAAGATGAGATCTACAGGATGAAACCCTCTAGAAAACACGGACTTCATTAAAATATCTTAGTGGTGCTGTGTATTTCATTTAACTTGGTCTACAAATTAAATTATAACTGATGTGTTAAAACCTGGGTAGCCTGATGGAACTTACTTTAAATTACCTACCGCAGCTATCAGCTACTATATAGCTGGCTGTCACCGTTTGTAACATTAAAACCTTCAAGTCCCCACCATTTGCAACAGAAGTGGCTCCATGATCTCCTCTTTGCCCAGCAGATTTTCAGTGCTTTCCTTCTTATGTAGGCAGAAGGCACTTTCCGGCTCACACTTCAGTCCACTCGCACATGCTCTTTCAGTTACTTTCCCCTAACATTGCCAGTTCAAAGTACGTGCGGCCAGTTATGACAAAGGCGGAAAATACAACCAAGCATACTTAAAAGTGTGGGACCCTAGCTCTTTGGTTTTTGGCTAACTGCTAGAAAGCCACTTTATTTTATATATTTATATATAAAGCATGTTCTGCTCAGAAAAATTTAAGACTTGACAAAAGCATGTTTTCTTTGATCAAAGAAACGACCCTGGGTGGTCCACATGTTGCCAGCTGGGTGGGTACATGAGCTTTTGGTTGGATTTACTGGTGGTATTCTGTCTTAGCATACAAATAAATCTTGTGGAAGAGAATGCAAGAGTATCTTGCACAAAAATGTTTTTACTACACTCCCATTGACTTCCCATTACTTCCTGTCTACTATTTTCAGCGGATATTAAGGAGAAAAGCACACATTTTACATATAAGAGACAAAACGGTAAAAACGAGGACTATACTTTCTGGCAGCTACAACTAGGTACCTAGCAACCTACTAACTGGTGTGCTTTATTTGATAAATGAAAAAGATGGAATTTATTACTTAAGTTAGGGGAATCTTCAACATCCTGTGTAAAGCGGGAGGTAGCTGTTGTTTATGTAACATTTCCTAGAAAAAATCATTTCTGGAAAGAGCCTAGAACATTATAATTTTATTTTAATGTAAGAGGACAGCGCATCACTGGTTGTTAACAGCAGTATGCACCGAAGATAAGGCACATGATACATGAAAGCAAATTTTGAGAGCTAAAAGTTGTATCAACCCTCTCATTTATCATTTTGAATTGTGCAGAATTTATATTGTTTGATTATAGATAACAGCAGTCTGCATTATTTAAAATAAAGGTACACTACTCGTGACTTTCAGAGCACTTAATTTGCTACTGGTTAATAATGAAAATAAAAACACAGCAGAATAAAATTACGTTTACATCTTAGACTACAATGCATGCAAAAAAATCACAGACAAAAACTCACAAAATCCATACCTGTAGCCTACAGCAATAATGTGCTGCTGCTGACAACTCACTTAGTTCAAAACAGGTATCTGTGCCATTATATACGAGTTCTAGAGATTCCTCGTCATCTCCCCACTCTAATCTGTATTCAGAAATGTCAGCACCAGAACATTCAGGGCTCTGCAAAACAAATATTTGTGTGGTTCAACTCAGACACAGACACTTCAGATCATTGTGTTTCACTGAATAAGGAATAAAGTCCCTTATTATTATATTAATGCATAACTACCACTGCAAGTGAACACATGCTGAATTAGTGTTTTATAATAGGTTACTGAAACAGGCCGATTTTGCACAAAAATTACCTGGAAGAAATTCACAGAAATGAGAAAGTATATGCCGGTTACATAGCGCTACTTTGCTTTTCATCAGGACACTCAGTAATAAATTGTCTCTCCATTGGCTTGGCAGAAGCACAATATGGAGACACAAAGCCCCTCAGCCTGGTCTGGCGATCAAAACCATACCTGGGAGAGCTAGCCTTCAAAAACCTGAAGGAGTTCCTCACAGTACTGGGAAAACAAAAATCTCAGCAAATGAGGCTAGGAGTATGGAATATGGAAATGTGCATCTGCATACCTTAATGTCCACAAAACAATTCCCACAGGATCCGTATATCCCCAACAATTCCTTTCTCATTTTGAAGTCTACAGCAACACGGAATATGTACCTGAATTTGCTAGAAATGTGCTAGAGCAGGTATAATGGCACGGTTCCCAAAAATCCCCAAGCATCTTGTACTTTTTACCAGAACTATTTAGGGCTGTACTGTGTGGATCGGGGAATCTCTGCTCTACAGGCAGTTTAAAACACATACTCTAGGACAGGACAAATGTTTTGTGATTACAACATGCACCAAGCTCTCTCTTCTCCTTCTCTCCACTGGGGACTCAGAAAGTAATTACGCATGTAATCTGGCTCAAAAAAACACCGCAAAACTCAACCTAGTAACTGTGACAAAATTAAATAAGCAGTCATCTAGTTTAGCAGCTGCAAATTTGTCTGTATGGCTACTCGTTACTTGGAAGACAAATGGTGGGCTCAGCAGAGAAGCACATGAAACTTCCACTGTAGGGAGTCTAATTTCCAAATAAAGGATATAAAGCATCATTACAACTATAATGGCCACCTCGAAAAAAAACACGCAGCATTCACTAGCGTTGTTTCAGAGCTTCTAGCTATTTAAGTAGGAACATACAGAACTGCTAAGCTGGGAAACAGGAGAGGAGCATCTTGGCATTTGCAACTTTCTGTAATAAAAGTGTGACCATCTTAACTGAAATTTACTGTAAAAGTCATAATCTTAAACCAATGTGCAAAAAAGGCATAGTAGGCTGCATGGCAGGCAGCATGGTGTGCTCTCTTCATAATTCTGCAGCCAGAAAAAAAAGAAAAACAATCCTTAAACTCAGTCTTCTACTGTTTTTCATTTTTACTCTGATCAGCTAAAAAGTAATAGGCCCTTTAAGAAAACCTAACCATTGCAAACTATGTAATTCCTTCCAAAGCTGCATTTTTAGTTAGAATAAACAAATGTATCCTGTATATAATTACAGAGCATGCCAGAAACAACGTAGCATTAACTCATGGCTGGGGACAGCAAGTATCTGTTCATGTGCTCATTTAAAAGGTAACATTAAAAAGCTTAGTGTGATTTTTATCGTAGCTTCACAAAATGTTGCAAGAAATATTAACAAACTCCTCCAAAATTGCACGAAATGTGCCTGTTTCATTATAAAATTAAACTCAGATTAGGCTTGTATCTACATATGCTGGCAGCACAAATCAATATATTCAAGTATCTCACTAACATTATTAGCTTCTTTCTCAACACTGCCCAGGTTAAAAGCCATCCTTTGTAGCTGACACAGCTGCAAGGTTTTTGGAGAAAGTCTCCGGCAGAATCACATTGCTCCATATCAGAGCTTTATTTACAAAAACAACCTTTCTTTTCCATCTTAATCATTTAACACTTTCTTTTAACAATATCAATCAACTCTTCAGTGTTTCAGCTATAATTTATTTAAAAAATCCCAAGTCTAAAATCCTGGAGGATGGAAAGGAAATACATACAAACAAATCAAAGTAAGTATTTGGGGAAGAGACAAACAATTTGAAGAAAAACTGGAACATACGCATTTGTGCAAAGTTAATTTCATATCAGAGACTCTAACTTCATCCAAAAATCAAATATTTGGCTTCATAATTCCAGCCCAGAACATTCTGATATACTAAAAGCCTGCAGAGTGTGTACTTCTAAATAGACCAGCGGTCTATCATTTGGTACCAACGTAGGAGGTCTCATGTGTCTGTATTCCAGGTCTGAATGACTCATGGTGAACTTTACGTAACTCTTTAAAGAGAAGAGTGGAGAAGATGAGTTTCTACAATAGAAGAGTTTGTGCATACGGTTTTCTTTTAAAAAAATCTGAACTAGTTAATAGTTCTCGAGCTGGCTTTCAAGTGTGCAATGACCAAATTGGGTTGGATAAGCAAGACAGAAATTAAACATTCAGGGCACCTGACTTACCTCCCAGCTTACAAGTACACTTGTATCAGACAGAAAGGACAAGGAAGGTGCTCTGCACTGGCTGGGTGGTCCTGCTGCTGTGGTGATTTCTGTAGCTTCAGAGTATGGCCCGTACTAGGAGGGAACAAGGCACCTATATATTAATATATGAACACACACATCTCTCGCTCCTTTAAGACTTTTTAAGAACAGCATATAGAAACTTTCCTAATGTAATAAACTTCCTCAAAGATAAACTGGGCTTCCAACACTCAAGGTCAATTATCAGAGTTCAGTATTAGACTGTGGCCATATAAATTATTGAAAAGTAAAGTGTGAGGTAAGATAAGGTGTGAACAGACAGCACATCAGCTGCTCCAGCACTCATGTCCATGCTCCTGTGCCATGGCAAACACAAGGGAAAATGCAAATCACCTCAGATTTACTGAGAAGTAAAAAATGTGCACTCAAAACTAGGATTACTGACAAACAAAGAAGGTGGACTAGAAATACTTTGCAACTTTGAACACACAGTTTTCCCAATAAGTCAAAATATCATACACTCCCCTTAGAATAATGCTCTCACAAAGGCAAGCAGGATCTACCCAGACCTCACTCAATCAACAAGAATTTTCCAGTAGATTTCAGTAGTAATCAAATCAGAATTTCTCATGAATGTGGGAAGGTACATCTTCTAAGGAACTCCTAAGAACAAAAACCTTCAAATAGTGTATATTTTTTCAAATAAAACCAAAAATATTCGTTAACAATGTAAACACTCCTCAAAATACAGCACAATGTATCAGTGAAATTTCAGACTTTGCTTTTATAGAATTAAGATTTCTAAAAACTGGAGGGATGCGATGAAAGAGGAATAGAGATCCCTCCTTGTAAGCAGATATGACTATTAGTAGAGATTTAGCATATTTTGGCCCAGGTGATTTTGGCCAGCCAAATCACTTCAAAAAAAAAAAAAAAAAAAAAAAAAAAAAAAGTACTGGATTCAAAACTGCGTATCTCCCTCTTAAGATCCTTTAAGAATTTTTCTCTTTCTACTCCATTTGTCTACCCCGCCTTCATCTTTCCACTCATCAGCACTAACATTATCACATTCAAGTATCATGTCTAAGGCATGCCACAACCTCCAGTGTGAAAAAGGCAAACCACACTTGAGCACGCCTGTTTTGGTGCACCGAACGTACCCCACCATCATTCAGAGCTCTCACTCTGAACTGGTATGTTGTTCCAGGAAGGAGATTGCTGACTGTGCACTCCAGATCAGGACCATGATACACTTCAGAAGTGACTTCTTCAGGTTCTGTCATTTCTACGCTGTACTCGGAGACAGGACAGCCACTTTCTGACGGAGGGGCATCTAGAAAGAAGTCACGTAATTCATTAACAACGTAAGGACATACGCAGGGAAGACTGATTCTTCACATGTCACAGATACACCTTCCATCAGCAATGTATCTATTCCCCTTTGACAGATGCCATACCCACAACATATCAGCCATGCATATGATTAGGATTTTTAAAGCAAATGAGTAAAATTAATTTTAACCTAAGTATTCACATGGTCAGACCCATGGCTTGCATGAGTTCCCTGAGGCAACAATCTCTGTGAGTGAGTGAGAAGCAGTGCTGGATACCAGAAGTCCCCAATTACTTAAGTAGGACACAGTAGCTACCCCGCCTCCGCTGACAAATTGTGCTTTCCTATATGAAAATGGTGTTGTGTGCAACACCCCCCCACCCCCAAACTTGGGGTACTTGTTGATCAGTAAGACAGAAGAGATAAAGAGTACAGAAAATTGCACAAAGAATGGGACTGGTGCTGAATATATTCTTTTCGTATCAGAGAGAAAGTATGAGACACACAGTAGCTGTCTGATATGATCTTGGCTGCCGGCTTTGATTGGACACAGGTTAGTACAGGGCATGTACCCTCCAAAACTACTGCTTAAGCATGGGATTTCTGGTAGGGCACCAATAACGCCCAATATATCTTTATTATATCTTTATAACTGCCATCCTCAAAATTTATTATTCACTCTGCATACAATAAAATACCACAAAGCCTTTATGAAGATTTAAATCTTCATAAAATGATGTAAATCCTGAACTTCAGTTGGAAGAATAGTCTTCTGGGAAACTGTTTTTTTTTTTTGTGCCCATATCTGGTTCTTTGCGGACACTTTGCTCACCACAAAACCAATATTTTTGGTAATAATTTTGTATTAGATCCTAAGCCAGTATCACAGAACCAATTCCACATGGAGTTTTGAAAAAACAGTGCTCCACTCTAAGATACGATCTCCTAGGAAGCAATATGAAACACTGAATGCACAAATGATTTTTTATACTGGATTGAGATATATTTGTCAGTTAGAAATAGTGCTGCTCTAGAAAGACACTTCCAATATTTAATTTAACAGATGATGCCAGAAAGAACCTTGGATGCTGAAAGTTTATTATAATGATCAAAGAATCTGTTGCATACTGCCATGTACTTTGTATTTAGAAAAACATGTGTTTTGATGGGTCAGTGTTATGTTTATCATCCATATACTTTTCTAAATTATAAGCTTCCAAAGACTTTTTAGGGGTTATTTTGTGAATCAGGGTTTAAATACCACCCAAGAGTTTCAATATGCTCTGACTCAAATTTCTGAGTGTAGTTTTAAATTAGAAGCAGTAAAATGCTTCTACAAAGTCACTATTGCAAAGAAATAAAAAGAATCTTGAATCACACAGTATTTTTGAGATAAAAGGATAGATATTTTAGTATAGCGGCTATGTTATAGTCTTGACATAGAGATAGATCCTAATTAACAACAATGGGAGCGCAGTTTCAGGCCCAAAGGGCAACTGAAGGACAACTAAGTTCAGCGAGCTCAATACAGAACCGTAGAAGCCGATGAACAGTTTTACTTCTGACTTGCACAGACTTTGCTGCAGTTGGGATTGTATTTCCAAGTGGGCAGAGCACACTGCAACTTATAAAATCCACCAATAGAAATAAGAGCTAATGAAGGTTTAGCAACTAACAGTCTAAGACAAAGCTGTTGCCTAGATATTTGCTCCACTCACGTACCCCATTGCAGATGAACTTCTTTGTGCTTCGGCTTCCCTAAAATCCGTGGTGGCCGGCAGGGGCCTGGTGCAACACTTAGCGTACGGACAGGTAAACTTTCAGAACACTGGAAAAGAACAGGAGCTGAAGTTAGCACTCTAATAAGATTACTTACGTGCCTACGAGGTGAGGCATGAATTAGAAAGTGATAATAAAAAGTATTTCCTATCGCTGCTGTTTCTAAAAAGACTATGCTAGTACATTAGAAATTCATATAAACAATGGAGGAAGAGATACTATCAAACATATTATTTATAAATGTAATTAACAGAGCTCTTTCATTAGCACAACTGAAAATTTCAGCTAAGGAAAATTTATTGGACAATTGTCCTTGGCTCTATATTTTAATTTCCATTGTTTTTTAAATAATACCAAGCACTGAAAGTCTTCAACTTATCATAAAAAAGCCTTATCCAGAGGAATGAAAATGTAGGTACTAAAACACCTCTAACTCAAAGGAAGATGGAAATGACGAGAATGGGTGTCTGGAAAACATAACTAAAAAATTTAAAGAAGAACTCAACCACTTAAAGAGCAATTAAATATTATAACAAGCTACACACATTACATCTTCTGATATCACCAAATTATGTCAGTACAGGTCTACAGTAGATAAGATTCTACAGCCTTTCTCAAGCAAGCAGTCAGATCAGATAAACATTATGGTCTTTTCTACCCTAAATTTAAATATATAAATCTCACTAAATTTCAATCTGCCGGGGGGGGGGGGGGGGTGTGGAATTCACAGAGGTAAAGTAGTTTTCCAAAATTCACTGAATATCAAGAAATGATTAAATGAAACTACTGTGGCTTTATTACATTCAAAGGCTAAATTTGAGGAGAAATCTTCAACTACTTTTTAAAGCAGAAATGATTAAGTAAATGTAACAGATAGATCTCTGAAAAATATATAAAAACAAGGAGTTCTTACTGTTAAATAATACCTACCTGACTGTGTCCACCTGTGCTGATACAGCATGCCCGGAGTTTATACAAAGTGCCTGGTTTCAAGTGAGTACAGGTATATTCTGTAGCTGATCCACTATATGCCACTTCCCATTGACTTGCTAGAAAAAGAGGTATATCCGTGTTTAGGGAAATAAAATGCAACAGCATATGATTACTACTGTCTAGGAGGAAAAAATAATCTTCAATGAAGTTTCCCACAAATTTCAGGAAAGTCATTAGTATTTATATTACTAATATTCCCACTTAAAGACATACAAAAATACACAGAAATATATTTTATAGATATCCATACATATATATACACACACACAATCATACAGTAAGTTCAGTCCTACAGTCTGGAATTCTACTTGTCTTAAAGGAGAATAATAATAATAATAATAATAATAAAATACTCCCTCCCCCCCCACCTCCCCAATGCAAATTCTCCTAGGAACCCCGGAAATTTTAAGGTTATAAGTGCGTAACTGGATTTTACTCAGATCTGTAGCATTAGTATATTAATGACAATAATACACTACAATTCGTAGTGCTTTTACTAATTAAGTGGTATGTGGTTTAGCTTTGTGGTTAATTTGTGTCCAGGGAGCTCTAATATGTACTATTATGACTAAGGACATTAAGATTTTTTTCTTTCCTTCCATCTATGTTTCAACAATAATTTTAGTTTTCTATTTCATATTTGGTAAAATTCACAGAGTACTGGGAAGATGTCAGACTATGTAGCTCAAAAATACCACCTAAAATACATGATACAATCATTTCTCAAAAATGATCATGCAAAAATAATATAATATAATAATAATAATAATAATATAATAATAGCTAAAAAAAAAGAAGTCATTACTCTCTTTACAGTAGTCATAATTATGAGTTGAAATGGATGAAACTGTGTTACCTACCTTCTGAATTTCCTTGAGAAATCTCTAATAGGTATTTTAGGATTTCTGAACCACCATTATCCTGTGGAGGATCTGAAAAACAAGGAAACTCATCAGTACATCAGATTAGGAGTAAAATTCAAGATGAAGTTTACAGAAGCGGTTTCTAGTTCTGCTTCTTCTCCCTCACAAACTAACTCCCCCACATTAACTACAGCAGGGAATTGTTATAGCAGAATGGTAGCACAAGTTATTTTTTTAGAATGAGTCAAAATAAATTTGTTGGGTAGTATCTCAGAAACACGAAAAGAAAATACAGGGAAAAAGCACTGAAAAAGATGCAGATATTTGTGCTAAGTATGGAGGTTTGCATCACTGATAAAGGAAGCAGATGGAATGATAAGCAGCATACATGTGAAATGGGACATGAAATGGAAGGTGAAAAGCCTGAATGGGGCACCTAAGTTAACTAAAATTTAATCTTAATTTAATTTTGATTTAAAATTTTTAAAAATAATAAAATTAAAAGCAAAATAATTTAAAATTAAAAGTAAGCATTTTTGACTCTGCAAACAAGCACTTTTACACATCTCTAAGTAGTCAAACAACTACAGCTGTGAAGCTCTCCAAACACATTCAGCTTGAACTGAGAAGCTGCATGAACAATCTTAGTTATAATATGCATTTACTTAATTTTATTTGAATTCAGCAATGTATATTATGTCCTACAAAAGCTGTAGTATGACAAACTGGATTGGCTTACCCCATTTAACACTAAAGCCATGAGATGTTATTGGCCCTTTAATAACGGGTCTGGTTGGAGGTCCTGGCCTGTCTGGGCTTGTTGTACAGACCAAAATTTCACTTGGAGAACTCCGTCCTTCCACATTAGAAGCAAACAACTGAAAAAAAAAAACCCACAACAAAAATAACGTTATTTCCTTTTCTGATAGCTTTACATAAGACCTCCCTTAACAGTTGCACAAACACCATTAAAACACAAAGCATGTCAGATCCCAGGGAGTGTGGGACTCTAATAATAAATATCCGATTGTCATGTTGTCTTTTCAGAAACCACACAGAATTTGCTAGTCCTCCACTACCCCAGGATCGTGGTAAGTTTGGATATGAGAATTACAGTCTTTCCCCTTTAAAAAGTCAAATGCCAACCTGTAGTTACGTAGTCACGGAAGATGAAAATAATGACAGCATCTATGTTATTTTTGAAGTATCTCAAAAGATATTTAAATATCTTTTATATAGAGCTATATATATATATAGCTAAATAGCTCAAAAGCTATTTAAAAGAAACTACTTAAGAATATCAGGATCACATAATCAGAAACTTAAGCAAAATTGCAGGAGAGTAACAAGTGCTTACTGTTTAGTTCTTCAAAACTAGCAGGATGCACGCAAAATATCCTCAGCCAAATCTTTTGTATCTACTCAAGAATATTTTCTGTTGACTTCACTGACAACAGCGCTAAGCTAAGAGAAGACATTAGGACCTGGCCATGAGACTGAGTAAATCCCAGTCATACTAGAACCTAAAATGATCTAACCGTAGCTGTTGGAAGTCATGTTAGTTCATACTAGTCTCTGGGACTTATAACTGCTGCCAAGGAAGTGAGTAATGAAATGTCTGTTATAACTGCTAATTCTTAATAAAAACTAGCAGGAACTTTTCCATTTGCAAAGCTCTGTCACAATGATTTCTATCATCTCTTCTAACAAAGGCCTTCAAATAAAACAATTTACAATTTTTAGGGCCAGGAAAAGTCACTGTGGTTCTCTAGTCCATACTCCTGCTTTAAAAAGCCATTAAAGCCTGTATTAGCTTCTGTATGAACTAGGACATATCTTTTACAACTGTAAATGATCTCAATATTAAAAAATGCCAACAAAAAAGAACCAAAAAATCATTACCATGCATGAGTGTCTCCTGAAACACCTGAATTTGCTTGGTTTATAGTTTTCTACAAATGGAAATTACCACTTTCAGCTTACTAAACTAAAATGCCAGTTATCAAAGTTTCATACACACTGGAGATCCTTATTGACTTGTCACTTCAATCATCCACCTGCTAAATTAAATTAATTGAGGTTGTGGCATTTTTTTTAAGATCATATTTCCTAATCATTTATTCATCTCTTGGCTGTTCTCTGAATATTCACCAATGAAAGAAACCCTAACATGAACACTTGATACATGAGCTAGCCAAACATCCAAGTAAGAGCAGTAGGGATCAGTGCCGGATACAGAAGTAACAGAATATTATTTTTTTAACTTATATATCATTCTATTTATATAGCTAAAGATTGTACTAGCCTGGTAGGAACTCAAAATTCATATTAAACTGATTGCTCAACCAGGCATTCAACACTTTCAGAGTCAGTGCTTCCCCAGTCTCAAACCCTCCATCCTGTTACCAGAAATAAAACTTTGTTTCCTTCTAGGTTGCCAGTGAAAGTATGAAATAGTGTATAGCAGCGCTGGCCGCTGTGGAAGCTCACCGGCAACAGTCACTGCTGATTCCCTTTTACGTTGATATTCCAAACATGTCAGAGAATGAAATTTCTGCACCTTTTCATGTTAAGCTTTGTATTATTTACCTTTCTTTGTCAAACTCTCACCTGATACTAAATGAACCATTTTACAAAGGTGTATTATGCTTCCATTACCATTGTAATGAACCAAACTTCACCAAAAACGCTAGCTTGGCAGGACACACCTTCTGTGAACACACATGGACTGGCAGGAATTAAATTTCCCCCCTTAATGCTTTATTAGCTAAAGTCCCATATTACTCGACCCATTACTTTGCCAAGGTTCCAAGGCAAGCCTAGAACTAGCCAGCTTCAAAATACTGCTGTGGTATTAGTTCTTTTACAGTTTTGGGGCTTCTTATTCAAGTCCTATGGCTAATTAATGGTGGTCCATACTGCTGGTCTGCACACCATGAGTGAAAAATCTCAGTACTGCCAGGTCAGGGTTGTGCTTGTAGCCACTGACTGCAGGAAGAAATCCAGTTCACTACAGTATCAACCCAAGTTTGATAAATTCATTTTAATTTCAAAGTAAAATTTTTAAAAGTAATCCCTCTCCCCTCCTCCTCCAAAAAAAAAAAAGCACTACTCATCCTCTTCCCTTAGAAGATCACAGGAGCTTTTGCAAAGCTAAACTAAAATATGCTTTTATTTTCCTCTCCTACTGCTACCTCAACAGCTTTCCGATTCTTCAGCTAGTTCTTCACAAAACTTTACGAGGTCTTTGGTCCCACAAAGCAGTTTAAGCAAAGTTGTTTTCAAAGCTTTAAACAATTCTGCGTGAAATTTTTCTGTTGCTACTGAACACATTAAGACCAAGGAAAGCCAAGTATTTCCAAGCTGATACAAAGCTATTGCATCCTGCTCTCACTGTGTTTCTTACAAACGACAAAAAGCTGTTTCCAGACACCTGTTTTGTTTGGCAACACTGACATGCGGCAAGCACAGCGATTATCAGCTTTACGGAAGACTTCGTGCCATCTAAGGAGCAAACCCTGCATACTGCATGGCGGATCGCCATCTCCTGGAGCAGAACTCGGATCACCGCCCTGGCTTTGCAAGTGCTGGCACAGGAGCCAGCCTTGCTGCAGAACATCTGATTTTGTAAAAATCACACTTTTTTCAGTTGATTACAGCACCTGGCACTTCTACTGTGCTTGATGACTTCAAGAGTAGCTAGGCAGATTTCTGACTTTGGCATCTGCTGAGGATTTCTAAGTATCTCTTTGGGAGGCCCGTATACTTTGGAGCACTCAGAGAGCAGGCGATATCAGCACCGGCTAAAACAAAACAAAACCAAAACAGCTACGCACACCTAAGAGCCATCTCTCTTAAGGAAAAGCTTTATTTCTGCATGACAGGTGAGGACACTACCCTGAGTCTAGGGAGGAAGCTGTCTTTGCTGGGCTCCTTTCAGCGTCCTTCTCAACTGTATGGAAGTCAAATTCTTTTTGTAACCACACACCAGTCATTTGGGGGAGAAATACAGCTGACTAAAATCACCTCCAAGATCACCTGGAACCCAAAGTCATATTTTTAAGAGATCACACCTGTAGTATATGGTACCAAGAACTATGACTGTTTCAGAAAGACTGAGCAACAAGAAACTTTAATAATTCCTTTTACTATAGGTAGAATTTGTATTTGATGACTCAGTTTTGCAGGCAGTAATAAAAGGTCCCTATAGTGCCTGGAAAAAAAACAACACACAAAATACTATATAATGACAAAAGGAAAAAGATCTCCTCTAAATTTACCCTGAATTTATACTGTGTGCTTCTTCTGAGATTCTTCACAGTACAGGCTTGCTCCTCTCCAGTGTACTTTGGATGAAACACAGTATCCTAGAAGAAACAAAAATAAACACATTTGCATAACTAAGAAGTCTGAATAAGTGCTCTCTGTATTACAGTGTGCAGCTAGAACACATCATATCAAAAGGGCTTTAAAGTGGGGTGGCTTTTTTTTCCTTCTTCAGAAAAGATTAAAGATTTTATCTATTAACTATTCTTAATCTATTAGATCACAATAATTGTCTCTAAAAGTGTCAGAATTGCAGAAAGCAAGAATATCACACAGACGCAAATATAAAATGGCAAATTGAACTGGTTAAGGACAAACTGCCCTTTATCTTATGGACTCTTGTGCAGTTTTGCAAGGGAATCCTGGATGACAACATAGATTTTTAGGCAGTTTAGCTAAGGATTCTAATTGCCAATGTGGAGCAACATAAATCACACTACCAAGTAGTGAGCGCCTCTAAAAAGGTTTTAGGTGTCTTCCTCCTCTTCCAGTTGCCTTCAGAAAAGAGGGAAAGGAGGGAGAACAGAGAAAGTTCAGTAGCTCTCAGGACTGTACCCTAACCATTTCTGGAAAGATACCCATTCAACAGAACCAGAAACATGAAGTATATTCAGAAAAGACAAATTCATTTAAGCAATGCACCCCAATATACATGACCTAGCTTCAGATTCTATTCTTCTAAAAGAATAACTTCTCTATTGCATAAAGCTTTAAAGAGTCTTCATATAATCTTTACGAAAATATTAAAAATGGCTCTCTACAATAGCAAACCAGTCTTCTCAAAAAACTTGAAATAATAAATGAAAACCCAATCTGAGCCACTCTTTACATTTAATAAACACAGTACTTACATTATCTTCTTCCTGAATTTCTAGAGTGTAGGAAATCACTTCCTCTGGTGCACATCCTTCTACTTTATTCCACTGCAATGTGATCCATGTGACACCAGCTCGAACAAGTCTTGGTGCAGAAGGTGTCTGAGGAATATTACCTGCAGTGTAGCATACCACTTCCTGGCTGTAGCCACTGCATAGGGAGGGAGGGAGGGAGGGAGGGAGAGAAAGGAATATTAAAAAAGTGTATTTAGATACATATTTAATATTTTTGGAAGATCTAACTGATTTTAAAATTGCCTAGGTGGTAAAGACAAGCACTCAAAGTTAGGAAATAGCAGAACCAAGAATGGAAACGAACACAGGATTTTCCGTGTCTTCACTGTCTTTTTTTTTTAAAAAAAAACAGATCTTATCACAATAATATTCAAAAATATAACATTTGATTGCCTCAAAAATATTAACTATTAACTATGAGGTAGAGTAATATCTCCACTTTACAAAGTCCACCTTGTCAACTTTTAGATGTTCAACTTAAGATGAACAGACTTGTTTGGCAGCTTCTGCCTTTTATAAACTCAAAATTTAAGTTCTGTTTAAATGATAGATGTGAAAGCTGAGTACTTCAGCAAACTCAGTCCCACATATTTCACAGACTTCTCTCCCCCCACCCCCCCACCCCCCAAAAAAGCCAGGAAAACTTAGTTAGCCAGTCATGACCATACACGCTCAGCACCGCATAGAAGTTCTCTGGTGCAGGGACAGGTAGCTCCCAACTGTCCAGGCTGGTTCTCCACCTATCTAATTTTACCTGCCCAAATTCCTTTGCATTTGAAGCTGAGCATAAAGTATGGTTCTTCCTTCATACAAACTCAAATCAGAGATAACCGTTTACAGCAGGAGATGTACACAAATTCCAGCACAAAATGCCTTGAAATGTCTTAGGAAGTTGTGCTGAACCAAGTACAGAAAGACCTTGCCTAAGACTCCAGGTAGACTGTATTATGCACAATGGAAACTTGAAAACAGGACTTAAAACAAACCCATTTTGGTGAATTTTTAGAGACACATCAGACCTCTCAACCAAATATAAACTTTCTTGCAATTTTCAAATCCATTTCTAAAGCATAAATGTACTTTATTTCTTAACAAAGAAGTTGTATGAATTTAATACACATGAAAAGCCTCATCTCGTTCTTCCTACTCTTCTTTCTTCTTCCACAAAAGAGCCAAGTATCTTGGTTGAAATATTTTCATAGTTTAAAGAAGATCTATCTATAGCCTACATGCAACAATCTAACGAAAACCTACCTATAACAGACACCTGAACACAAAAACATCTCAAATGGATGGTCTATAAACATTACAAACAACCAAAATCACTTTACAACACAAAGTGGTATTATCCTGTCATAATTTTGAATGGTGTCTATAAAAATACACTATGTCTTGGTGGTGCTTATCTCAGGTTAACACAGAGCAACTGCCCATGAGTGCAGTTCTTAGCCCACTCCTTCCTCAACTGATTGAGCAAAGGGTAGGGGGTAAGGGAGGAATGGGTGTTGCTGCATGCTTGAAGCTATCTTAAAAAAAAAATTGAGGATCTATCAAAGGGAAGAGATTCCAAACCCAGGAACTCTGCAGACCCCATTACCAGGTGGTCCCCTTCCATTTAGGCTAAGCAGTTCCAGCTCAAGCCTCTCCCTACCCTACAGTTCAAAGATTATTTCAATAGGGAGAGAGGTGATCTTGCAAGAAGTCACCAAAAGGGATTCTGTGCACACAGGAACAGTCCCAGCACATCTAAGAATGAAAACACAGAAATGTGAATAGAGTAACTTTTTAAAGCTATATATTGTCAGGACTTTGATTTTGGAAAAAACAGATACACCAGTAGCATTTTCTTCCCATTGTGCAATAATTTATTACTAGATTATGTGTGGTTAAGGACAATGAATGAATATACAAAAGCACTAAGTGTTTCAAAAATTACTTCAGCTTCTTTACAGCTAACCTTTCTTACCTATATTCTTTCAGTGAATACATGAATACAGGCCCTGCTGCAAGAAGGGTTTTTGGGTATGCTCTGGTCCTTAGCTGCGTAACATTTCAGCCCAGTGCTACCTACAACTCTATCCCAAATCTGTAAGGATTGGAATAAGTCCCATTTCTCAACATTTTCACATGAGTATATCTGTTTATGTTGAGAGAAAAGTGCAAACAAGATACAGAGAATCAATGCCCTTGTGCTGTGCCTCTCCTATCTTGGTCTTGGCTCTTACACCCTTCTTCCTCATCCTACTTGCCAGCCCTGCCATTCCTGCTGAAGAAGGAAGAGATTGTACTGCTGAAAAAAAGACAGAAGGACATTGATCTAAAATAGAAAAATAAATACATCAAAATTCCTTTCAAAATCTGTAACTCAACTTCCTCTTGCTTGTTTTTCTTGGTTCACAGAGGTCCCGACTGGGAATTTTACATAACAGATGTATTCTTCTTGCATTAGAAACAGACCACAAAACAGCATTCGACACCTCAAAATAAGCCTATCTGCTTAGCCTAACCTTCACTCTTAAAGTACCTTGCAGTTCCCTGTGAGGTGAGTGACACCACCAGGGCAGGTGTGACTTACCCTAGACCACTAATAATGAAACAGTAGAACTTCAGATACTTAACTCAGAGACATACAGAGGGAAGAAAAATAAAAGGAGGAAACCATTGAGAGTTAAACTTTTTGACTGTCACTTCTTCTCAATGAAATACATAACTTAGGAATAACTTACCTAGTACCAATGTCATTTTGAGCCGCTAATCGGAAGGTGTATCCCAAAGCTGGGCAAAGCTTAGTCAACTTGCAATGCTTCTGGCTTCCGAAGTAACATTCTCTGAAACCACTGTTTCTTTTTCCCTAGAAAGAGAATAATTGGATAGCTACGAAACGAAAGCATGCATTGCTCACATTAATTCTTCCTTTTAAAAAGAACTGTCAAATGATTTTAGAATTTGATACTTTTACACTGTGCAAAGACGTGCAAGTCACTGACAGCATTGCTACGTTATTTAAAACGATACATATTCACACAATCAGTCCGCTGTCAGATTTCCTTTACTATCAGATTCCTATCTTCATTGCAATTGCAATGGATCCTACTTATTAAAGAAAAAGTGTATGTTAAATGTGAAATTCATCTCTGAAACAATCGGGTCACAGGACTACAGAAAACTTGCAACCAACATTTCTTGGAAGTGCAACCCTCTGTACCGCAAATTCTATGTAAAGCCTTCAAAAATACTTTATCCCACAAGAGGGCTCTCGCTCCCCACGGTTGGGCCATAATAAACTCCAGCTACTTCCATCTGAGAAGGGCGAGCACGGGTGCAGCGTTTGGCTCTGTATGGCATAGCACGCAGAATTATGCCCTAAGGGGCAAAATAGGTTTACTCACCACAGAGAAACATTTAATGATGCCACGTCCTGTACCCATCTGACTGTTCAGAGCAAGCGGCACACAACAAGCACACAGGATAAGAGCGTGTTTTACTTTAAGAAACTTGGCTTTCAAGCAGGCTCTGTTTATGGGAGCTTGACGTTAATTTGACCTGGAGCTATTATGAGTGCTAACAAAGCCAAGATAATGCAAGAGCAAGAGATGATATCAAGACAGCTCTCTAACTCCCAAGTCCTTCCTAACGTACATCAAGTACAAACCCAACACAGTGGAGAACAGGAATATCCAAAACTTCTCTTCCTCCCCTCCACATTTAATACAAAATAAAACTCTTTTCAATCCAGCCCAACTTTGCATGCATGCTCCATTCAGGGTAAAAACAAAGCTGACTGAGCTTTTTGCAGATATCAGAGTAATTGGTCTCATTCTGTGTCATACTGCTCACACTTGGGCAATAATCGCTGTGAAAGCTTTCCGGACTGAATGCTAAGAATAGTCCTGAACTACTCGACTCTGTATAAAGACACCTACCTGAACTGAGGTAGTGATAAGGACTTAAAACTTAATGGAAAAAGTAACAGATAATAACATAATGAAGTAGAAGTACCCAAAAGTAGAGCAGAAGAAAAACCTACCCAAAGAATCAACATGAGCTCAAATTGGCCCATGAGAGTAAAGTAATGGTCATCTCTAAAACTTCTGACCTAAGAAGCTCTGCTATGCCATTTTTGGCATCTGTCTCTACAGTTTTCAGTTTATCTTGGTAAAAGTCACATCTGTCCTGAGAGCCTAGACAAGACTATGCACTTCACGTGATGCACCGAGTCGACAGAAGACTCTACGTTTCCTAAGCTGACTACCGTGAGAATTATTTATCAAGGTATCCCTACCTGCAGCTAACAGCTTGATATGCTGATGCCTCCATGAATACTGTCTTGTCTCTCACGTATCATACTTCTTCAATGGGCAATACATCACTTCATCTTTAAAGATTTCAAAAATGCCTGAGTCGGACACTTTTTTTTTTTTTTTTTTTAATATAAACTGGCCCATTCTTCAGCCCCTATCCATTTCCACCTCTTTTCACTCAGACTGCAACACAGAAGCAAGAATTTCACAAAAACAGTTTGTAGTAGATCTCCAAAATATGTTTATCTGGCTAGAAACAATCATTCACACCTCCTGCACTGCACAACAATTTGGAGGCACCTGAGGGACACTTAGTACACGGGCAAACAGCCATAACTTATTTACACAGTGTGAGTCTACATTCATTCTAGAACTTGTTTTTATACACAGTCTTTTTAAAATTCACGCAACTGGTCTGGTTGTGACACTGCTATACAGTGCAACTGAATTAAGCTATAAAATTGGAAGAGATCATTAACCCTAAAATGAAAGCTTTTTATATACAGAAAAGCATTTATCAGATCTTAAGCCCTAGATACACAGTTATTTAACAGAAATCCTTTTAGACAAAAATGATAGGTGATAGCATTCCCCAGCTCAGAGGTAATATGTTTAATATTCAGGTTATAAAAAACCTAATTACCAGTCCAATGTTTTACTAAAATATCCATCGATCAGTTAGCGACTATTTTTTTCTACATAAGCTCTCTTTTGTAGATTCAGATGCCTTGAATTATTTTTTCCTTAACTCTTTAAAATCATCCTCACTTCATTATTTTTAAAGCATTTGAAAACAAAGGTCTTCATCTCTATTTTCTGCTTAAGAATGTATTTATATTTTATCATTTTCCTATGCTTTTTGCCCCTAGTGAACAAGAGCGACCAAAGGCTAAGCATGTGGATTGATGAACAGATGCACTGTGATAGCTGGTTAAAGAATAAAGTCATGGGAAAGCATCACCTGTAGCACACAGGCTGCAACACCTGAAATACAAGCAAAGGACCAAGGAAATTCCAGTTTTTCAAACTGGTGGGTTAAATCTTTGCAAAGACACCCCCCAAAAAAACATCTTTGTTATCTTCAGCTTTATAATAATAAAAAAAAATCTGTTATTATATCTATTTTTCTTCGAGAGCTGGTTTTGTACGCTCCCCAGACTCACTCAGAGACCGACTGGTATTCCAATTACTCAGACTGGCTGGTATTTCAGATTCTATTGGCACTAATTGGAGAGGCTGGCCGATATTTCTAACTATCCTGGCATTAATAGCCTGGAAATAGTCTCTCTACTCCTTCCCTCCCAAGATTTATGAAAGCTCTAATGCTGGCATAATTATAGACAAGAACAACTGGCAGGCTGGTACTGGCTGCCACCCAAGAGTCTTACAGCTTTCCCAGAATCCTTCTCTTATTCTTTGTACACTCAGCATCCAAGATTTAATCCTTCAAATAATGTTTTGTAAGTTGCTTAAAATATACTTTATCGTTTCCTCAGAAATCTTTAATCCTCAGGTCTCAGATTGAAAGCAGACACGGTCTGCCTTCTTCACTAGTCCTGCTTTCTCCAGTCCTACGGTCCTGATGATACTCAAAGACACTGTGATGATAATCAGGACCTGCCCAATGAAACACGAACAATTCAGCTCCACAAATCCATTAGAATTTGCACCATAATGTAACATGGCATAAACAAAAATGTCTTGTCTGCCAGTGCATTTATACTTAAAACTATATACTCACTTAAAGCCAAGTCTCTTTTGCAGATAGAGTTCAAAAGCATATTTAGATAGTGGTTATGAGATCTTAAACAGATTTTATTGACTGTACTCCATAGTAGACAAAGTAGTAAACACAAAATAAAGAATAAATCATTACAGGTAGAGTGGATACAAAAACATAGCCCTGTCCCTCACAAGACCTCTCTGCAAAAGACAGAGTAAAAGCTGCCAGCACCAGAACCGCAATCATAAGGCCAGGCGGTAATCTGTTCCAGTCCATACTAGCATTAACTTCTCCTGTTTGGTTCATACTGGCAATAAAAAGCAACAGATTGATATTCAATCTGACACAGAGCTGTGGAACAAATTGCCTACGATTATTATAGAGCACCTTAATATCACTACAAAATATTTACTGTGCAGGCTTTTTTTCTTTTCCTTTTTTTTTGGCATATAAATTTTGCATATATACAGAAAACAGAACAGCACCTACAAAACACCTCTAGGTATTAATTGTAACCCAAGACTCCTCTCTTGCACATGTAATACCAGTGGCATAGCCAGAAAACAAACCTAGAGGGCAAGAAGGCAAACAAATACAAGCCCAAGCATGACAGTGGAACTCAGCGTATCTGAATTATGATGGATCACCATGGAGATCCATGGACCAGACGGTCAGAAGTTAACACATCTCTGCTAACCTCAAGAAATTCAAAACTTATAAATCTCCACTTCTCAATATATAAACTTAATGATTAAATTTTCACCACCAACCCATTAAATTCTCTGGTAACGCATCTGCATCTATCTTGTGCAAATCAAACTGAACATTCGTCACATCAGAATTAAAGCTGCTTTTGAGTTGTATACAAACAGAAGAAAAACAGATGAGTTAGGTGTCTCTGGCTCAGGAGCGGTTCTCCACTTTCCCATAGAAAATGAATAGGATACTCTCATCATCTGTTCACACATGAGAAACTTTTATTTACTACCACTTAAGCACAAAAAGATCATTTCATATCTAATTAGGAACACAGACCTGATTCTTACAGCAATGCCAGTGGCATTTGCTCAATAGAGCCACTGACTTTGATGAACACCGTAATAAGGAAAAAGCATCACATCCTCTACAGTGATGTTTTCTGTTAGGTATTTTTTAATATCATTTTTTTCTAATCAGCCTTTTGTTTGTCCTAATTGATCGGTTCTGGCATAAAGTCATCAACTGCCTACTTTTAGCTTGTAAGTTCAAAGAGAAACATATACAAAAAAGGAGAGAGTCAGAAGGTGAAGATTTCCGTAATTGCTACTTTTAAGTGATTTTGCTGCCAGCTGTACTATTGCTAACCACTTGAGGTGCAGGCATTTCCAGATCTCACTGAACTCCAAAACACTTGAGAACACCGGCTGTTTCTAACCCCTCTGAAGTCAAAGAAAACTTCAATACTGTACATCCAATTTAACTGAATGACAAGTCACCAAACTGATCTTTCATTCTGCTGGTAAAGATCATTCACCGTAGTTCTTTAGGCAGTTAAAACTAAAACATTTTATTAGCAAGGTTTTAGAACGGTAATTCAAAGACCTACTTTGGTATTGAGAAAGCAAGTAATCATCTTCTAAATAGAACAAAACACTAGTCATATCACAAGCAACTTAATCCAAATTAGGAGGGAAGACAACAGAATAGCAGGCATAGCTTTGTCTATCCACCACTACTTCCTAGAGTCCACAGGTCGGAGGGAAAAACCAACAACAGCAAAAGGACTACACTGAAGAACAAAAAGCAGCTGGGTAAAACTGCACGAAACACAACGAAACAAGGCAGCGTGCTCTCCATCAAAAGCAGATCAGAACATAAAGACATTAGTTCCCACGAGGAAACAAACGCAACTCGCGTGCGTTTCAGCTAAAGCTCATCTCATGAGGTGAGCGAGGATTTTTAGCATATCTACAGAGGGGAAAGCAAACCCTAACCAACTTCAGAAACCAAGTAACCCAATTACTTGTGGAGATAACTCTAGCCTTATCTCCAGTAAAACTCCAAGGGGAAACGTTTCCACACGAAACCCATCTCTCTTGCTGACAGGCATCCCGTTCCCAACCGCTGTGATTGCCACGAGTAGGTTGTTCGGATTTCAGACTCTGAACAAGCTCCTGAAATGCTCACGGAAATGAAGAGTCATATGGGCCTTTTACACGGTATTCTGCATCTTCTCAGCTCATTACAGTAAAATAAGACAACATACAGTAGGCGCACTGATTCGTTCTCTTTGGAAGACCTTCCTGCTGCACTTTGAGCAGCTTTTTAAAGCAGCGGGAGCACATGGTGTGCGTGCCCATCCCACAGCAAGGCACTCGCCGAGGAACGCACTGCAGCAAAGTCCTAACGATACCGCCTAATGACAAGCTGGAATTTTAAATACCTCAGCCCTGGAGGTTTTAGCAACTGCAGCCACGAAGACATAAGATGCTGTTCCCTTGCTACAGTTTACAACCTAACCTAATCCAATGGCAGTAAAACGGCATGCTGCTTTTGCCATCGTTCTGCAGCAACACTATTTTTTGAAAGTAATGCTGTCTACAGTCACAACCTCATTTTAGTTGCTACAAACTACAACTTTAGCTACTTAGTAAAACCATGTGGCATTAGTCGAGATACTGTTTTAGCATTGGGCAAGCTCCAAGACGCAGAGTGTCACCCCATGCTGCGGGCGGCGAGGAAGCGCTAGGAGGCTGCTACCACCGCTGGTGCGAGGAGACCACATGTCCTCCGCAGAGCAGGCGCCGGGGCAATCTGCTGCTTTATCTGAGATGCAACCCTCGACGTTCGTTGCTCATTCTCGCTGCTCTCCCACCTCTCTCGCCCAAGGCCAATTTTGTGTCTCTAGTTGCAGGCTGCCACCTTTGTGGGACAGCTTTCCAGGAGCTGTGGGCAATGCCTGTGTTGCGATTGCTCCCCGCAGTTCATTCTCACACTACCCTTCATTGTGAAGGGACTCAATGTTTTCATAGCAGACTGCTGTTTTTAGGGTGTTTTTGTAATTTTATTATTGGATAGGTATCTTGTACTCCACTCCTGCAAAGCTCCCTCTGCTTTGCAGGCACAATTTAATTTCCCTCTGATCACCGATTTTCCTGTGTTTGTGTTTTATTCTGTGCCCTGTAGTTAATGAATGTTGCTCTAGCTGAGACCTGGCTGAGCTTTCACTGCTGCCTGGCAGGCGTTTTCCTCCTCCCTGATGTATTTATTTCTTGATTTCACCAGGACAGGGTGGCATTGTAACAAAGTTTGTGCTTTTGCTTACATAGATTTCACATAACCGAGTGAGAGGGCACAGGACGTGACAAGTGAATTCTCTTTTGTGCTAGGATGCTGTAACTTCTGCTACTCAGGTAGTTATGTACCCTAACGCAGATGACTGGCAATGTCATGTGAAAAAAGTGAGCGGAGCGTGTTGCCGCTGAGAAAGAGCCAGCTAGAGCAGGGGCCTGCCGAAACAGCCCTCTTGCACATCCAACCTGTGTTTTCAGACTTTTTTCTTCACTAGTCTTGATATCAAGTTCTAATTCATTAACTCAAAAGGGCATTTCTGTCACACATCAGAGTAAAAATTTCTTTAGACGAGCTACACCTGTGGCTCATTCATTAACTACCTCGTGACTGGACAATTACATTTCAATCCGGAGCCGGCCTGTCAGACCACTGGAGATGTACCAAATAAATGTGTGTAGGGCCATTATTCTTTCATCTTTGCTGGCTAGCTATCCACAAGGAGCTCAAATTTCAGGATTGTTGCTGAGAAAACAAGGTAATTAAACATCTAGACTGAGGACCTGGGAATTAAGATTTTTTTTTCTTTTCCTTCTTTTTTTCATGGGTACATGAAGTAACCTAAAACAAATTACTTTTACCTTGTAAAAACAGATATAACAACAATTCTTTCTGAAGATGAGACTCTAGGCATATACTAACTATGAAAGGCTTTATAGGACAACACCATTTTAGAATTGTCTTACACAAATTCAAGGTTTTGATTGGGTTGCAAGTGAACAAAATGAACATCCAAAGAATGTGCATTGCAATAACAGTTTGTTATTGGTCTTTCTTTTGACAGGACTTTCTGTTGCTTCCCTTCCCTTTGCAGTTTGGGGTCACTTGCACATTTCCACTACTTCATTCCTTTTTAGCATTATGTTCCCATGGAAATTACTGCAAGAGAAAAAACTGCACAATCAAGATGCCCCAGAAGGTATAATAGGCTTCGAGGCTCATATCTCTGATTATGTCGGGCTATTATTTTGAGACTTTTATTTTTTATACTTTCCGAGATCTCATATTCCATCATTTTTTCTTTTTTATCGACAACCTTTCATTCCATTATTCAGACTGGGGCAGCAGGCCATTCTTAAGCTGTTGTCTGATTTCAGTTCAGTTCAGTGGGTTTCTCGTCACGTAGGTCCCACTTGCTGTGATACTGCATGCAACAAATGTTTGCACAGTGTGCAGTTCCAAATGTCAAACCTAGCAGAATGATCTGGGAACCTGTTACTAGTGAAATTATGGAAAACTATTCATAACATAATATTCCTCTTAAAATATTATTCTGAAAAACACTAAAAACCTCAGGAGAGGTTTATCAGACTGTACAACCAAACACCCTTTCACACTCATCCTTTTCTTTTCTTTTTTTTTTTTTTTTAATTTTTAAACATCTTGCTCAAGCCTGTTCTGTCTTTCAATACATATTTTTTCCTTCTGAGATTATATTCACTGACTCATGCTTTCTGCAGAAATATGGCTTGTGCAATAGAAAGGAGGTATAAGGGAAATAGGGGAGGAATGGGGGGGTGGGACTCAAAAGCGAAACCCACCTCGAGCAAGCAACACTCTCCACATCTCTTGCCTTTGGCAATCTCCCCAACTGCTTGCAGCTTATTAACAGTGTAACATCTTTGGGGCAGAGAATTTATTTTCCTTTGTGTCTGTAAGTGGACTAGTTGCCCATATATAAAAGACAACTTTTTTTTTTTTTTTGGACCTCTAATGTATTTTCTATAAGTAGAGCTGCAAAATCATGCCCCATCTCGTTTGAGGCAGAAACAGTGCTTTATTCTGTGCTTACATAGCATCTAGAAGGAGATTGTGAATTGAATTCTAAGATCCACCACAATGCAAATAACTGAACAATACGTAATACTAATTAACAAATTAATTACAACAAATGAGCACGAGAAAATTAAATTCCAAGCTTATAAACTCAGAATATTGTCTCTTCATAAAACACAGTGGTTGAAAAGTATCCCCCTCATTCCCCTTTTCACTTTCCAGATCTCTACCTAATGTCATCACGATTTCATTTCCTTACTTCTAGTTTCCCCTGCATTTAATTACTTTACCCGTCAAATCGTCATAAAGTCTGAGTGCCATTTATGTATTTATTTCAACTAGTTACTACTTACCTCATCCCATTCTAGAAGGTAGCTGGTGATTTTTGAACCATTATCAATGGGTGCCTATGAATAAAAATAAACAAAAGGCGATTTTGGGAATAAGAGAAAACTACTTCCCCCTCAGGCAATGACTACAGTCTGAAGCAAAACCAAAGTCTGAGGTTTGCACACAGCTTGGCAACCTTTTTAACGAATAACGGGAAGAAGCTGACTGTAATGAAACACATACATTTTAAAAGTCATGTGTTAAGCCAGTGCATGGGACAGTATTCATCAGACTACAGCAAGTTCAGGTCTCTTATACTAAAAAATGGCTGTCTCAGCTTTCAATTATTTTCAGCACTTATGCCAGTAAACTACTTCTCTCTCCTTTCTTGGGTGCCTGATTCAAGCAATACCTACCTTCCATTGTAAGGTTAAGGAGCTTTTGGTCCTGTGCGAGGGTTTGGGTGGGAAGGGACACTCTGGTGCGCAGCTGTGAGTGGTGAAGCTTACTGGCTCTGAGCAGGATCCCTTTACCGAGTTGTATATTGCATATACCCTGGGAAAGGACACACATACACGGGTTATAAATCTGCTGACGCTTAGAAGATGAGAACACACTGCCTCAGCCACAATATTTGACTACCAAAGCATCCACGATACTATCCACTAATGATAGATTTCTCACAAATCAGTGGCTATCGCTATTCTATTTCACTCGGTACAAGCATGCAAAAAAACAAATACACAACAGGAGATGATCATTACAGTGTTTCGTGCAACTTCTCCCACAGGCAGCTGACTTATCATCATCTTTTCTTTTGACCACAAGAAGTCTCTGCCACTCTTTCCATGGCTCTTGGCAACACTTCATGCACTGTGCTCAAGCCCTCTTCAGCATACAACAGAATGTAAGAGCTCACGAGGAAAAGGTGCGAACATTAACGCCCTACTTAAATTGATTTGTGTGTACCATTTTCAGTGATAGCTATTGCTGCTGTCCTTCCACATGTACAAGTTTCTCCAACACTCCTCAAGTGTCTATACTCAGTAGAGCTCTGAACTAAAAACTAACACAATAATACAAATAGCTCGAAAACATTGCTTTGATAAACCAAAAATCTTCAAAACAATTTTGATTTCAAGCAAATCCTCCACATAACAGCATAAAAGGGGATATACTGCAAACTAACATGGGAAAACAAGTACAATATATTTGAGCACCTCCTCATCAGGTGCTTTTCTCTGAAAAACTAATGATGTTATTTTTCCTGTCACATTTTCTGCACAGCAAAAGAAAAGTGCAAGTCCCAAGTCTTTTGCGCACAAAACTTTCAAACTGTGACCAGACAATGACCTCAGGGCTGGCTGCAGCTATTGTGTACATGAATGTAGAGTTTAAGAAAGGGCAATTTCTAATTTGTTTTCAGTAGATAAGAGTAATTTATGTGCAATGGCCACCTACATAGAATTAAACCTTTGGGGGGAATTCACAAGAGCTGCTTGCCCTCAGTGGAAATATCATGTAGTGCTGCTTTATATATCTCCTGTTAGCAGTCAAGAGTGAAAACAAATGCGATTAATTACTTGAGTCTGCATCTGGCAACTGGATACACCGTTTGCATGTGTCCCGGAAATCAGTGTAGCTAAGAGTCAAAGATGCATCATTGGGGAATACAACCACATAAAAATGAGTTTAACAAGAACATCATCTGCAAATCAATGGAAAATTGCATTTTTGCTTCTGCCACTTGGAAGTTGCCGTGGTACCTGAGGTTTGTCAATGTTCATTACCGTAACTCTACTGCCTACTAGGGGGTGTAATACAAACTCCTGAAAAATGAAAGAAAACAAATGTCCTGGAAATAAGTAGCTCTGGAATTCCTACAGTAGATTGCAACAGGGGCCTCTCGGAAGATTAAAAGTTTAAGTGGAAAAGAGACTGACTGGCCCTCAGAAAGGTGAGTGGAATCATCCCTGTAACTACCAAAATAATAACCTGAAGAAATCTACATCTTGAACCTAGGATGTAGGTTCACAGTGAAGCAGGTTGTTCTAAATGTCTAGGGTCAAATGAAGAAGCAGCAAGCTCAAGCAGCTTCTGTGTGAAAAAGAAGTCCTTAAAGATGCTGCCAAGATTAAAGAGACCCAATATGATCTGCTGAGTAACTGTTGGTCACAAATTTCTTTACTTAACAGATTTATTTCTTCAGAGTTGTTAATATGTAATGCAGTTTCAATGGAGGGAAAAAAAGTATTAGGAAACAATATCTGCTTTTAAGTGTTGGTTTCTCCCACTGTAAATGCGTGCTGCTGCTTTTAAGTCTGACTTTCATATCTGGCAGTTTTTTGTTTTTTTTTTTTTAATAAAAGTTACTGCTAGCTGTTTACAAATGATTTATAATTTGGCAAATATGCAGAAAAACGCAGGGAACTGTAGGCTGACAGAATGAACTGATTTGGAAGTTAGCCAGGATATAGGGCAAATACCTCGAGCACCATTAAAAATTGCATGAGACCTCACCAGTACACTTTGAACGACCACCACTTTACTGTTTGAAGCCTGCTTTAGAAATTAAGCTCAATTGCTTACAGCAGGAAGCTCAGTAGTGTTTTACAACTTTCTTCTTCCTTGAATCTACTTACTCAGAAGTTACTTATGGTCTTTAGCTTCCCTTGAAAAGTACATTTTAGGGCACTATTAGAAAATGTCCTTAAAAGAAGAAGCTAGGATATCAGAGAAAAAGAAGTGTTTGTTTTTTTTTGCTCAGAAGCAAAGTGTTCATTTTCCAAAGTTTTACAAATGGTAGCAGCCTTGATGAGAAAATGTATGCCAAGCTTAGCCCTTGTCTGGAAAAACAGAAGGAAACAATAGACAGGAGTGACAGTTTTTTTTTTTTTTTTTTTTTTTTTTAAGGATATTAAGCATAAGTGAACAGGATGTGAATTTGAAGCCTTGGCTCATAAGCAAAAACTTTTTAAAAATGCAAAAAAATCAGATAATAAAAAACCGGTATTAAAAATATCAAGGCTCAAAATTGAGAATAATTATGTAATTGTGTAATGAATGTAGTTCTAGAAACGAAGAGAAATATGCTCTAACACTGAACTCTCATTGGCATTACTGTTGCACTTGAAGGAGATGTGTTCCTCCAAAAAATTCTTTATAAGATCAGATCAGCCTTGCAGAATACATCAGTTCCAGCACCAGCCTTACTGCCTGCCTTGCTCCTGCCATTCGTGACTGAAAGCACATGAAGGCTCTGGCATTCTAGTGTTAGCTTTCCATCTATAATAAAAACTATTCTGCAAATAAGCAATAAAGCTAATTAGTTTCAGTGGAATTTATGTATGAAGAGTTACATTTTTAACAGATTCTCTGTCTCAGATTCAGGTGCCATTTTATGCACCTATGTTTTTGCTAATTTTTTTCTTCACCCTAACATCCCACTGAACTTTTACCCCAGTCTCTCTTTCCACTTATAATTACCAATCATCATTCTCTCTATAACACTACAATCCAGAGAGATCATAATGTTAGCAAACGTTAGCTTAAAATAGCAAGACAGACCAGTGTGAATCCATTTCTTAGAAAACAGTAAATATTGAAATTATTATAGCCGGATAGATTTGTCATCAGATTTGCTTCATGAAGTTAGGAGTATTTAAGAAAAAAAACACACAGGACTACTTTCAGTTTTTCTAGTACACATCTGATATAATAAGGCAGACAAACACCAATGCTCTGGTCAAATTTTTGAACAAGCTTGAGGTATCCTATACTTTCATATCTAAGCACCTCAAGACTTGTTATACTTATATACATATATATAGATAGATAGGCAGAAGTAGAGGTAGAGACAGATGTCTTTTTACTCTTACTTTAGCAACAACAGTATGACAGAAAAGATCGTGTTCAAAAACACTCTCATAGTTTTCAGTCTAAGATAAAATGGATCAAAGAATACTTAGCAGGCATGAAAGTAATCCTGCATCTGTTACTACAAAATTCTTGGGTTGCACTACGTTAGATAAAACCTTTCCACATTTATTCTCACATATCTGAACAGACTACATTTAAGTGACATTCAGAGTCTCACTAACTCACCTGACATGATAATCTGTTGCTGGCCTAAGGTCTTTCAGGTTATATTCTAGTTCTTCTCCACTGCAGAAAGAAACCATTAACAAATCATGAAAAGCAGTATCATATTTAGCACAGCTATTGATATTCCAGTGACTAGGGATTCCTATATATAATGACTTGAAAGAAAAAAAAAATCCATCACAGAAAAATAATAGTAAGGAATACAGAACACTTCAGGTTTCCTGAAAGCCTTATGAAGCCTGAAGAGAAGAGTAGTTACGACCCCATTTATAAAGTCAACTAACTATACGGCTTTATTTCAGTGCTAGCCTTCCATCTGTTGATATTCATATAAAGCTTATAGCATTTTTCAACCTTCTCAGAGTTGAAAGGACCTGAATCAATGTAACATTACTGTTGTACTTTTTGCATATTTACTATTTCAAACTACTTCAGAAAAGTGACAGTCAAACTTCACAGGTAAATAGTAGTTCACAGCCAAGTTCACGTCTCAATTTTCTATCCTGGACATCATTAAAGGGGAAAAAAGAAAGGTATAACACCATATGTATTTGATCACAAAATAAGCTCAGATGATCACTGAAATTAGAGAAATCCCTCAAGAATTTTTACTTAAGACTGCTAACAGCCAAGTATTCAGCATTTCTCAGTGGAGGTTATTACATAGTCTACTGGTGGGCATCCTCCCTTCTCTGTCGATTAAAGGCTATCTGAAGCAGTAGAGCCCTTACCAATTGCTCTTCAGCTCAAGAAGAACTGGGTTTAATATTCTTAATTATGGAAGTCCACAGAAAACACAGTCCATCAGGAAGACAGCTGCATGGTGTACACAAAGGGATTTTGACATTTAGCAAAGATAAATGTGCTGCTTTTCACTGTTAACGGGAGACACAGCAACACACGTGATACCTATCGCAGGCTAAGGGGGCAGGAGAGGAAGGCAGTCTGGGGCCTTGTGCGGTGCACTTAACCAGCTTGCCACAAGCTCCTTCAGGCATAAGGATATGAGCAGAAAAGAGGATGTATTTACAAGTAGCTGGGACACATTTGTGCAACTCATGGGGACCCTGAAAAGTGAAGAGAGATTATTTCTTATGCAAATACAAATTGAGAGCAATACAAGTGTAGAAGTTATACCATTACCTGTAAATTATCTTATATTTTCCATCCCTCCCTTTATCTGATAAGGCAACCTCGTAAGTACAGGTGTAAGGCAAACCATTGTTGTGTCTATCTGCGTTTAAAAGGCCGGTGGGAGGTGACCAGGTAAGTAAAGCTGTTCTTGCTTGAATATTTGTAACCTATAAAAGAAACATCAGTTACTCTGAATTCAAGAAAAACATTGTCTTCTAAATATTCGCTTTTTGCTTGAATCTTTACAATCAATTTCTTATAAGCAGCAAGAAATTTAAGAACTAGAGGTGAAAAGTAAAATTAGAAATGGTCATCAACAAAACAAACAAAAAAATGATTTACAGAATAACATCTAAGAAATGAAGAATAGAAAGACACATATCCCCACAGGGAGCTGGCTACATACTGCCTAAAGGTTTAAGTACTCCCTGCACACTTTTAAAGTACTCCGCTGTTGTGGTCGTGATCAGAAAGTAAGTGGAAATAAGACAAACAATGACTTCATTCTAAAGATTTTCTTGTCTGCACTTATTTTTCTAAAGCTTCTCTTAGTGAGGTTCTTGAAAAACCCAGCAACAGCATTTTTAGTCATCCTGTTCCTTGTTGTAACTCGAAGCTGCAATAATTCAAGTATCTGCAAAGTTGCACTGACTCAAAGGCCTAGGGAAGGATCACATTAAAAGTCTGACTTAACGATTAAAAATTAAATTCCAAATCAATCACTTTATGCCCTGCCAGAAAGAGGGTATTTATGACCCATAGTCGCCACTGGGTGCAGCTCTACAGGAGAATCTAAATGGCAGATGGGCCAGAATTCCCTTCGAATAAAACACTGAAAAATGCCTCAAGCCCCATCACCAAAACAGCTTTATCATGGGCAGCAACGCAGCTGTATTCTTCTGGAAACACGGCTCCAAATAACTTTAGATTGACAGAGGTTAAACCTCCTGTAGCTTTCGTTGTGCGACTCCAGGCCTCAACAGGAAAGCCCATGGGCACATTGCCAGCAGCATCCTTCATCACATGCATGTGCAGAACAGTAGCTTCCAGGAGAACAGGCTTCTGCTACCAAGCCAAGAAAGAAAAAGTCCTTCTCCCCACTTACTGCTTCAAAAGAAATAATAATAATAATAATAAAAACTATTGTTATTTTAGCTATCATGCAAGTCTTTGGAGAGAAATCCAGAGACTATTCGGAAGTCCTAAGCAAAACACCCTGCCACAAACTCTTCGGCTTTCATAATGAAAGCGACTCCTTAAAAAAAATAAATTAAAAATAAACAAAATAAAATAAAAAAGCCACTTAGATAGCCTCCACAAGGAGGAACAAAAGCAGGAGGTTTTAAATTCTTTATTAATTTCTTCTACCCACAAAATTTCACTCTGTTTTATCATTTTAGCAGATTTCTCCAAAATACAAAGCAACTTTGTTATTTCAAAAGATGTAAGAGGGTAATGGAGAACGATGCAGGTGCATAGCTACACATTTCCAATACTTTCTTTGAGGCATCTGAAATACCTTAATGATTTAGCAGTGGCATTTTAGCATTAGTTTGCTACATAACTGTGCTTAGAACGAAATTGCTAAGGTTCAGTTTGGGATTCTTTAAGAATGAAGCCTAGCAATGGGCTGCAATATCAGATTTTAAGGTCTGCTTGCTTACAAGTCAGACTTCTGGACAGCTTTAAACGTATATACTGCAGAATATTTATCTTCTCATGTGAAAACATGTTGCTCCCTGCTGAAAAGCACTCCAACTGTTGTATGTGATGCCAATATATCAAGCACATGCTCTTTAAGCAAGTCATAAATCTGCGTTTTTAACATAATGACAAGTAGGTGAAACCACAAAGTATCTCATCTTAATTTCACCACTGTCCTCTCAAAAATTAAAGATTTTTGTTTATTGCAACACATTTACTCCTGCCAAAAAGAAAACTTCTGTTCAACATAATATGAAAACTTCTTTTTTTACAACTGGTTTAAGTAGTAGCAACCTTTCTTCATTAAAAATATGAACATGTGAATTCTTGTACACATATTCAGTGATTTCTTGCTCTAGTCACATTTTTCTGCTGCTAAGAAATCAGCTTCCTTCAAAACCTGGACTAGCAAAAACTGAGATTAGATATTTTTAAAATTCTGTTTCAAATAAGACAAAAAGTTAAATATCATATATATATATATAAATATATATATATATATATATATATAAATACAGATATGAGTTTAATTGTGACAAAGATATTTAGAGCTAGAAATCTATGTGTTCTACAATGTATTCAATAGGTCAGAGAACTGGATAATAAAAAGATCCAAATCAGAATGTTCTTTTAACATACATTGCTACTATTTATCAGCTCAACCCATGAACAAGCAGTTTCTTTTATTATTATGGAAATAGGCTTGCATAATTGTTTTTCATAAATTCAGATGGACTTGGAACTCGAGGCATGATATCCTGCCAATGTTCTCTTGCAATGTTTTTCCCTCCGACTAGTCACGAGGACACACGTATATATACTCTGCATATGGTGAAAGCCTTGGACTTTCATGAACTCCAACAATCTGTAAAAGGTCTTTTATCATTTCTTAAAATAAGACTAGGAAATCCTAGAAAATGGTAGGTTAGCTTTCTAAGTTAGTGTATACATATTTCCACAGAGGGGATAAAAGTTAGAAATAGCTCCTAAGCACAGCGTTCCCCTACCTACCCCATTGAACTACTACTGATACAGGGTTCAGAGTTACTGTTGGCCTATTTCAGTGGTATTATGTATGTAGTAATTGCTGGAGCAGTTTTTAAAATAAACATAATAGATCATTAAATACAATAAATCTTAGCTGCACTGAGTACACAAACTAAGTGTAGCAGCAAGCAAGCATGTATGATAGAGTCAGGAAATACAAAACTCTACCAGTGCCGAAAGCTAGAACAACAGTGCTGTGCATGGCAGAGCAACAACTGATTTATTTGTATGAACGGAGATGCACAAATCTGCTGCTCACAGACTAAGAGGCTCAAAGTCATGTCATGCTTGCTAGAGGTGTATCTCTTCAGTATCTTATTCAATGGCCAAGCAACCATTTAACTTTACTAACTTCTACATGGAGCAAAGAAAACCCGCTTTGCTATGAAAAAGGGTATAGTTAGTAAGTGACATTAGGATGCACTGAAAACAACAAGCAAAAACTCCCCAAACAGCTCAGTGCCTCCAACTCCAATTTGTCCCCTGCACGCCCGGGAAAACAAGCGCCTTTTGAAAGGTGCTACACAGCTGAACAGATGCGGACCAGCACCCTTCCTTGGATTTTCAACACGGTAAGACCAGGACAGCTGCGGTCCCAACAGCAGGCCTAATGTCACTGACTCGGATGCCATTACTCGTTCAGGGTATTGTTCAAGTCAACTTTCAGTTACAAACATCTTACTCTAAGTCAGGAACAGTTTATTGATCACTAAAGCCGCTCTCTTTCTATCCCACCAAAACCCAAGGAACCAGCGAGCTTCCTCGCAGGCTGGGGAGGCAGAGCTCTGGGCTGCCTTCCAGGTAGCGCGACCCGACTCGCCCGCTCGCAGAACTGCCGCGTTTGGTTTTAAGGGAGCTGGCTTTTCCTTCTGGCTACAGGGGCACAAAAGATTCTCCCCTACGGAGGTTTGTGTGCCTGCTGAAAAGCACAGTTAATTAGTTTCTGAAAACTTCTCAGTTTACGCAGCAAATGCCTGCTTTATACAGTACCAAAACTTGGTGGTGTAAATAATTATCTTATAAAAGCCCCTGGGAAAGGATCCCAGCTCCTCCACGACTTTAATAAGGTTACACGACTGATGAATATCAGTCCTCGCAGGCATTCAGGTACCGAACAATGTTTCTGTACAACTTTCATTATCTTTTAAATTCCGGGTTAGCGTTCACAGCCATCGGGCTGCTCGGAGCTTTGTTGTACGTGTGAGAACTACACCGCAAGCAACATTCATTTACTCCCTCGGGGGCAACGTCTGACAGACTCGGGGGTCAAACGGATTCATGGTGATTACCAGGTCAAAATTTCACTTTTAAACCCTGGGTCTAACCCAGCAGTTTTAGGCAAAAAGCCCGATGCTTAAGGAGGAGCTGCCCGGCAGCCGCGGCGCTGCCCCCGGCACTGCCGCCGCCGGCACGCGGGCTCCGGGAGGCGACGGCCTGCCGAGCGCCGCTCCGCCGGCCGCCGCGGCTCTGCGCTCGGCCCTCCCCGAGACGCAGCTTCAAGCTGCTCTTCCCTCGCCGAGGTGTTTGCTTCAGAGAACGCTTACCGAGTCCGTGAGGTTTCAGTTTAAATAAAAACATGGGGAAAAAAAAATATAGCTTTTTTGCTTCACTTCTCTTTGCCACTAACTTACTGTTTTCTGTCTGTTTTTCTAAACTGCCACTTCTTTCTACATAAGCGTTTTTCTATACATTGTTTTACTTCTTTCATATACACAAAATGCTTACCAGAAACATGGCCCACTTGACTACTTATACATAATATGTATTTCCACCATATATAATACTAAATACATGCACATAATTACTGAAAGCAGTCAGTGGCACATGATACTCATACAAGTTTAATCACAAATGTCAAAGTTACAGGAGAAGTCACAGAAAATCCCTGACATCTCCTTAAACATCATTACCATTTAACCAGCATTTATCATATTCTAGACATTTTATTTTTTTAAAAAAAGATTCCTTTAAGAGCTACTTTTGAAACGGTGCACACAAATTTATATTTTCCTATCGGTATTTTTTGCTCCCCTCTGCTTTCAGTACCCTGGGTACCAGGAATCTAATCGTGCAGGGCTCTGAACCCTGCAAAGTTAAAATAGCTGCTCTTCTTACCGCTGTAGATATATAAATGTGAACTATCACATTTTTCAGGTCAGCTCTCTTGATGTTTGTAAAAGGTATCAAGCTGTGCCATTCTACAAGCCGAGGCACATTCAGGTAGTCCCCGGCACGAAGCACTGACACAATATAGTAGCATAGTTTGGTGCTAACTGTGCATGCTTAGCCGCCTGCAAGCTAGCTTTCCAAGCAATCCTTTTCTAAGGGCTTCAAGCTTTATACTGTGTCACTTGTTTCTAAATGAAATAAAGTAATTTTCCAACTTGCAAACAGAAACTTGGGCTGCAGCCCTCTCGTATTTATTATCTCCATAAGTCTGACTTCGGTCTGGCTGGCCTGGCTTAAAATGGACACTTTCATAAGCAAAGACAATAGCACCCAACAACTGAATACCTTTCTGATTTATTCAGAATGAAAGTATTTAAGAGAACAGGTCCTAAAAATAAAACCTCAGACTCTGCTCGTGCATGCTCTCCCTCAGGTATGCCACTTCTGCAGCTTAGCAACTACCACTTCTTCAGACTTCCACTGCACAGTTTCTTTCCATCAGCTGTTCAGCTGCTACTGAACTCAGTCCTTATAACAGCATTTTAACTATTATTTGTTTATTTGCTCTCTAAGCTTCCAACCTAACACGAAAAGCCCTACATGCTTCCAGAGCAATTAGGATAGAGAACCTCAAAGACTCTCTCACTGTCTCATGATTGCTTCTTCAAGTTTTTGTCTGGACTATTTAGGATCCACAGCTTTTCTTCTGACACAAACTAGAAAAACATCACAGGCAAAGGCCTCATAGTCAGATTTATTAATAACCTTGCTTGATTTGGGTCACACCCAAATTAAAGTTATTGTATAGTGATTGAATTTTCTTCACAATTCATGTGCTTTCTTTTGCTTAAGACAAACTTGAATATGATAATTGCCATTGAATAACAGAATTAGCTTAATTTAATCATGATTACAGACACAAATTGCTTATGACAAATAAAATTAAACTCAGGCGGAAGGGGAGAGGAGCTATGTAAATCATCACAACTACACAGTGCTGGGGTCCTCATTTCACTATCAATGCCGACAGTCTCTTCCTGTAAACAGAGGACTGGTGCAACTCTTGCAGTGGGCAGAGGCCATACATTCCCACAGGCATAGAACATCCTTAGAATTTACGCCCATTGACTATATCCCTGAAAACTCAACTAGATAAAAATATACAAAGGCAACAATATAGCAAGCAAAAATTCAGAGATGCTCCCTTGCGAAATCCCCAGTAGATTGTGACAGAATGTACTCATCGAATTTGCTATTTTTCCTTGTATGTGGTAATTCTGGATCACATACCTGTGGTTTCTCCATTCCAGAAAGAATGTCTTGAACCCTTTTTGTTTCTGAATCATATTCTGTAAAACAGAGAATGTGGAAATAGGAAGAAAAATAAATTACCACCATTAAACAAAGATGTCACCTATATCAATATTCTTTTAGGAAGTTGTAAACAGGAGATACTGACTATCTGTACATGAACACCAAGCGTTTTTTGCTCTTGTGAATTTAATGTACGCAGTTACATAAATTCACAGTAAATGAATTTATGAGAACAAAGAGGAGCAGAACAAAGAGGAAATGAAATGACACATCACTGCAGCCGTTCAGAAAGGTGGGATTATTTGCTGAGGTGTCCTCCACAAACAGTGCTATTGGCTAAAATTTGGTTTGACAGAGCAAAAATATCCTAGTTCCAAGGACCAACTGCAGAAGAGGCTCAGAGGTTTCTACAGCTCAATTACTGCTGAACCTAATCCTAGTTTGTTAACTAAATATATCCTTACTCCATCAGCTGTACAGCTTGGCTATCTGCCCGCTCACTGGTGCACCAGGCTACTGGAGAAGATAAACATACATTCTTACACCCATGCCGAGCAACCTCTGGCCAGCTGAGCAGGGTGTCCATCCCAAGCACTGAGATTTCAGGCACACAGGAATAGCTACACAGCAGCTCACTGACCATACAGCTATCTGTCTTTAAATGGCATTATTATTTAATGGTCAAAGCTCTTGTAAGAGCCTCTCCACTATCAAAGTAGTCATTTCTGGCCAGGCTAATTGCGTTGCTGGACACACCATAATCCCTATTCCCTCCCTTACCCCCCCGCCTGGGGTAGCAGCTCTTACAGGGTCTACACACAGCATTATTAAAGAAGAGGGTATGAAATAGTTTGCAAAACTTAGCCAGATTCTTTTAAGCATAAAAGGTGCTACAAAAGTGATCAGCTGAGCAGTGGAACCAGGCTAAACCCCTTCCCAAAGTGTCCTGAGGTAAAACATGAACCTAAAGTAATGAGGTGACACAGAGCAGCTTTATCCCTTTTGGACCACAGCAGAGAGAGAGGCCTCATTTTCCTCTAGAGTATTCTTTAATGGAAAACTGGAAACATTTTTTGTCATTTAATCATGATATAAAAAAGTTTGCTAGTCAAAGCAGATAAATACAACAAGCATATACTTAAAACAAAATGAGCAGGATTTCTTTTTTAAAAAATAAAAATTTTGGCACAGGAAGTAAAAAAATATTAATAAAGAAAAACTAGCAAGATCAGATCAACAGCTTTCCCAAATGATCCCCCCAAAGCCTGACCTACTTCTTGTAGCTGAAAACGTGTCTTTATTTTTGTCTGTGACCTGCTTTTAAAAATGTATCCCTACTTCTTAAAAATTCCATGTGCTAGGATGCCAAAAAATAAAACTGGCTGAATGCTAATGGCAAAACTCCAGTGTAAATGCCCATCTCTCCTTAAAGGAATGCACCTTGGTGCACAGTATGAATGGCAGAACTCCCCGCTTCACACATTCCTGAATGCCTTCCCTTTCAGCCACTCTGAAAAGAAAAAAGCAGTAATAATTCTGAGCAAGAGGATTGTATGACTGTCTTCTTCCACAGTAGATAACCCTTAGAGTATATTAATGAAGTGTATAAAATGGCAAGATTCAGCCAGCGTAAGATAAAACTGGCTTGAAAAGTACACAGGTGGATCCAAATTGCTAAGGAAAAGGTTGAGATGTTGATCCAAATAAAAACATAATTGAAATTTAGGGGGTTTCAGAACTCAGGGTTCCCCTCAGTATTACGAGGGAAGCAAACTGAGCCATGAAATCTTGGATCCAGACCTGGAAATTCTGTAGGTCCTGTAGGCTTATCTCAAAGGGATGTTAGTAAGAAGCAGCTTCTGCAGTCACAAAGTAACAAAATGCTGCTACTATTCTACTGAAAGTTTATGGTTATTATGTCACCCCTAATTACAACTCCCAGAAGCTGAGCATGAATCATTCTCAACCTAAAATCTCAAACATGTGGACTGAATTTGCTCTCCTCCCTTTGCTTTCGAGCAAGGATGCTCTGTGTCGCACTCAGTAAGAGAGGAAAATAAACGCTAAAGCCCGAAGAAATCTCACTTCCCTCTCCTGTGAAAAACGATCGCTTTGCACAGCAACTGAGCCCTCTGACCCTTGCAGCTCAGGGTTGAAGGTTCAAACTATTGCAAATACTGGAACTGACTTTAAGACCTAAGGGAGTAGAGTATCCCCAACAAATAAATTTTTAAAATGCACAGGAATCAAAGTCCTAGCACGGAGATTTTTGTTATTAGCTCTCCAAGTACATAATAATATGCTCAAAAGAGAAGGGTTTGACTACCAAATACACAGTGGCTTTAAGTTATGACATGTATGACCACAAACGTTCATACAGATAAACCGGTGCTAGAAGACAACTGAGATGATTTCTTTAAGGGTTACAGAGGGAGGTAGGGGGTAAAGAGGGAACGTGGCATCGTAGAGCTAAGGTGTGAATACAAGGCGAAATTAATAACTAAATTTAAATTTGATTCTCATGGCCTAGACAGCTTGACACACAGATAACTACAACAACACTCATATGGATGAGCATTACATCACATTTTCTAAAGAATAAGACCTATCAGATGATGTTCGTATGCTGACCAACTATGTCAGATGTTCCCCATGTTGAAGCTCCAGTGTGTTCACACATAAAAGTGGACAGGCATAACTGAACATTCATTCATTGCACATACACCTACCACTTAAAAGGTACAGACCAGCTGCCTAGTGTTGCTCATTTGCTAATACCATGAATCATATTACAAAAACAAAGAACAGATTTTATATTAAGAAGCATCTTTCACCACTAGCTTTGAAAACACTGTACCACACAGAAAGGACAGTGTGTGCCTTTGAGCCTTACACTGAATTAAAATTAAAAAACCTTAAATATTAGGTAAAGCATTGTAAAAATAGAGCAAATCAAAATATTTGATTAAAAATTAAATACAACGAATGACTTGTATAGGAGAATCAGAGAATAAATCAGGTTAGAAGGAAGCATCAGGAGGCCATCTATCCAACTTCTTGCTCCAACAAAAAACAAGCGCACAACTGTCCCATGGAAAAACTGGTTAGCAAAACTAAAACCATCAGTTTTGAGAAAGTAGCTCACAGAATCATTATATCTTACAGTATTTCAAACACTTACTTTCCTATTTCATAAGCCATAAAAATTTCTCAGGGTTCTATGGACACGTGATCTACTTTCAGTAAAAAAACAGAATTATTCACAGTCCTGAGCTAGACTAACCTACAGAGAACTGGACTGGTCATGAATCCTTCCCTCCGTAGAAAGATGGTCTTACCTGCCAATGTCTCCCATAACCTATTAAGCATCAAGCTAAACATCCTTCTCCCAAGCCAACATGGAGCAGAAGTCCTTTTGAAATTGAAAAGGATACGGAGAAAAAAAAAAGCATCTTGCACGCTCTACGCTTTTTAAATAGAGTTGGTGAAAAGCTTTTTCTCTTTCAGTAATGCCTAGCTCATTTCCGTTGTCAAACATCACCCGCAGAGGTCTGTTCTACTGGATTAGCTCACCGGGACATTTAAGGATCTGGAGCACATGCACCTCTCAGGTGTCACTGATGCAGTGGTGCACAGGTAGACAAGAACAAGACAAGGAAAGAGGAAGCCCTGATTTAAAACAGAAGACAAAATTTAGAAAAATGACTTACAACTCCTTGGGCAAAGGAGTAGGTGGGGGTGATTCACTTACTTAACACTGTCCTTGACTAAGGAACAGCTGATTTAATTTTAATCTCTTCCTCCCTGTTCCTCAGTTAATTGAGCATGGAATATCTGACACTAGCAAATAAAAGCTTTGTGCCTCTCTCTCACTCCACACTAACAATGAGACTTGTAGAGACAAGGAGCCAGCATAAGCTGCTTTCCGTATTTGACGTTGGAAACCGAAGTTCAGCCATGTCAAGAACCACCCAACTAACACGTCATGTCATTGTCCCTTTTTAACTTTTCCCCCTAACATCTGGTCCCTACATCTGCCAGGGCATAACTTCTTCACCCTAGGAGGAAGCTGGGGGTAGGGATAAATTCCATGTGAACGCTCAACAGAGGCCTCCAAGGGACAGAACAAAAATCTGAGTTATCCTGCATTTGAGATATTATAGTGTCCCAAACTAAAAAATCAAGTTCTCATTCCCAAGCTGTGGATTATTTGGATCCAATGTTTTGGGTTAACCTTTTGTAGCAGAGAAGTCAGCTGTAAGACCTAGACAACATCTAAGCTCATGCTATGATCATCTTCACCGCCTCCCCCCAAAAAAGTTGGAGTAATAACCAAAACTCCATAGATATCGTAAGAGTAAACGCCCCTGAAAAATAAGAAATACTTTTCCAGCAGCTGTTTGATACTGACAAAGCTTCAGTGTTAATTCTTGCTGAACTGAAGCCTTTTATTATATGCTTCTATTAACTTATGTCTATGTTCCTTCCTGCACGTAGAGTACAAGTAAGTTTTCAGACCTTTCCAACAATACTTTTGAAAACCAAGAACAGCTTTAAAAAATAGAAAAAAATACTTGTCATTTCAAGATAAGTTTGAAGTTTCCATGAATAGTTTTCATGGTTGCATGAACAGCAGCTGTGTATGTAAATCGTTTGAAATAGCTACAAGCTCTAAACTAATTAAGATTTTCCCATTGCAAATACAGATTTTAGTTTTGTTCTGCATTCTTTCCTTCACAGAAAGGAAGAGGTCCAGCTCAATACTTAGCTTCTGGCCACAGACAGTATTTACTGTTTCAACGGCCTTCCCATTCCAAGGGAATGACATCAGCACTGGTGCTTTGCAAACTTTAAGTCTAACTCTCAAGCAAAGCTCCATGCTCACAGATATGCCAGTCATAACATAACATGCCTTCTCAGAATTTATTCCAGATTTATTGGGGCTGGGACCAGCTTTTATACTAGGAAAGATCTTTTATCAGTCACGTACAGCACAACCTACCATTCGCAAAAAACCATACATTTCAGTTCACAGTACATCTCCTCTGTCAAGTACCTATTGATGTCAAAGTTTCAGACAAAAAAAGAACACGTGGACTCTATTTCAGCTTTTAGAAATAAACAGTGAAAAATCCTTATACAACAAAGAACCTAAAAATTAGGATGTCATGCTGCAACTGAGTCACAGAAAACAAGACTAGAGTGTCACAAGGTCACCAAGTCCATACCCCTACTCCAAAGCAAGGTCACGTTTGATCTTTTTCTAATCAGTTCTTTAAAAATTAAATATTAAAAAAAAAAAAAAACATGGCCATGGCAATCTTGCAACCTTTCCTAGGCTAGGCAATTTATCTCAACACCTAACTATCATCACCATTTCTGCTCAAGTTTACCTGCTGCTACTTGTATGTAATACTACTTTATTGCACTGGGGATAAGTTTATCATCAGCTTCTTTATTTGCAACCTTTCACATATTCGGAGGCATCTTTCTTTTCAAGCCAAACAAGTTTATTTCTTTCACAGACTGCATCTACCAGATCGCAGATCACATTTACTGCTGTCCTACAGTTTTTTTTTCTTTGTTCTTTTTTTAATTTGTCTACACTCTTCTGCAGATGTGGTACCAGCATCAGTGTCAGTGCTCTAGCTGAGGTCTTAACACCACCTGGTGAGGAGAGACATACCTGCTCACACGGTTCATTTGGTGGTTTTGTTCCCTCATCGTGAACAGGGCAACTTGACATGCTTATTTAGCAGCCTATTACATCTCCCAGCCCTAATATGCATAGTGAAAAAGCAGGTGTGAGAATGACTGGTGTGAGAATGACAATATAGTACTTTTCCCTCATCTTGATCAAACTGTTCTTTTGTTTGTCAGGTTGTTTTGGTTTTTTGTTTGTTTGTTTGTTTTTTGGTCAAGGCCATTTGATCATCATGTCCTCCTTCCCTTCCCCCTTAACCACCAAGCACTCTCAACCCTATCACAGCCTGATAAAGGCTATAATTTAATAAGAATCTATTTCTATTCCATTTTTCAAGTTCCTAATGAAAATATTGAATAAAATCAGATCGAGGACAGATTCAGGCCTAATCTAATCTGACACAGCTTTCCAGTTTGTCCAGGAGGCAGCCCAGTGCAGGACAGGATAGGGATGAACTGCAAGGAGATGTGCTGCCTAATAGGCATAACAACGAGCAAGAGCAAAGTCTAGTGTCAACCTGGACACTCAGTGCTTTATGCACCTCTGTTCTGCTCCTTTTTTGCAATGGGAAAACTTGGAAGCCCTTTATAATCAAAAACTTTTGAAAGAAATATTTATCTTCAATAGAGTCAGTAACATCATACTAAAATATAATAACCCAAGGAAGATCACTAATTAAGCCTACAAATGCCTGCATGAGCTTTCAGTTCTAAATGCTAAATATTTCAAATTTCTGCTAAAGACACAAAAGCTAATAAAAACATTAGAAATACAACATGACTGCAGCTCGCATGTTAAAGCTAAGGAGCTGAACATTTTCCTGCTTTGAGAAAAGATCCAACCATTGAAACATGTTCAAGTTCTTAAAAATAAACAACTAAATGTTGTGCACAAGCATCTCCCATAAGTTTTCTAAGAACCTTCCTACTCTTGCTTTCTTAATCCTCCTGCTAAAACGCCTCATTCAATTTTATGAGCTTATCTCCCAGCATTCTGCTTTAAAAACTAAACCTGACATAGACAGCATCCAAAACCAAGTCACTCCCTAAATAATTGAAGTTATAAAAAACTCTGCATAAAAAAAATAGAAATATATGTTTTCAGATTTCAGTAATAATAATAATAAAACCTTAGCCAGGGTATTGTATGCTTACAATCCTGTCTCATTGGGAATTAAGGCAAAGGATAATTAGAGTGTATACCTCAGCATCCTTGTAATTTAGGCATGAATTTAATTATGTGTTTCAAAGATTTTCCAGGCCATAGTGCACATCTATTAAATCAATAGTTAGTATACTAACTCCTACTGCTTTTTTCACTATCAGTAGGGAAAATATCTGTAGTACAAAGGCACTTTCTGGCTTGTCCCTCTGTTTCAAGTCAGCATTCTGCATCTATCTGCCATCGCACAGCCAAACATCAGATGTTCCCACATCAAGCAGACGTGGAAGCACCCAGATGTATGTACTGAAGTCACTTCTGCTAAAATTTGTTTTAAAATTAAGTGCAAGCTCATTCAATTCTCCCTCTCCCAATTTTGTTTTGCTGTACACTTTTTATTGGAATGCAGTAAGGAGCATAAGACCAGCTGCAATGACAAGGGAAATGAAAGACTGGATGCAAGGGACAAATGGAGCGGGTAAGTGACATGTTGGTTTTGTTTTTTCTACTTTGTTGCTGCTACTGCTGGGACACAGCAATAACAACTCCTACTTTATTGGCTAAAGATCTGAGTGAATTCCTACTCTGAACATGCAGTTGGTCCACCAGAAGGCAGAGAAAGGTTTTCTCAGTAAAAATATAGTACCCCCATCTATATCACATACATTCTGTATCTTAAGAAAGTGCTTTGTACCTCTTACAAAGAAGATAACAGATGCAGCGCACTACATATGGCTGCAGCTGGCTGTTTTGAAGGAACACCAAACTAAACAGAAACAGAGAAAGTGCAAGTTAAATTTGCTAGAACAAGAAACTGCACTTACACACAGGAACTCTTTCTGCTGAGCTCCCTTTCGTATTTTTGACTTGCTTTAGCTTATCTTCCCTGTCAAAATAATTTTTATATCTTAGCCAGCTTCTCTTTTGCTAATATATAACAGAAGCCTGCATGCTACTCAGGTTTGAAAGCCCAGAGAGATCTTTGCAGATAAACACAGGCTGCCACTTGCAGTGGCCACCAGTCTTTCTTTTTCTAAAGTAAGCTTTTAAAAACAGCATAGCTCTCATACAAAAGTAGCTAACCAAGAATAACTATTTAAAATTCTGTTGATTTTTTTATTAGCATAATCTAAATGCTACAGGCTACAGTTTCAAAGAGTTCTTCCAAGCTGTGCTGGCACGGGCAAAAAGCATTTGTGTGAGCAGGCAGGCAAGCAAGCATCCACATGTGTGAGACAGGTAACGAGATGCTTAAGCCTCTCCCTACTGGCAAATTCTCACGTGTGTAACATCTAATAGTAAGGTTGCACAAAGGAGCTTGTAAAAATCTGAGTTTCTCACCTTTTGGCCAAGGCGGGAGATGTAGAGCATAGCTCCATGGGTTACACGCCAAACTGGCGTGAGAGCAAACATCGGCTCAGTGCCAGGACTCACAACAGTCAATTTGGGCTATGGGCAGATTTTGAAACAAATTTTTCTCCCCTTTCTGTTGCCCCTTCTGTAGAAGCATTAGATATTGTTACACTGTATGGCGTTGGAGTTTATTAAGGGTAATAGTACAGATTGAAGTAAACGAAAATAGAAAGTGAGGCACAGTCATTCCTTTCCAGTTAAGGAATGATTTTAGTCATTGTCCCTTCTTGCACCTTGTCTGGTTTGACTGCTGAGACCTGTTACGATGTAGCACAAAGGTTTATTCGGGTTTCTTCCCTTTAAATAAGCATTAATTCTTTATCTTCATTTTCATTTCTATCGACTTTCTTCTGTATCATTTCTGATTTGTTTTGAGTTACATGTTTTTCACATATCTTTGTAAAACATTCTTCTACCTTTTCTTTCAGGTGTTTAAAAGTCTATTCAGAATTGCCACAGAGGTTGTTCAATTTGAACAATAATACTTCTGCTTTGACAATGAGACTGAAAGGTCATCTTACAATTTTCCCAGAGCTCCTGACTCCCACTTTCAGGGTAAAAAAAAAAAAAAAAGCTTCATGCTCCATTTCAGCTGCAAGCTTTGCTAGTACATGGTAACCTTTTCCTAGATGCAATGAAGTTCTCCAAACATCTTATGATTTCCTATGATAGCTGGAATGTGTGGTGTTACTTTATCCTTAATCCTTTCATTTGTACACTGCTTCATGCTTTCCTTCTCTTGCTTCTCCTCACTCCCCATCACTTCAGTCTGTGGCTGCCTGTCTGACTCTCCTTCATTAGTATTCACGAGTCATGGTACAATCTGGCAAGACAGTCCCCGGCAGCCCTCCAAGTCTGATGAACTAAGTGGCCATTCAAAAGGAGAAGTAACTTCTGCAAAGATCACAAAGTTACTATTATTATTATTACTATAGACTGCCACAAATGACATGGTCATAAAAGCCCTACAGGTTTCTCCAATCCAAGTAAGGAGGAGGAGGGGAGAGCCAACTGACTGGCTAAGATAGCCATCCTTCTTAAAACGTAAAAGGCCTCAATAGCGACTCACAAGGGTATCCCATTGATGCCAGCTGTGAAGGGACATTATCTGGAATTCACAGATTTTCTCTCTGAAATAAAAGGTTCCCTTCAACCCCAGCAACTCATTTCTCAGCTGCTGGGCAAAGCCAGAGCCTAAAAATAAATAAATAAATAAATAAATAAACAAACAAACAAACCCCACACATCCAAACAATAAAAGGAGGTGTCTCAACACCTCTTTTCTCCCAACGGAGTTTTATGTTGATGAAAAGCACAAAAATTACAGCGCTGTCTTGACAAGCATGCCGCAGACAGCATCTCACTGCCAGCTTGAGCAGCAGCAGACAGCAAGCGCGTGGTTTTGTCTCTCTTGCCACTTCACTCTTGAGCCTTCCTGTTGAGATTGCCAGCTGGTCTGCCAGTCTCAGAGGTGATCCGTGCACTCTCTAAGAACTGAACGGAAACCAATAGCCCCTCTAAAGCACAGGCTCTTAGAAGTCCCCACTGCTACCAGTCTCTGTGGCATTCAAGCCCGGGTCCAAAGGGTGAAAGGCTTTTGTATGTATGCTATGTCAATCAGGAAACATTTTTTCCAGAAATAATATCTCCAAGGCAGAGAGACAATGCCATCTGTATTGAACCTAATAAAATTCACTTTTTTCTTCAATCTTCAAAAATACAAGCACATGATAAATAGCCAAAAAAAGCCTTTGATAATCAGCCCACTGTACAAAATAATAGCATTTTTCTGATCAAACAAAAAAACTAGCAAAATAACCTGCAAATCTGCATATTTGCACAGGAACACAATCAGACAGAACAACCAAAATGAACTCCATAGGAGCTCCAAACTTTGTCTGGATTAAACGGAGCTCTGCAGCCAAAATTAACAATCTCCCTGGCAATGAACCTTGTATAGCCATTGAGTTTGTCGCAGCAATATGAAGGCAGGGGAGCACTTCCCTAACGCAGTATAGTCTAAGAAACTCTCAGAAAATAACCACAGGCTAAATTTTGCCCCCAGTCACAACTACTCAGCCTCACTTGACTCTTTAAATTTTACTGGGGGGGAACAGAAAGTGCTTTGCAGTGCTAGATTTTAGCAATAACCACTGTATCTCTCCCTAAAACAGAGCACAGCAGGTTATTAGCCCTTCAAGAGAAAGTAAGCACGCAGAACTCTCTCTAAAGCAGGACAAAAGCACAAAACTGTCACCTTTATCACCCTACCTAACTTTAACATTTACATTAAGTTGAAATATTTCTGCATGTTTTAAAAGAAGTTATATTCCACTGGAGAAGTTTTTTTAAAAAAATAACTCCAAATTATAATTCTTGGCATATTGAGTCTGTTCACAGAACCAGCACCGGAGTTCTTTACTGTCAGCCTAGACGAATGGCTACAGAGCTGCAGTATTTCTGAATGAACCTCATCTTTGCTTTTCTGTTAATCCAGAATAACTTATCTATTCCCTTTTTTCAGACTATGAGATAATCAGATTGCAGTGAAGAAGGGAATATCCCAGTAATTTGAGAAAAGAACAGCTTTTTCATTACAGTCAGCCCAGCCACCGCATCTCGGAGATGGGGAAGACGAAGAGCTACCTCTTTAACCCAAGCCAGACACCTCTGAATCGAGAGGTGAACAGAAACAAGCCATCTTCGTTGTGACAGAAGACGATCAATTTATTTAAATAACCACAGGCCAAATTGTTCTGCACTTGAATCTGAATGATGAACTATGACTACCTGCATTAGAATTTCATTAAACAGACCGTACATTGAGGAACCCGTGTGACGAGAATTATGAACACAGGAGCAACAGAACCGAGTTTGCAAGGAAGCAAATTTTTTGTGCAAACGTTGGTTATGGCTGGGTTCAGCTTTGCATTTGCAGGCACTCCAGCTGCTCCCCAGCTGTGCCTCCTAATCCCCTCCAAGAGCTCCAGCACACACCACAGCATGAGAGCCCGGCGCTCTTCAAAACCTTACGGCACATTTGCTACTAGGACTGGTTTTTAACCACATGTCTCCAGTGAATTCAGAATCAATCACTTTCCCCGGTAGGTGTCAACTTCCTACAATACAAAATGTTAAAAAGTTGACATGTTATCAGTGCCTCTCATTTCTGTGCTTCGAAGAGTACGCTCAAGATAACGGCTAAAGAAACCAATCTACATGTCTACACCAATTAACCATAAGTGAGTCAGAAGAACAGCCCATGCAATTTGCACTACCGGACAGAAAGAGGACAATATGCGACCTCAAGAATTTACATGATCAGCTTCACCACTGAGAATCTTTCCAAATACTTAAAATAGCTTAGAGAAATATCCACCTCACTGGAAAGGCTTCAACAAGGCTACAGGAATTTCAGCTTGATCTGGATTTCATTGCTGAGATGAAATTCAGACGAAAGTCACATGGATCACAGTAAATGAAAGCAGCTGCTTTGAGCACAGCTCCTTACAGGGGGAAAAAAAAGGCACACCCAAGCTTCAGGGCAAAATCTTATATAATATACCTAGCAGAAAATGGAAATGGCCACTTCAACAGACTGCATTTTCAAAATAAAGCTTCCCTCCCTCCCCAAATAAAAGATACTGAAGATCACAAAAACTTTTGAAATCAAATTCCATCCTTCCTCTGAAAATACTGGGTTTTGTAGCACAGCTGAGAAGAGCTAGGTAAACAAATCTCATCAAGTTCAGAGGGACATGAAATTTCAATTCATCGTCTTCTTAATTCAGACAAATATACAAAAAGACATTATTCAAAACATCTGGGTATACAAATCCCTATTTGTTGCTCATTAAATTGTTTGACTTGAAGGTGTTTTATTTTTTATACTCTGGGGGAGGAAATGTTCTACCTCCCTTCTATAAATACACTCTCTCTTCTGGCACAATGTCCCAAATATTTCCAGACAAGGAAAGCATCTTTGCCTCCCTTTCTATGTAACCGTCGGTGGTCCACATTATCTCCTATTAAATGGTCAGAACACACTGTTTATCTTGCTCTGAAGCTCTGAGACTTTGTGTAACTTTTCTGCCCAGCACAGGGATTTATTTAAGCAGGATGAGAGTCTGCTTGACTGTCTTTCCTGTTAGTTGAGTATCTATAAATTACGTAAACTCCTAGGAAAAATACTCCCGACTCAGATTTCGGTCTTTTGGATTTGACCGTCAGTTCCAGCAGAAGCTGGAAATTCTTGAGATAATACGAAGATCCTCCAGGGGAAGAGGCTGTGCCTTACGTCATTCAAAACCAACTTCTTGATAAATCATGGAACAGATAGCTTATCAAACTCTCTTCAGCCAGAGACACTGTGGTAGCAATATGAGTCAAGTGAGGGATGAAAGCAGATGAGAAAAAAATGAGAATCTACAGGGGGCTGATCAGGACTGTGAAGAATAGCCTTGGCGAAAAACTCCAGACACAGTTAAAAGGATTAAGTCAGTGATAATGTCAAATGAGAACCCTGGATCGCAATTTCCCTACTCTTTACTAGATGTTCCCTACAGTTTCCTAGATGGACTCTGACCTGTCTCTTCAACAGGCTAGCAAGCTTACTGTTAGGGAGCTTCACTTGAGGTTTGTCTGACCTTCTGTGAGGAGACTAAAAAACGGAACAAGAGTCATGGTCACTCATTCTGCCGTATTTATGTTTCAGACCTGCAGGACCCCAGGAGACAACCTCTCAAGCAGCTCCTAATCACACCAAATCAAGGCTTTCTGCATACCACAGCTAGATGTTTTGTTTGTATTTTTCAATTACTAAAACTTTGGATAAATCCAAATTTGACACATTTATAGTCACCATTAAAAAAAAAGCTGAGATTCTAGATGAGAGAGTATTGTGAAATTAAATTAGGAGGCTAGGCTATGCACCTATTCAGGTGATGAAGTGAACCTCTATCAGCAACTTCCAGTGACTAAGTTAGGAAGCTGGTTCCTTAGCCTTCCGAGATAAGGGCATAAAAATAGAGTGTGAATATCTATCTCTTCCTCTCCTTTCTCCAGCCCTGCAGTTTGCAGCCTTCTGTGTTAATGAAGCACAAAAATCCTTCTGCTAGGAAAAAGGAAATGTGATGTTAAAGGTAGGATTGTAACATTATTCATACTTCTAATAAACTTTGTTTTTGTTCCTGCAAACAGGGTGCTTGCTGCAAAATGGGTACTGTATAAAAATACCTCCATGTTCCCAACACTTCACATGAAGACAAACTTTCATAGGCCTGTAAATCTCTGGAAATTGTGTGCAGTGGACCTCTGTGGAAAGAGCTGGTCATGGTAAGATGCACTACAAGGTATGCACTCATAGGTAGCTCAAATCAAAACACCACTGTCCTTGCGCTGAGGGAGGGAATATGTTAGCACTGAGCATGGACCAGTTTTTCAGTATCGCTGGTTTATATGTGATATTTATCCTTCTAGTCTTCTCCAGCAGAGCCTCACAACGCGAGACAGCTTCCGGAGAGCAGAGGAAATGGAGATCCATTTCTCCGCCTCAGTACAGTACCTTTTTCAGTGATCCTGGATAAACATCTTGGCAATTCTGTCTGCTGAAGAAAAGCCATAAATTAAACCTGATCTGGATACATTCTTGCATGCGTACAGATTGACATGAACTTGGGAATGCACTTTGCTTGAACTCTGCATAATGTCAGTATGTTTCTAATACATTCATCAATCTATATGAGCCCACATAAATGGGCTCACCTAATTTACGTGATTATTGTGTTAAGTATTCTTTGCTAAAGAATCTGTGTGGTCCAGCTAATGGAGTTGATGCTGGTACACAAAGATGTATCTCAGTCTGTTAAGATTGGAAGTATCTGAAAAATATAACCATTTTGTCTCCTGCACAGATAAACAGTCACACAGCTTATTACTTTAGAGAAAATATGGAAGAATGTTTAACAAGTAGACATATATCCAAATAAAAACAAACACACACACAGAGCAAAAACATCAGCTCTATTATGAGGTAAGAGTTAAGATAGAAATACAAGAATATAATACTGAAAATACCCTGGTATCACAAATCAACTGGTTTCTGAAGTTCAGTGCCTAATTAATGTATCATATTTTCTTTCATTTGAAACTTAAAACAGTATTCACAGCAATAAGAATAGTAATACAACTTGGTATTTCCTATGTAATGCTAATCTATACTCAGAGGATTCAACATGTCTCTCTATTCTGATTAAATACATTTCATATTCCATTACTCAGGGTAATACTAGAAGTCACATTTATTGACAAATGTGTTAGTCTGTAGAGTTTTCCCCTCTCACCTATACTTCTAATAAAAACACTGTGTCAGTTGACAGTTTATTGTCTTTTATAAAACCAAACACACTAAGGGAAACAAGAGAAGCTGCATTTACGCCAGCAGTATTTTGTGTGCTAGTAGAAGAACCACTTATGATAAGTTTTGTTCACAAATCATTTTTGCATTGGTATAATAAAGGTCCTAATTAGTATGTACTAATTCTTCAGTTTCTGGCTAAGAAAACATAAACATTACATATCCTATAGTGTTTCTCAGCTCCTCTTAAACGGATCACAATTAAGCTTTTAAATCTACAGAATATACAGAATACAAACAGACATACACGTACACACACACACACTTTAAAAAGAGCTCAGTTCAGACTTTCCTTAAGTGCAAGCCCTTTAAAGCCTACATGACACCGATCTTACAAACTTATTAAGGAGGCAAGAGCAGATACAAATCCCTGATAAACATTAAGATCAGATTTGTCTCTATCTGTACTTGCTAAAAGCACTAAAGAACCTTGCACAGTCCAATATACTTGCAAAACAGACTCGGGATCACAGCTGAACTGCTTTGGCAGGCTCTATCTAGGATGAGTAAGCAGAGGAACTTTGCCTGGTTCCTTTCTGCACTGAATCACCCTCACTCTCTCCCTCAATTTCCCTTTAATTCACAGGCTGTGAGTTCAAGAAACTTGATCAAATTTATTTATTTATTTTTTAAATCCCTCTAAACCTATTTAGATACTATAAAAACACAGAAAATAGGATAGGCCTGTATCAAGAAAGAGACAGCTCTAGTTATTTTATACTGTGTCCGCCACTTTGCATTACACACTACTGGCTTGCTGAGCCTGTCTCACGTAGCTCAAGGACACTTGCTGGATCAGCTCTGGCTAGCATCAGCCCAGGCAAACAACACTTGCCAACTCTAATTCTGCATCACCAGATGGCTGGAACAAAATATTTTCTATACGGAAATAGCAGCCTCTCAGTTCAGATATATGGGCAGAAAGAAAAACTATATCCTACAGGGATAAGGAAGCAAGAAAAGGGATAAGGTCAGTAGCAAGAAAGCCTCATCTCAGAACCTGTCTTGCTTTTGTCTTCAGTAATTTTTAAAGTGTTTTTGAAGTCAAACTGCCACGGGCGGGAAGCTCTTTTGCGAAGTCCATGCTCCTGCATTCCCCACATGGGCAAAGACCCGAGAGATTGTAGCTTGGCAGGTCTCTAGAGCAGTGCGTATTAGCAACGCTCACAGGAACTGGAAGCATCTGAGGTAATGGTCTGGCCCCTGCGAGTATTTGAAGGCTGCTTCATGCACAAAACCAGGTTTATAAAACCTCAACTACAAGAAAGCAGCTTCTCTGAGTTTTAAAGAAGCTTGTGCACTCATGATAACAATACTGCAGAAGTTCATGGTCTTCCCATGGTCAAAAACTACTCTAACTATTAAACCACATCCTAATCTTTTTAATCTCTCTCTCTAAGCAACCCTAAGGCAGGCCGGTGCCACGCGCTGCAAGGAAAGAGGCGAACGGCAGCGCTAAAAACATCAGACATCCTTACAGACTGCAGGTCTCCAAAGGGATACCGAAAGGCCCGGGACCCTCCGGGCCACCCAACGCGAGCGCGGTGGGCCCCGCGAGCGCTCCCGGCGCGCGCCGAGCCTCCCCTGCCGCTGCCAGGTGCGGGCGAAGCGCCCCGGGCCTGGGAAACGGCCTCCCCTTGGCCCCAGCCGCCGCCTGCTTGTTCCGGCGTCCAGTTTCCAGAGCCCAGCCAGTCCACGGACAAGGATACACGTAACAATTCCATATCCTGGTTTCTACTTTTATTCATTTTAAGTGTTTTGGTTTTGGCTATATTAGGTTCTTAAAGCTCCAACGGAGATGGGAGGGGGAGATTTTATCTGAGAGGGAAAAAATGTTTTACTAACAAAACAGGCAAAAGCATTTTAAGCATCCTCCAAACTGCTTATGTTCCCACACTGTTCGCAGTCGCACACAAAACGTCTCAAACTGCTACATCACTCCGTGACCAGCAAGTGAACCACCGAGCGCCTGAGCAGGAAGTGACTCACACCGAAATTCAGAAAGGACAGCATGAATGGGCAGGATTTCCCCTTGCAGCTCTTTCTACATGGCGAGGCTTCTCTATAAATAACAAAGGAAAAGAAAAAAAACACAGACCCTCCCTCTCCATTCAATTTTTAAAGCACCTCTACAGAAAAGCTATACTGTGGATCTTAAAACCCAAATCCCTACTGCATGCATCCATCCCCACGGCACGTGTCTAGGGTGGTCTGTACAAGACAGCACCTTACCTACCACCACAGCTGCTCAGGGGAGCTGTTTACTTTTTAGACATTTATAAGCCATCAGTATTTCTTCCTTTTTTTAACCTTAAAATGGCATTTTCTGCATCTAGCATAAAGCAGAAGTCTTTATTTACAAGCACAGTCCCCACCACGAAGACTCAATGCTGTTAATGCAAAGGCCAGAGGAAATGGACTTTTATCCCCAACTGTCATTTCCATGCTAAAAACACATCACGATGCTATGCTACAGGGCCAGCATGGGACAGAGGGTTTATAACAGAAGCACTAACATGTTTTTAATGTACCACCATATTCTGCATAGAGCGTAGGGTAGGATGAAGGTGTGCGTGGTGGCTCTGCTGCTGACAAGGTGAGCAAACCAAAATACTCCAACAACGTTTATGTACTTCATTTTAGTATTATGGGTGATACTACCAACCCATCTCTTCTACCAGCACTGAATTAGCAGCTCAGAAAAGCTCTGACTCTTCACATTAGAAGGAGGCAGCAACCTATTGACCCAAGGCAGAATTTTCCCACAGCACTTGCAGTTTCATGGGCACAATACATTTATAATGAAAAAGTGCATCATTAACTTGAATATCTCACATCCTGTAATTCCTCATACATTTTCAAGGAAAAGAAAATTGTCCTTGTATTGTAGAACAAACATTTTCTTCAATATTATTCTTACAGTACCATATAACCCCCTCATTACTGCAGTCATAGCAGAGATTGCTAGGCATTGTAAAGGTGCTTCGGAAGAGGCAACATCCCCCCAGGCATCACCACCAAGCAACAAGACAATCGTTTTATTTTTGCTTTAACTCTTATCCCACCAGTAATGGAACCAAGAACAGAAATACCTATCTTCCACTTCCCAGTCACAACGCTGCTGCGCAGACCACACTCCTCTACTGATAAAAACAGGCACCCAAATCACCTTCCAAAAGCGCCAGTTCAGCAGCTGCTGCCCACCCACCGCCCGACGCTCGCCGCCAACACGGCCCAGCCGGCGCTTCCCAAAGGCACCAGCGGAAGCCTTGAATCCCAACTGCGGAAAGCTGCTTTGCTTCTGAAAAGCCAGTCCTTAAGGCAAGCAATTACTCTGCCGTGTATTTTAATACGTACTGAACCGCGCTATGTTCTGCTTAACTGCAGTCACTAGAATTTAGGACCTGCACACCTCTGCACCAGTAACGTACAGGATCCTAAAGCACCACTCGCCGGCAGCCAGCACAGCACCACGACCGCTTCCACGGCTGCGGCCTGCCGGCCAAGGCCGCCGGGCCGCGCGGAGAGCCAGCTCCGACACCTCCGGCCAGCGTGCCGGCCACCGTTTCGCAAACACACACATCAACCAGCTACGACAGGCTCTGCTACGCAACACACCACCCCGCAGACTAGTAAATTCATGTAAATGAACCCATCGCATCCAGTTCTTCCTCACACCAGCTGTTCTACTCTAAGTTGGTACATTCTTATTTGTCTCTTTTTTTTTTTTTTTTTGTTCAAGTCTGGGTTTCTAAATTGAGACTCTTATTCTTTACATACTACACACACTTCATAAGGTTTTCCAGGATATTCTGCAGTTTTGGAAGCAGCAAAACATTGTCAAATTTTAACTGTTAGCATACTTAAATCTATACACCTACACAAAAAGTTGAAGGTTTAAATACCTTTGCTGTTCATTCCTTATGACAGTCTTTTACTTAGCTATTCTAAGCATACAACCATCTTAACATGAACCAAAATTATCAGATGTTACCAGCTTGCTTTTCACTTTCATCCCAGTTACCTCCATCGCTCTCTTTCTTAGGTAGCAATAAATCCTCAAACAGTTTAGGTAGAAACAGATAATGTAAACATAACATAGCAGCTGTGATCGCAAGCTTATAAATACCAAGTGGGAACCTCTTTTAGGGCTCTGTTCACTGGAAGTCTTTACAAAGCCTCAGTGACAACCTTTCTGCAGAAATTTTTGCTTTGCTATGCATGTATGAATATTCCTAATAAACAGACCTCGAGGTGAAAAAGCTTGTATATTCAGTGCACAGTATTGTTAACAGTCCTATTTCTCCTTTCTACACTATAAGCATACTTTGGACATGGGCTTAATCCCAGAGTAGTCTGAGAACGTGGGCAGTCATTATTGAATGTAGATGTAGCACTTAACTTTAAAATGCCAATGAATTTTATTTATCAAGAGGGTGTGAAGATTGATATTTATTTACATGGTCTCGTGCTAGGGATTTTTCCACAGTTTGGTGGAGGACTCCATCACTTGGTCTGTTCCACTTTTCAGGCTCTCTCTGGCTGACAGACCAGCTGTTCCACGGCCCTGATTTCACTCATTTTCTTGGCATTTTGAGCGATCAGGATCTTCAGCTGGACTAGGGCACACTACTCCAAGAAGGAAGTCAAACATAAGGGTTGCAGAAAGCCCTTAATGTATTCTAAGATACTCTTAGAAATAGCTTATCTTCAAGCTGAGCATCCAGGCAAATTTAGCACCCACTGAAAGCATGCTGCACTTTAAATGCCAAGACTGTACTTTTTTCCAGGTCTTTCATATAGATTCTTCATCCCCATTAACTCCACAACAGACTAGAGACACAAAAGAAGGCCCATCCATGAGCACCGATATTAGAGGTGCTATGAACTAATTTTACAAGAAATAATTAGGAAGTCTACCCTCTGCTTCAGAGGAAAGGTAACTTGTAGTTAGTCAAGACTTCACTTACAGCTGCTTGGGCAGATCTTACATACAATATCTGAAAACAGAACAAGGAAGGGGGGAGGATCTCACAAGATACAAGTATGAATTGAAAAAAAAAGGGGGGGGAGGAATACCACTACTAGGGTTTACTATAACAGAGTGATTCCTGACTATTACCTGTATACAGCCTAGGACCATGGATGTCCTATAAATATCCAGCCTCAGGTGGCTTTCCTGTCTCCATGTTAGATAGAGCAAAGGCCAAGTAGTCCTATTATTGAAATTCTTGAGAAGTGCTCTAAGACAGACACTAAACTTTGTTCCTCATACGAAGAATTTTAATTTAACTTTTTTCGATTAAAATATTCCCAAATACAGTCCTCCACTAAGAGAATCACATCCTTCACATCCTAAGGAATCTGAAACAGGGTTGGGTATCCTCATTCCTTGGTACATTATAGTTAATTTTTCTTCTTTCAGCTACTGAGGAAGTTACTTTTCCTGAGTATTTCTTGCAGTTATCTCTCACGAGTAGAAGTATACAGCCAAATAAGCATACACAATATTTAGATAATGGAAAAACTATGTTGTCTGCATAAATCTACATAACAGATTTCTGAGTATAATATACTACATTACAAATATTTTAGACTGAGCTTCTTAAGTTGCTTACTGCACAGAAGTTTCTTCAGCCAAACGAAGTTGTAATAATCAGAAAGAAGACAGGAAAAAAACAGAATGGATGAAAGGTATGAAACTGATTAAAAATTATTGAGCTAAATTTAGGTGGAATAGGCTATATGTGGAATGGCTGGTGGTAAACAGCAGATTGAATGACCTATGAATTTCATATGAGCGACTTATTATTTTACAAAAGACTTTCAAATTATTTTTACGATAAGCCCCCAGAAATGTGGAAGAAAAATTTTTTCTGTTGTAGCCACACTTAGTTAACCACAAATCCCAATTGCTAGGATTAAGCAATTTTTTTTCTTGAATTTCTTCTGACTCAGTCAACTTGATTTGCATTGAGCTTTTCCATAAGCAAACTTGTTTTTTCAGCAGTATCTCTAAACGATCTAGTAAATTTAATACATTCACACAGCAGATACAAAGTAGCCCTACCTATTAGTCAGGTTTTGGTTATTAATTAACAAAAGAATTTTGCCCACAAAATACAATTATTTTTTGAACAGTTAAGAAGAAAATGATGCTGCAGCTACCAGGGAGTAATCATGGAAGATAGGGAGGTAAGGGGTTCCTCTTACAAAACAAATACAGCGTAGCAAGCTCAACATTTATATTTAAGTTCACACTGTATTAACACTGTCTTTATGTGTGGGTGGTAGTGTTTTTTGGCATAGTTACTAGATTCATATACAGGCGGTTTTAAGCCAGAAAGGTGCAATAAAAGGGAATTAAAAATAAATAAAACTGTCTTTACCATGTGGGTCTTGTTCACTTGACTTTGGGCTGCTTCTTGCTCTGCGTTCTGGTTTTTTTACTCCTGGTGCCCCCCCACCGCCGCCGCCGCCTCCTCCGCTGCTCGCTCCGTTGTGACTCTTCGCGTAACCATTATATACAGTCGTGCAGCTGCCTATATGGCTTTTGTAGATGGATGAAGGAGGGCTATTCAGTCGGTTTTGGCGATCAATCTGCCTGTCTTTGAGTTTTTTGTGCTGTGGCTTGCCGTACTGATCTTCCCTAGTAATATAGCTGGACATTCCATATAGTGGTATGATTTCTGAAATGAAAGAATTCATGCACATTAACATAAAACAACAACAAATTACTGAAATTTTTCAGAAAACCAAATTCCTGACCATCTTGAAACGAAATTATGTCAGATTTTTCTAGAGATTTATTTCTACGACAAATCTGTATCTTTTCCTTTTCTTAAGGAAGCTTTTCTGCACGGCTGGTGATTTTTTTTTGTCATAAGCATGCTTGTTTACTGTTCCAGATCTCAGAACTCTTTTGATGAGTGTGTACAAACAAATTAAATACAGCAACGAAGTCTATAAGTTTTTCCCCTCCTTCTCAGTCTGTGCATTTCACAGACTCAGATTTCAAGGAAAAATGCCAGGAAAAAGTTTTCCTAAATTCATAGCAATCTAGCAGCTTCTTCCCCAGAAGCTGATGGCTAGAGTAAGTGCGTAATGCACTTTCCTTTTGCACTTGCTTTGAGTTTGAAGTTTGAACAAATTCACACTCAAAACAACACAATAAAAAACCCTATCAGTTTTGTCTCTGTTAGCAAAATACCAGTCAACATCCAATATATTCTTTATGCTTTTACTAAAGCCATTCAGAAATCATCTTACAAACCTCCAAAGCAAACAAGCATTCTAGTCAGCTGTTGGAAGCCTTGTTTTTAAGTTGAGACTGCCATACCATATTAAAATTTTCCAAATTGTTTCAACTACCCAGACTTTCTTTCCTCTTCTTTCAATGGTGTCTTGTCTTTCGTCTTTCCTTATCTAGGTATATGACTATATTTAGATTCTTGCAGCAGCTAAGGGCTAAAAACAGCATGCCACAAGTACATGCAGTTTTTGTTACTTTGTATATGAAAGGCCGTGTCTGAGATGGAACGTTTTGCAATCAGTGCTTGTTAGGGCAGAAAAATACTCAGACTAATTGTTCTATTTAAAGTATTACCCTTTGTGCATCAAATGGGCAACGGTGAAATAACATTCATCAGCACAATATTCAACTTTTAGTTTTTTTTGTATTACAAGTATAAGTCCTTCCAATAAGGCAACCAAATAACTTTTTTCTTCTCAAGTTGAATCACCCTCTTGCTCTCTCCAGACTATAGAAATATTGAACATCTACTTAACACTAGTTAAGCTGAAAGCCTCCATCTTTGCTTAACATGCTACAACATTTGCACACAATGCTTTGTTAAGCAACCTGACAAACTGTACTGCCCCCTTTCCAAGGGAAAATTTTCTAACCTATTTATATAATTGGCTATACCGTCCCACTAGTTTTCTTATATTTACTTATAGGACAGCGTAATATTTTAAATAAACATTTCAAAATATATTTTTACATAAACTAGAACTGCTGGCAGTTTCTCAGTAGTTTGTAAATTTTCAGTAAGAAACTATCTCCTGCTAAAAGACTTTCATCTTGCCAGCAGTTTCCTGATGAAAAATTAAAATGTCTCTTCATGTTCAAGTAGACTCAATATTAATTGGAATTTTCGCTTGACCAGAGCTAGGTTTTGGATGTGGTACAGGTTAGGAAAAAATATCGCTAAAACAGACTGCATAGATTCTTCTCCACTTTTCCACTCTTGCCCTTTCTCAAATGTAATCAAGTTTGTGTGTCAGCTGCAATGGTCCACTCTTTAATAGAAAATGAAGTCTGCTGGTCAACAGAAAATTGGAAGAGCAGCATAAGTACATATTTTTCTTTCTTTCTTTCTCTGTCTCTTCTCTCCCCACTCAAACCCCCTCCCCCAGTTCTGGTGATAATAGCTTAAATTCTTTAGAAAGGATATTAATTCCAGGAAGTTTCACAGTTTGGCACTAAAAAACATGAATCCCATACTGATTTCCACGCTAAACACCTCAAATGGTTTTGCTGATTATTTCTTCAGTTATTGCCTTCTTTCAGAATACACGAAGACTTCTCTCAAGGGTGAACCAGATACAGCAATACACACTTCAGACAGCAATATCCTGCTTTCACTCCCTTCACTGCAGTTACTTATGGTCTGACTAGGGTTGCCATGCTACTTTTTGGTATCAGATAATGCTTTTCAATGACTTACTGCACAATCTTAACCAAAATAACAAACTAAAAATGCCTGTTATTTCTTAGAAAACCACCATAGCTATAAACTGCTAGAGGGCAAAAAGCACATTACTGCCAACAGGAAGTTGGTATTCAGCTTCTCCCACTGGAAATGACTGCGGTGAGACTTATTCAGATCTAGCCTTCCTTCCAAGCCCTTATACATTCGTAGTCGCAAGCCTGGATTGACAAATTTTGTTTTTTGGTTTTCTGTACAATGCTGCATCATGATGCAGTAAGAATGACGAGCATGACTCACATCCTTAGTTTAAAAGACAAGAGGAGAAAAAAAAATCCCCTTTATAATCGTAAATTAAAACTGTTTTTGCATCCGCACCCTAGAGTTGCAGCATATGATACCTTGAGTTCTTGCACTCTGGATGGTCAGACTCCTCAACAATTGCCTGCTCTAGCAATTAAAGCAGGAGGCTCCACTCACGTGGGAGAAGTCATTCTACAAATTCTCTAGTTTGGTTGCCATTCTTGATTTCACTAGCCCTTAAAACCTGCCAAACACGGATGTGAAATGCCAGCACTTTCTTTCAGCTCACCTTGTTCTCCATATATTGTAGGGGGAAGATGATGCTGTGGAAAAAACTGTGGTGGCATGTCCCCAGGTCCAGTGACAGGAGGATAAAAAGCTGTATGAGAATTGTGAATAAAATGGGGATGGTGCGCCAGGTATGGAGGTAAGTGGTGGGTTGGAGAGATGGCTGAAGGATAACTAGGAGGGTAACACTCTGGAGACTGGGGAGTAACCACCACCCTCCGAACGCCTGTGTTGTCTTCTATCACCTAGAAGTGAAGGCAAGGAAATTAGCACAGTATGTACCATTCAAATCAAACATTTTTAAAGCCGCACTGTTCACAGTTTGTTCTTCCATTAGAAAATGGAGAGTCCTAAGTTTTATTCATAAATATATTTCTAAAATTAATATCAGCACAAGTAATCATAGTTGCAATCTACCTTTTCTTAGAGACTCAGATAGCCATACTAATCACTGAAAGACTTACTATTGCTAGTGATAACTATGTGGCTAAGGACCGAAATAAATATCCTGTTTTAGAAAATAAAACAATTAAGAAGAGAGCAGAAAGTACCAAAATAAGAGTACTCATTAGGACCAATCTCATCTTGTCCACGTAAAACTTTTATCAATTTTGACTCAAATTGAGTGCTATTTGAGAGCACGCAGACTTAGTAACACTTAGAAATTAACTGACATTGCTACTGTGGAAGAGCCTGGGTGTGTGACATAAAGAAACGGTTTCTGCAGGAATCTTTTATGTTGACACACTTTTTCAAAATAATTGCTCTGTTTACAAAAGACATGTGTTAAAAACAAACTATAGAGCAGAAGTGCTTTTCTGCTGCATCCTGGTCTACATGTCCATGCAAATCAACTCTGAAATATGCATTCCTTGGCCCCAAATACCATAGTCAAAGCATATAAAAACAGATGTAGGAAGGTGAAAATGTGCTTAGGTTGAAAAAAAAAAATCAGCTTATAATTTTTCCAGAGTTGTATTTCTGGAGAACAGTCAACCTGCCAAATTTCAGTCCAGGCTTAAGAGCCAAACTTTTCTTTAAGCCTATGCAAAAAGCTTCTGCCATTTTGAGGAATTAAAAATACAATCATATAAGAACAGTTAATATTCCTTTAGTTCTGTGTGTACAACTAAATAAAGTAGAAAAGCATATAAGGAAGCACAATTTAGTTTCATACAACAGGCTGTTACAGAGACTTGTTTCTAAACCGACTGAGGACACATCGGAGGAAAACAACATAAGCAATGAACGTGTTCCACGAGATAAGCGTACGTGCAAAGGCATAGCACAAATGAAAGGAAAACCCAGCTTGCTTACTTATCGACTAAGATGCACCATCCATTTTACCTTTAAGGTACTCCTATTGCGGTTTTAGGAGTTTTTGCTGTTTTGCATTCAGGACACACTCACCTCAGAGCTCAGGTTTTCGGCAGACACAGTCTAACAAAATCTAGGCATCTGCCATAAGATACTGCCGCTCTCAGCTGCTTGCCACCACCACTTGCTGGAGATAGCAGCATCAGCAGAAGAGATCCTGCTAAGGATTCCCATGCTCCAGCTACTCCAGTAAAATCATGGTATCTTAGCCTAAACCGTAAAGAAAAATTTGCTTATGCTAATACACACTGGACTGAAGCAATCATGGCTTGGGCACGCATTTGTTCCTGCTGACTGCTGCAGAGTGACAAGGTTTGTCCAGAAAGCAAAGCCAAAGAGCCATGAGAGGTAATGCTCCAGCAAACATGAGTCTGTGCCTCCGGCATCATCTGAGCAAGTAATCACAAGGTAAAATTTAACCAGTATTAGCTGACCCATCCTTAACCCAGTGGTGTCCTAGGCTTATCTGAATTTAACCTCTTAGCTACAAGCTAAGACCACGGACATGCACAATTTCTGTGAATCAGCTGACTTGCTAGAGAAGACAATTTTCTATAAAAAGTAGCTCAGTCACATGACAAAATGATGTTTTATGCTAAAAAGTGTGTCCCTTGCTATGCCGAATAACCAGAATAGAAATCATTTAACTCAACGTATTTATTCCTAACTTTTAATCTGACATCTTAAGTTAGCAATTTGTTACCTGCCAGCTTTAAATTTCAAACTTTACAGAGTCCTCAAAAGACAGCTGACCTTCATGTCACTTCAAGCTCAGTATTTTCAGGCCTCCAATCTTTTGTTTTATTCAACTTTCACAACTGCTCTGATCCTTGCATCAGCTCTGAAACATATACTTAGAAATCTGGAGAAGTGGAAAATCTTTTTCCAATTAGCACATACTTAAAAAGCAGAACTATTCATTTAAGACTGTGTAGAGAAATGCTGGACTTACTCCCTTACACTTGGATCATGTTCTAATCTAACTATCTAATAAGTTCCTAAATTTTGATGTGAAGCGTTTTCATCATGGCCTGAAAGACGATTTTGGTATTTTTCCAGATCGGTACAAGCTCTTACCTGTACAGTCAGGCCAGACCACAGATGCGTTTTATACCTTGGATGAACCAACAAGCAGATTCAGACAGAAAGACTGCACTCTGTAGTAGCATATAATGTAAAGTGAGAGTTAAGTTATTAGGGCTTCTCTTCCAGAGCAATATTCTAGACAGCCCGGAGGAAAGCTCAAAGTCCCTTTGACGATCTGATGCAATTCTACGATGATGAAACTATGCAGTGCCAGCAATAGGGAGGGAAAAGCCCAGCACTGGGGATGTGATGGCCTTCCAAATGACTTTTGTCAAAAAGCTAAGACTACCTTTCTTTCTCTTCCTTGCAGTCCATAGATGCTTACAACATCTGGGTTACTATACATCCGTATGTTCCAGACGAATGCAGAAACACAAAGAATCATGCACACAATTACTTTATTTCCTTGCCTACAGGATATTTCCTCTCCAAATGAGGATTTATAGATATACATGCAAATTTCTGAAGCTCCACATACAGTCTTTAAACATGATATTTTGTCTCTAACGGAACAGAAAATTGGTAATCAAATGTATTATACGTTGTATGTATTATGTAACTATAAAAACAGGAATGGTTGAACTGCAGGTGGGTCTGATTTGTAAAATTTGCAGGGGGTATATTTTAGTAGTGCCATTATGGGAGATGACACACACTATATCAATTTGCGAATCAGTTCTTATCCATTCCTATAAAAACCCTATAACTCAGAGAGGTTAAACTTTGTTATTTAAAGAAATCTGCAGTTCTTTGTGTCTGCTTAGAATTGCTTGTTGTGAAGATCTTAAGTTCTTCAGGTAACTCACTGCCTACTGAACTGCCTCTAATTCAGCGCCCAGAAGCAATGAAGCCCTAACCTCTGTTGCAGTCTCTAGATGCAACTGAAATATTAAAAGCAATTGCTAATTTTAGCAGTTTGTATTCATAGAAAAGTATACCTGGTCATTTGGCACTTAGAGGCAAACTTTTATTATTTTGTGTTTTCCAAACAGTTACTAGCTCATTGTTTTTTGCTCATTGTAAATTGTTTTTTGCTGTTATTTTTTAGTGCTTGCTGGTGTAATTGGCACATTGCCTCAGCAACAATATTATTATACCAGTTTTGTGTATTTTTTCATATTTTAGGGAGCTTAATTACTAAGTGCGGTAGATGATCTTTCAGGAGATTTTGGATGAACGTAACTCTTATACAGTAAAATTACCTCCCACATTGGTTGCCACATTCTGAGGATAGTATTTTAATGGGTTTTTTTTTTTTAGTTTTACATTAAAGATATCATTGTAGAATGTCAACTCAATCTAACTGAGAATTCACTTATTCAAAATAAGTCACTACTCCATGTTCTCTGTTTTTCTCCAAAGTATAATCCTACCCCTCAAGAAAAATAAAAATATTTATTTTGTACAGGTATATTGTACCTGTGTTTTGTAAATTCCAGTTAAAGTAATACAATTACTCTTTCCTGTAACATACAGGTTTACTGAATGGGTGTAACACATTAAGATGGATTTAATTTCCATTCTCTTTCAAAAAGATATTCTCATTTTATTCAGACTTTGTGTGCTAGATTCTGCAAGGATATCTGGAATACAGCCACTGAGTGGGCCACAACCAATACTTTGAGAATGTCATAAACTAATCTGAAACTTCACTCATAAATCAATCTGTACTAGAAAAGAGCACAAAATGAGCTCATCCACAATGAACTATTTATTTATTCCTTTAAATTAAGGATGCCAATGCAAGATCAGGCCAGTCCAGGCCAGTCCTGACAAGTTTAGCATCACTCTCTTTGCCATCCATTACTTACAAACACTAGTATTAAATATCTATCTCAAACTCAGCATATAGACAGGATGAGTATCTATAATATTGACAAGAACGTGGTGATATTTTACATCTAGAACAATACAGGTCTTTAGGGCTAATGCTTACGAACCAGGAAGGTTCGTCACTTTATGGTTTGCTCCATATGAGTATGTGATCTAAAAAAACACTGGTTTATGTTGAGCATGTTAGGGAGGATCACGCTGTTAAAGGATCACTCAATCGATCACAGTCTATAAAATGCAAAGGAAGCTCTGTGAGCAGCAAACCATGCAAAAACAGAGAATTTGTGGCTAAAAGCTTATGCTAGACAAAATCAGTCCAGAGGAGAACATCTCCTTTAGTGCAGATATTTTCACAAGAAAATCCTGCTTAAGGATGTGGCAGATTTTCCGCTGCTTGAAATATTATTTAAAGACTTTTCTCTTTCTAGAAGTTTTGTTCTCGTTCAAATGCTATGTGCTCAACACAGGAATTACCAAAGTGCGGGAGCATGGCTTGTGCTGTGCGGTCCGGACTGCACGACCCCAGCATTCCCTCCTGACAGATCAAGTCTTATCAGCAGCATGCATACTTCATGCTCAGATTAGTAAATTAGTCCTTTAGCCTTAAAATACCTGTGGCAGAGAGTGAACATTGACAACTCTGTAAATAAAACCAAAAGAGGATTTTCATGCCAGATTTTGTTCTCACTGATGTTCAACTACATATGAGCAATTCTTCAAACTCTAACGGAATTACTCCAGATTTAAATCAGAGCAGTCCTCAGCCAATAGCCATAAGATGACAAGCTCATAACCACATTTTTTCCATTTTTATATTTCCATATATGGAAATATATGGATATTTCCATTTTTTCAAATCTTTGTCACTCTAACACTCTCAATTCTTCCTTTCCTCCCCCAAACTACAATGTAAAAATGCAAAAACAGCACTTCACGAAGATGTCCCCAAATTTCACAGTCTAACATCTAAATCACCATTTTTTCACTCAGCTCATGCTCTGGGAGCTCGGAGGCAGCATCACAGCTCCTCAGCGGTGAGGGGCAGCCTCACGTCAACACCTCTAACACGCGCGGCAGCCCTCCTGCAACACCAACAAACCCAGCTTCTAGTCATCACTACCAATGTGGCCCTTGAAGTCTAGAAACAGAGCTGATCTCGCGGGGCACAAAACGTCCTGCCAGGTCCCTTCTGCTGATCATTTCCCCAGTACCAAAGAGGTAATGAAGCATCACTGTAGTCCTGGGCTCCAGGCAGTAGATAGCTAATGCAATGTCTGAGGCTAATGCTTACAGCTCCAAAGGCTTGGCACAACAAAATGGAAAAAAAGATTTCATGGCTTTCCTTAATAGGCACCGTTACTCCTCCCCAGGGGTAGCTGCTTTCTGCCTGACTCCTACATATACACTTTGGGGCAAATCAAACCAAAAATCAGATGTGTTTTTATTCACTTCTCAGGATGAATTAATTTGCCTTACAGCCTTGCCGTTACCATTCCAAATTTGTATTCTCAGGGTTTATCATGAAATAGTTATTAATTGTGAGACAATAGAGCAAAAGCAAGAGCAAGTAAGGCAGGGACATTTATGGCAATAATAGCTGATTTGATTACTACCCACTTTCAAGTATTATTTCATATCACATTATCTGAAAGGCAAAAATGCTCTCTCTCCACATGGCAGAAAAAACATCCTGCTGCTAAAAAGCACTGAACATATAGTTTTTCCCTGCAACTTTACAACACATTTCCAGCCACTTGGAAAATTTTATTCAAAGAAGGATTTCTTTTTTTTTTTCTTTCTTTTTTTTTTTCTTTTTTTTAAAAAAAAAACTTTTTTTCCCCTTTTTTGGGGGAGGGGGGAAATGGCACTTAAACTACTTACGGGTTCTTTAGCAGAATTATTATGGTGCCCCATAAAAATCCTTGCAAAGCAGACAGGATGAACTGGGTTCAGACAGAGGTACAACTGGAAGACTTTCATCACTCAGTTGGAAAGCACTTCATTTATAAAACAACCTTTTATCTTATCTTATCTTAGGGCTGGTCGGTAAAGGAGTTTAATGATAAAAAAAGGTGTCAAAGCTATTTCAAAGGAAAAGTAATTTTTTTAAAAAATAAAGCCAAATGGAGTTTTTATTATTAAAACACAAAAACCAGAAGTCAGTCAATAATAACAATCCTACATGCTTTTTTAAGTGTACCTTTCACTCAGAGACCAAGGAAAACCACGAGCTTTGAAACACACGCTGAGAGTGAACATTTTCATTGTTGCACCAAATGGAAGAGAGAGGCTGGTCCAAAAAAATAAAATAAAATAAAAAATAAGATAAATCAAGTCTCTCATTGAAAATATTCCCTCAGTTTCTCACATTAGTTGAAACTGGAGGGCATCAAACCACTTTGGGATATCTAGGATATTATCTGTACCAAGAATGCAATTAGGGCATATCACAAACACCAGCATCAACACTTCTTTCACTGAAGCACTGATTTCTGAGAATTGCCTCCAGATATCTTCAAGTCAAGACTTTCAGGCAGGTCCTTTTAAAAGATGGAAGCACAATATCCTCTATATTTGAGGCACACTTTCCCGTACTCAGAAGCTGAAGTACCACAGAGTGATTGCAGTATTTTGTAGGATGTAAGTATGATATCATCAACAATTTTTCAAAAACACACAAATTCACATTTGCTGGAAAGGGAAAGGGATTCCAGGACATCATACATTCTGTACATAATATTAACAAGATGTCAGAATACACGTATCAGAAGTTCTTACGTTATCCATTAATGATGTGAAACACTGTATACTCTTAACGAAGCTTTCAATCCAGTACAGGTCTTGATGAAATCGGATTTACTGTATTGTTCATAGAAACTTTTCCTTATATCATTTTTTTTTCTAATTTCAAAAATAACGCAAGCTTCGCAGAAGATGGAAGGAAAACAAATGATCAGATAAACTTAAATGTGTTGTTTACATAAAAGAAGGGTAGCTGTTCAGGAGTCCTAAAATCTAATAGCTTTGTGAAAGGCTTTTTCTATCTTTTCCATAAATACAAATTTGAAAATTTAATCATGCTCCTTAAAAACAAAATCAAAAAAAAAAAATCTAGTCCTTGACATGTTGCAGGATTTCTACTGGGATTATGCTGAGAAGCAACAGTGGCTCCTTCTCTCACTTCCAGACTCCTACCCCTCATGATTTTCATGTTAAGGCATCACCCAACAATGCAGACTGCTCAGAGCAGTAGCGAAGTTGCACATATAAACTCAGTTTGTGCACATAGCTTTTGTTAGCATTAAAAAAACTTCGTATAGACACACCATATAGTTTGTGAAGGTGCACATGCATGCTCACATGGGCACACGTGTACGTACTGTCTGTAAAAGAGGATGAAGAGGTATTGCAGTTTTCATTTTCAGCAATATTTCTAAAGTACAGAACACTTCAGTCAAGCAGAGTTCTCCATATGAATCAATGCTACTGCTTCTATAGGCGTTTTAACTCTTGAAGAAGCATACCTGTGAGATATAACCTGGAGGCACATGTATAGGGGGAATGGATCCATTGGGTGACATCATAGGAACCTCTGCTGGTCCTAGCAGAAAGAAAGAGATGGAATTTTTTCAGTTAAAAAAAAAAAAAAAAAAAAACCAAAAAAAAAACCACACACACAGTTGCTCAGACAAGGATAAAACTAGCTTTACTTTAGAAGCCTACAATAAAAAAATAGAAAAAATAAAAAAAACCACTCAGCAGCTCCAGTAATTTAAGGTGTACGGACGATGCTTTGTGCTCTCACATTCAGAATAAGATCACTGTTGAATAACACATTTTGTTGAAATAACATTTTCAGCATAAAACAGCTACAGCATAGGCTTTATGTTACCCACTGATCAACTTATATAGCATTAGGCAGTAACATAATATGTCCTTTAGCAGCCCACAACTCCTATACTGAAATCTGGTTAAGTTATTCTTGTCAAAAGCAGAGAAGAATTGAACAAAGCAGAAACTGTGCAGCCTGGAACTCGGCACCTCCCAAGAAAAGCGTCCAATTGTACCAAAAATCACATATGTGAAAAACTATCTATCTATGTAAGAATGCACAAAGACCAAACTCATTATCTCAGCTATTCAGACTAACCTTGGAATGTGGTTATATAAGCAAAAAGCTTATGGTTTCCACTCTGAAATCCAGCCCTGAACATACCAGTTCCATTTGGAGGTACTAAGTACAAGTATAACAAAGTAAGTGCCATAATCATTAGATTTTGCAAACAGAGCCATACAGCTAAAAGAAAGTGTCTAGATAAAATGGAAATTGTTCACTCAGTAGCTCATTGATTTAGTCATTAAAATCAGGAATATCACGCAGGAGACAATTAAAAAAAAAGACATCAGACACATACTTGCAATAAGCATTTACTGCTTTGAAAATGGAAAATTAATTTAATTACATTCTTATTGCATATGAAAATGTTTACACAAACCTATTTTACCTAGCATTTGCCATGGGCTAAAAAAAATATCCATCATCAGTTACTGCAGCTAAGCTGCCATGTGACAGCTTAAACCACACAACTCAAACCTGTGATTGAGCTATGATAGACATAAGGTAATAAATATTAGCTTGCCTTTTTGAAAGAAGCCACTATATTGAGAAGAATTTGGAGAGAACTCTACTACTTTACTGTAAATTGAATGTTACCAATAACACAAAAGATCACTTCACTGCCTTTTCTGATGGAGCAATCATTTTACACCTCCAGCCCATATTGCACTCACAGAAAGGAAGCTAAAACTAATCCATACGGAGATCCATCCCAGGCAGAGACGGGATGTAACAGCCTAAGCTGGCACTTGCCCATCAGCACAGGACTGACTGCTCGTAAAGTTAAGATGCGTTCAATGAAACTTCCAACAACGTGAAGTGAGCCAGAGTTTATTTTTCTAATATCAGCAAAACAGTAAAAACAGTCCACATAATTAAAAAAGTCGCTCCTTATGCACCTACGTTTTTATACTCCTCGGACTACTTCTCCTGCAATAACCAGGCCTTCTCACCATCTCTAAACGCAAGTTACACACGTGAATTCACCTGAATTATTTCCATCTGCTCTGATTTTGGTTCACTTTTCCCATCCAGTTATTTATAGTCTAATCCCATGTATGGTTTTCACTAGTCACATCTAGCCTTGAAATATGACAAATTGTCAAGCTTATTAAGCATATGAAACTCCTAAAGTTTAAATTTCTATTATTTCACAACTTATTTTGGAAGTGTGCATTTCTGTTACTCTTCATACTTTTCTGCACTTAACTATCTAGGAAACTTGATCTGTAGTATATTCCCACAAAGAAAAAAAAATCTCAATTACTATTGCTTATTATTCAATGCATGGGTTTTTCTTACTATCTCATTCTATAGCTCTGTCTCAATTCTTTTTCTCCTCAGAAAAAGATCACGCAATTCCAATTTTAGTGTGAATCGGAAAAAAAATCAGTATGAGCAGCAAGCAGTTACTGTGGAAGGAGAGCTGTAGTCTGCACGGTTCTGTTTAAGGCCATCAAAAACAGGAAGCAACCACTAGTTCAGAGGAGTTTTTCAGAACTATTGAGCAGATGCATTCTTCCTATCAAAATACCCTCGTAAAATTTTTCTGAAGAATACATTTTTCATTTCTCTCTGATTCTACTTTAGTTTATATAGGCGGCCAAGTTCCACACCAGTCCGTTGGACAATATATGGCTACAGATAACAGCCCACACAGACAAGCACACAACGGCACTTCGCTGCGGAAATCCAAGCCACACTTGACAGTCAAGCGTTGCTCAGTTTTGCAGGACAAAACACGTCTGAGAATAGCTAAGATTAATTATTAATATTGCTAGGTGACTCACTTCTTATTGGTAGCCTTTCAGATTTGAAAAACTTCAAGAAAAAGAATCTTTATCAAATGAAGATTTCTGAATACAGTCATTAAGTAGACGCCACAAGCAAACAGTGCTTTACAAAATAAAGTTTTATTCTTTAATCTGTTTCAACCTTCTCCAAAATGGTACCTACTTATATTTACAGTGGCCCTAACTGCTCTTTCTCCAAAATACATACACTGACTTGAAATTAAATTTGAAAAAAGAAAGTTTTAAATTTCTCTATGTAGATCAGGAGGTTGCTATACCACAACCAACCGAGCCGCACTTCACTCGGCATGCTTCATCATCTCTCCTTCTAAACCTTTTGCCAGTTGCTCATATGGAGTAGCAATCTTCTCGCAGGAAGAAATCAAACTCCCACACAGATGCTGTTGACTGTAACACTTCCATTTCAATAAAAAAAAAGAGATTGTATTTTATCATCAAAACGTGCACCATGCAAGAAGATTCTTAACCTTGGATATGACCCACAAACTGTTAAAGTCATTTGGATAACAGGTTTTAAAAGAATGACAGCTTAGTGATTTGCAGCTAGATTTTGTTTCCAGTGCTTTGATTTCAAGGCTGGCCAAATGACTTTAGCATACATTATTTCATCTCTCCCATCATTGTTATCAAAACAACTTCAAGTGGTAGTGAGCAATATACAGAACACATCTCCGCAGCACGACAAAGCCCAGGAATTAAAGTCAATTCTTGCAGTGAAACCACTCCCCATTTAGCACCAATACAAAACAAAAGCTTTTTCTTCCTTTCTTGGTATATTTTTAGTTATGGCTAATATTTTTGAACTGTTAAAATAGTTATTTACAGAATAACATTCTTAAGTTACTTATATCCAGCTTATATTCATGTCTTACCTAAGGGATCAGATTCTTGTAAGTTTAAACGAAGCTTCTGTTTCAATATAAAATTTGACCTAATTGCAAAAAAATTCAGTCTGCTTCAACAAGGCTGCCATAAAACTGAAACGAGCTTGTTTTAATACTTTTTGAACTTGTTAACAAAATAGCAACATCTCCTGCATTTGTACTGAAAGAAAGCCAGAAGAGATTTGGCCATCTCCACTAAAAAAAACAATAGGCCAAATTCCACTCCAGGTTCCAGCATCATAAATTCAGCACACCTCTCAGCTCCTGGAGGTTTGCCTCAAAATGCTGGGGATGGCTCCATTGAAAATGCAGGTGCAAAGAAATGATTCCTCCTCATCAAATGCCAGAGGAAAACTGGAAGAGCCAGCCCTTCACAGGCTGAAAGCCTATCCATGAAAATAGATCTACCCAGGAAAGTGAAAGAATATTGGGAAAGAATTGAAAAGACTTTCCCAGTTTTGTTGCCTTTAAAATACCTGCACAAAACCAGCAAAGTTTATTCTAGACCTACTTGTATTACTGTGTATTATCTGAAGTTGCAGATTTAAAAAGTTTGATTAAAAAATTTTTATTTCTATTTCCATTCCCAAGAAGTCCACTTCTGTCACGAAAAGATCGCCAGTTCTTCTGTCCATTTTTCTTCTTTCAGGAATCACATGTCAATCCATTTGAGGAACTCCCAGATTCTTATCTATGACACTTTCACAATTCTTGTGTAAAAACAATTTTATAAGAAGTGTTTTTTCTGCTCCTGAGTAACCTTTTTATGCATACATTAAAACTCCCTTTAGTTGAATTAGTTTTCTTCCTTCAATTGCAGAAGCAAAATCTGGCATTTCAGTTCTCTGGCTACAGCAACTGCTGGCTTGCTTGCTTACCACATAGCATTACAGGGGAAGGAGGCCATTGCCTGGTATCACTAACTTGTTTTTCTTCCTTCACTGTTATATTTAAATGCATTATTTTTCTCTTCTTTGTGTAAATGATGCCCACTGGAGAATATTATTCACATCCAGAACGTGGGCATATGTTCTACTGTGTTTCCACTGATCATTTTACATGGCTTATTACTAAGACTCAAAACCCGTCTGGCTTCATTATAAACTTTACCTTCTGCCCAGAGCCACTGAAAACTGGACTAAGTTCCTGAAGAATCACAGCCCTGCTTCCAACCAGCTTGTGCTGACTTACAGTTTCACACTGCAATACTTGCATTAGCAGAGAAACTAAATTTAATGATTTTGGCAGTTTTACTTTGAAGAATCCTATAAATTTTAACAACATGAACCTACTGCACTAGCTAAGCAGAAAACGAAATCCAGCCAGGTAAATCCATTATATTTCATAAAGCTTAACAGTTATAGTTGGTCCAGGAAAAAACATTACGCCTCTCTCTCGTTCACCCTAAAATTGGTATCACATCTTCCAAAAGACAGGCCGCTGCTTAGGAAGCATACGTATCGAGCAGGAGGTGTGACCAAACGAAAAGGAAAGATAATTCACGGGCAAACTGGCCTGTTTTGTATAACTGCTTTGCTAAAGCAAACGACCCAGGCCTTGCTGCCCTTGGCAGGGACCCAGCGGTTCCCGTTTTCACATGGACAAGCAGCTGTTCCGTAACAATTTCCTCAATGAAATAAGCACAAACAGGCTCCCTTTCACTATCAGGCACACATGTCTTCTCTTTCCACTTCATTATTCTCAAACCGACATACGGGCCAAATAAGGTGATGACACAGGGGGAGAGGAAAAAAAAAAAAAAAAACACAGAAGGGAAAAATAAGAAAAGAAAAAAAGCCAGACATTTCCACTCATGCTCCTTCCTTTGCAGCAGAGGTGCGGATGGCATTTTTCCCTCTCTTTTTGGCAAGAGTAAAACTGCTTGTTGCACAAACTCGCCGTGACAGAACAAAACGTGTGTGTGTGTGTCAGATCAATTTTATAAAATCCTAATCCTTTCAAGTAGGATCTAAATAGTTTTCACAAATAAGAATTGCCACAGTTTGGAGGTGCAAACTCTCCTAGACAAGAGCTAATTCAGATGCTACAGATTTTATTTGAAAGCTATTGATCGGGATGCTTGCAAAACCTGTGTGTTCTCCAGCCTTGACAGAACCATTCTCATCCATGAAAATAGGTACAATATATTTACAAAACAGCAGTGCTTTTTTATAACTTATTTATTTTTTTTACATATTCCACTCACATACGGTAAAGGTAATGGAAGATTGAAATCCTGTGTGTCTACTTATGTTAATAAGATACAGGATCCTAAAAAGACATTTATCTTTCAGAGTTTCAGTGCATTATCATCATTAACATTAATCACCAAATCATGCAAACCTGAACCGCATGTTCAGTGCTTGGATCTTAACAGCAAAAGGCCCTACAATAATACTGAGTCCAGAGTCTTTGACTGATATTTTGAACACACGTAGACAAACTTACTTAACCAAATATCAAATCAAAAGATGCCGAAATTTGTGCCAAGAGCATCAAGCAGCCAGTTCCTGCGGCATTTTCTGGCTACTTTGTATGAGAGTGCCTTTGCTGTATACACCAGAGACTCTCAACAACTGCTTATTTTACCTGTGTTTGCTACTTGACCTTCTTGCACACAGCAGGAGGCTCAAGTACATTTGATTTGTAGCTAAACAACAGCACTCTACATGAGTTGACTCTTTAAAACAAGAATCAAGAGATTCCTATTCACTAGCATGCTATTTTGCAATGCGTCTCCCCCAGAGGTAGTAGTCTAGTTTGAGGCATATTTTAGAAATAATAAAACACAACTTGGAACAACAGGCAATTCACCAAAATAGATCAGCAGCGTTTTCTGAGCACTCTGTCTTGAGCTATCACAACACAGAGAAAGCTAGTTTAAATATTCATTTTTATGAAATGAAAGGCTAAAATTCAGAAGGCAAAAGATGTGGTTGCCCCAAACAGGGCAGAGAACAGCAACACCCTGCAACGGAGGTGGGGTGCTCCCTGCCCACCTTCGCGAGGTCCTCAGGTGCCACGCTGTCAGGGCCAGGAACCAGCTCCTTCCCTCCCTCCCCAGACTGTCGGGTTTCCTTCAGAGGGAGGCTTGCACAGGGGACCAACGTGCCATCGACAGCCTCTCCTCTCGCCACGGGGCCAGAACGCGAGTGGGACGCGTGGCGGACGGGCAGGGACTCGGGCTGGCAGGGTGGAGCCACCCTACAGTGGCTGCAGTAGAGAGAAGCTGCATGAGCACTAGTAACGGTAATTTGCATCAGTGACAGTTAATCTCACATATTAAGAGAAACTTTCATAGTATGAAGAGCATTAAACACTTAGAAAAGGTTAAGAATAGGCGAGTACACTTGTTTAAGCACAGAGAAGGGAGATGGACTCAATGAACTCTTCAGGTCCCCTACTACTTGACATTCCCAAGGGGGCTTGCTTTGTCTGCCTTTTTTTTAAAACAAAACAAAACAAAAAAAAACAAAAAAAAAAAAAAAAAAAAACACAGTCCTAGGCCCATATATACCTGCAGAAATCAAATTTAAAAATCCTACAGCTGAACTTACTCATCAGAAATTAGTATTTTTTTGGAGTGGAAACTTTTTTTTTTTTTTTTTCTAATAGAAATGGAATACATTTTGCCCCAATCTGAATAAAGAAGTTAGATGTTTTTGCTAAAACAAACCTTTTCTGGTTGTTGATTCATCAGCTGCTACTGCAAAAACACTTGCAAAGAGTATGTTGCAATACTTCAAGCACTGAAAATAAGCATATCCCCATGGCAATTCACCAGATGGGTTACAGACTGTAAATCATAGCTGTCTAGACTAAAACACAAGAGACAAACATCTGTCTAAAATCAGTTAACTTGAATGGCAAATACTGTTAAATAAATTAGGAGTACTCTGGACATTGAAAACATCTGAAATTAATCCATTTGCACATAAGCCACCACAGAATAACCTGAAACTGCAGAGACATTAATTATGGGATGAATATTACCTAAGATGATGCTCGACTTCTGAAGCAGGAACACAAAAGCATTCCTACTACCCAGCACCAAAAAGCAGCACAAATTGCCTCAAAGGATTCACGAATATGTCCCCATCACATCTGTGTGGAGTGGAGTTATGATCCTCACTTAACAAATAAAAGCATGAGACAAAAAAAAAAAAAAAAAAAAAAAAAAAAAAAAAAAAAAAAAAAAAAAAAAAAAAAAAGACCGAGGCAGGCTCACACAGGAAGTTTGTGGGAACATAACTGGACACAAAACCAAAATACAGCTGAAGTCACAAGACAATACTTAAGACCAAATGAATTTTCAGACTTTTAACAGACTTTTAAAGACCTGTTGGACACCACATAGAAAAATAATTCTACTTAGAAAAAACAAGTTCCTCTTGTATCTGCTACCTTCCGCTATGGCTTTGCATAACCATTAGCTTTATGATAGAAATATTCTAGAAAACCAGCAGATGAAAAGACTGCAGCCTGCCCATGGCAGAAGGAGCTGAGATAAAGGGAAAGAGACAGCAGAAAATTGAATTTCCAAGCAGGAGCAATTCACCACACAGCTATTGCCTTGGAGACCCCACAAAAGACAGAGCTCAAATCTCACATATCGAGTTTTTGCACTGCTATTGCTTTGAACAGCAACAGAAGTATCTCTGTTCTCCATCCGTGCTTTCAGCACTACGGTTGCGCTCTATACCCGGAGAGCCGACAGCAAGGCCGCCGAGCGGCAATGCCGTCACGAGGAGCGGCCGTTGGCTAGGGAGACCTGTTCCATTTTTACCCCAGACATTAGCAGCATTATAATTTAGATCTCATAAAACACTACTTGCCTGGTATCAGGTGGGATAGTTTATTTGTAGAAAGACAAACACCAAGATGCAAGAATATCGCAGGGGATGAAAGTTCACTCTCAAAACCTTTTTTCTCCCCCATTTGCAATCTTGAAACAGCTCCTCAATGCATACTAACGATGTGCACGATTTTGGGGTGGGTGAGCGCGCTTTCTGGTACCTCCATAGTGTGGTACTCACTAGTTACAGGTTTGGCTCTCCATAAAAGATTTATACAAATTCTAAACAGTCAGCTTTGAGCACAACTTTTGTTAGAGATAGTTATAATTACACAATACCGGTTCTCTGAAGCAGTAACAAAAAAATACTCCCATTATTCATACCACAATTATTATATTACCACGGCAACACCAAAACGTCTGTACAATCAGCAACAGATGCCACCTCAAGCCAACAACAAAAGTTAACACATTCGACTCTCTTCCATGCCAAGCCAGGCAATTGCTAGGCGATGGCTTTTCTTTGCACTCGTCCACCCACAGCGAGAACTGTCGCCCAGACCATGAAGATTCAGGGAAGAGCCGAGCCCTCCGGCCCAGCCGGCGCTGACCAAGCAGTACCGCTAGCAGTCGTGACTGGGCCCGACAATCTCGACCCAGACTTCAGAGGATCTATCAGAATTCCTACACCTGAACGTAGCAATCAGAAACAAAGCAAATAGTATTCACCTGACACAAACAGCAATCCTGATGATTTGGCAGGGAGGGAAGGAGAATCAATACCTCGGATGACTGATAAAACGTGAGTCCTAACAAGCCAGGAAGCGGCCCTGGCGGCGCAGGGAAAGGGATGAAACCAGGCCGCGGGAGCTCCTCAGTGAGCCGCGCTCGACGTGCAGCGCGCTGCAGCACCGCTGCCCCCGGCGCGGCCCCGTCCCTTGCCTCCCTCAGGCCTGTGCTGCAAACACAAGCTCCAGCCTTACTGTGATTAAGTACTTCGCAGTCGTTTCGTGAGGTATAGGAAACCGTCAACATTCATATTCACTACTTAACACCAAGAAGCGCTAGCACAGTTGCTGTGACAAACTACCGCTTCCCCAGGGTAGAAGCACAGTTTTAGTACTTACTAATATATATATACTCTAAGTATTAAAAGCAAGTTTCAAAATATCATTTAATATTGTGCATCTCTCTGCTTGGGGGCTTATTAAGTATTGCACCATGATTTGGGGAGGGAGGAGAACCCACAAGTTTAAATTTAAAGTGTAATAACCAGTCCAGTGTTCTGGATAGCAAGTGCCCTCCATAAAGCCCAGGAATTTTCCAGATGAATCTCTGCCTCCTAGTAAGAACCTTTTTCTCCTTTGCTCCCAATAGTTCAGTAATTGCTGCCGACACTGAAGCAGCTCATTAAGAATAAAACAAATAAACCAAAAAAAATTGCATCTTAAGTACAGAAGCCTCAACAAAAATCATTCTTCTGCTACAGCATACGCTGGTCGCTGAGCACGACAGCCCTGAAACACCTGCTCGAGGCAGGGAGCTCCAAGGCAGGCAGCTCTCCGCTCCCCAAGGCGGCCACCTATTCCTAAGCCACTTCTGACAGATGTTCGTCACATTTGTTCTTAACAGTTTCCAGTGACAGAAACTCCACAATGTCCTCAGATAACGTATTCTCATTCTACCTGCTTTGGCACTGAAAGTGCTTGCTATTTCTGCTTGCTATTTCTTCTCCTGCTGCAGCGGACATAGCACCCTCCTAATGTTTTCTTTCCAACAACTGTTTGTAAAAGTGTCCCCTCCCCATCCCCAGGTTCACAGGTTCTCCTTGAGCCTTCCTCCTTCCATAGAGCAAACAAAACCAAATTTTCAACCTTTTCTCATAGGTCACACTAACAGACCCCTGACTCCTCTTGCTGCTCTACCCTGAACTCCTTCCAATCAAACCAAATTAAATGGAAGGTGCTTCAAGCACTGCATAAAGCTGATCAGAGCTACCTTAATCCCAGCGAGGCAGAAAGCTGCTTGCATTAACTTTTATTTGTCCTTACCACTCCTGCTCTGGCAGGCTCTCCTCTCAGCAGCTGTCTTCACTACACATTGGATTTCCCAGGAAAGGCGCTGACTCCCTTTATCACAGTCCACTTCCATTTATTAAAAAAAAAAAAAAAAAATCAATGTGGGGGGAAGGATGTGACTTGTCAGGTTATGTTTGGCATTCCTTGTCATCCTCCCCTCATTCTTACTAGCTTTTGTATTTCACTTCTCAGATTTCCAAGCTGAGCCACTGAGATAAGAATGTTAGTTGAGTAGTGCTTTAAAACATGCTTCTTGGCTCATGACAGCATTATACCCTTCAAAAAATAAGCATTAGCATAAACCATATGTTCTTGTTTTCCTCCATCCTCAGATAAGCAATCCTGATGACACTACATGAGATAGCGGTGCAAAATTTGACTCATGTTCCACATAGATTAACTGCTCAGAAAAAACAAACACTGTATAATCAACTAAATTCTTCCAACTATCAAAGTAACACTTCTGGTTTAAAAACATGAATCTAGAGTATAATCTCTAAAATATTTTAACTTTTCAAATTCAGTAAAGGGAGTTTCTCACTGGTTATATGAACTGCATATTAACTATGAAGTTAATTTGCCATCTAAAACGCTCATCATGTAGTTTTACAAGGTAACAACTTGTATGCTCCAGAGAATAAGAATTTCTACAACTACATACGAACTGGCTATCACTCTTTAGAGATTTACTGCCGAGGAGTTTTTAGGCAAACAAAATGCAGTTTGCGAACAAAATGCAGTTTGGTACTTCTCTTGGGCAAAGTAGAGTGCAGAGGTTCCCCTCGTCTCAGCTCAGGTTGTCTTTGGAAAGCTCATGCGACTCAGCCAAGGGACAAAAAGGTGACAAGCTTAAACAAAACAAACAAACAAACAAAAAAAAACCTCACCACCCACATATCTGAATGTCAAATCTCTACGTTATATCCTGTGCTAACGCCCTGGCTGCATGAGGCAGGAACATGTAGTGGCAGCTGTAGTGGACCATGGCTCTAGGACACTCGTGCCTTGCTTGGACAGCATGTCGCCTTTGGCAGAAACACCAGCTCGAGGTATTCTTTCGGCCTAACTCCCACCCCGCTCACCGTTCATTGCTGCCTCCTTGCCATCCCTTCAGCTCTTCCAAAACAAACTGCTTTGCAGGTCAAGCAGTGAACTGGATCTTTTTTTTTTCTTTTTCTTTTTTTTTTTTTTGGGGGGGGGGAAGGGGGAGGAGGATTTCTAAATTATTTGACTGATCCAGTCCATCAGGCTGCACTGCCAAAAACTGCGTCGGCAGCTAGGAGACAGGAACACTGGAAGCCAAAATGGCTGCACATTTCATAGGATCTGTGTAACAGCGAGCAAAACAACTCAGTGGGTCACAGTTTTGTGCAGTAGCCCCCCTCCCCCCCCAACACACACGCACACAGAACCGCCACCACTCGAAGGAAGCTTTGCCTCTGGAACAGCACGTCGTTGTAACTCCTGACCATCTGCACGGGTCTGAAGGGCTCATGACTTCACCCCTTTCAAGAAGCTACTGAAATCCGTGCACTTCTCAGTGTGCAGTTTGGCTGAAAAGCAAGTGAACTGGAGAAGTGACCCCATCATCTAAGAATATAAAAAAAATTAACATTTTCATTTTCCCTAGAAGGCTACAGAAGTTAAACTCATCAACCCTTCTCATTAAAGGCCTCAGTTTTTAAACACAAATTTTTCTAATGTTAAAACTGCAAACAAGTTCAGGAATTGTTTTGGAAATACTGGAGAAAAGGATCCTGGAGATACACTTCCTGTGCACCAACTACTTTATTCTCTTGGAGGATTTAAACTGATTAACTCGATTATGTTAAACTTGGAGAGATTTTTCTTCTTTTTTTTGTCATCTTGTACTTCACTTTCAAGATTGCTGCTTCTCTTTCAGATGTAAAATTGGGTTTCTGCCTCAGAAAGATGATACACTCAGAAAAAATACTTCACATCACTAAATTGTATTTCTTGTACAAACTTGTGCAGCACCCTGGAAGACCTGATGCAATAATTTTTCAAGAGAGAAAAAAAAAATCAATTTTTTACGATGAGATCCTCACCTACAAAGAATTCTGCCCAAAAGATCAGAGGGCCACAGATGTTTCTACTATGCTCTCTACTGATCACACTCTTGCACGGAAAAGATGACTCAAAACTTTGCATCCAATATTTTGCATCGCACAACCCAGCCTTAGAAGGCAAGGTAGCCTCTGATTTCAGGCAACACTGGCCACCACCACTTTTAGCCTCAGAAAAACGGAACATAGGACATAAAATATTTTATGCCAAACCCCAGATACAAGCTAGCAGAAGAGGCTAGCAAATTCACAGGCTCAGAATTTGCAGTCACCTCATTGATTTCTGGGGAGAAAGCTTGCAACAAAAAATTACATCTTGTATTTCACTGCACATCTTGTGTTTCACAGAACCTTTAAACCTCGCTTTTCATAACCTAATAAGTTATAATACACCCTTAATAGAAGCGGACAGTGAAGAGGAGAAACGATCAGATACTACCACATCACCAGTGAGAGAAAGAATCAGGAAAAGAAATACAGATGTACTGTGATGCTCAGCTCGCTAACCACTGAATCGCTCTCCCTTAGTACTTAAGATTCAGTAAGTAATATAACCTTCCCTGCCCAAATCAAAGGAAAACAGCTTAACAAATAATTCTCTGAAAAATGTGCTTTATCACTGTGCATTTTGCTCTGCATCTGAGTTATATTAAATACAGTTTTCATTAAAGAAACTATCTTTTCTCAATCTTTGCTGTGTCAGCATAATAGGAATATTACTCCATACCGTACGTTTTAATGTCCTTTCTCTAACTTATGCACAGATATGCATGAATCTATATAACACTTACACTGGTATATATGAGAAAAAATAATCCTGAAAAATAACAATGAAATTTTAACCCACAAATCTGAGTTCATAAAAGATGTAATCCATTGCATGTGATGCTAATCTAGCCACAGTAAAGCGAAGTTTTGAAGAAAATGCCCTACAACGATATCCATAGAAGATTAATTTGTACAATGAGTGGATGTTCAGTGAAATTGTTTAACATTCATCCAAAAGATATTGCTATTTCTAATTGATATGCAAAGCTGGTTGAATGTTTTCCAACAAAAAATTTCCTATAGTTTGACAAAACCAAAATACAACAAATGAAAATTTTGATGATATTCTGATGATATTCTGATGAAAACTATATAGGTTTTCAAGCAACACTCTCCTGCCAGCTCTCCCAGCGGACACCAGGAGCTGTAAAGACCTGACAAGCTAAAGAAACTCTCCAGGACTCTCATGCATCTGATATAGCAAACGCGTGGCCAACCGACAGGAAGCCCGCTGCTTTCTGCAAGCTAAGCTGGGCTGCACTGCCCCATGGCTGAGTTCTCTGAAGTTTTATTATATTCTAGAATGACAAATGGGGGGTGGGGGGAAAATCAAAACTTTCCACAATATGTAATACTATGGTTCTCATGGCTTGTACTACTAATATAATGGAGAAGCCACAGCTAGATCCTCTAATTTTGTCTAATTCTGTAAATATTATCTGACTTTACAAGATATACAGTGAGAAATAATAAACTTGAAAGCTCAGGTTCCAAGCTAAGTCCTTAAGCTAAAAAAAAAAAAAAAAAAAAAAAAAAAAAAAAAACACGCAGACACGGCTATAACTAAACTCTTTCTTCTAGATTTTTCTTTAAAATTGGATTTCTGATTATTAAGATATATTATTAAGATATAAGGGATCATCTTGTAAAATCGCTAATGCAATTTAAGTTTTCCTGATTTAAGATAAAATTTATTGAAATTGTGCACTTATGGATATTTTATAGCCCAATATACTATACTGCGTGCATTAATCAAGGCTATTTACAGGTATTCTATAGAACTGTGCACTATATGAAAATATCTGATCAGCATTTTACAGTGCAGTCAGCTATTCAAATCTCAGAAAATGGATTAACTTTCAGTAATAATTTACAATATACTGTGAAGCGTTTTTACGCACTCTGATGTGGTTCAGTTTCTCTTTTAAATTTTCTTACCATACACCATTGACTATAGCTTATGTCAATATTCTCAGAATCAGCTGCAACTATAGAAACATTGGAGCTATGACAGCGGGGACTTCCCTCCACACAAAAGGCTCAGTAACAAATACTTCCTTGTTGTTATTTCTTAGACAGCATGTGCAAAGTGCAACATCCTGAGCAGAACTTCAGAAGTTCAAGATTTTTCACTTAAGTTTTAAAATGCATTTCTGACTTTCAGCAACTCATCCACTTCGCATTAGCTTTTTCTTCCCTATAAAAACACTTCTAACTTTATAATTGCACAATTGTTTGTGAAACATTTTGAAATCAAAAATAGATGAGCACTGCAATTAAAGGAATTATAAGCCATGTTTATTTAGGTTAGATATAAATATAGTTACAGAATGGAAGAATGTTTTGGGACGGAGGGAAGGGAACATGGATGACATTTTAGTTTTGTTGGAAGGAGTCAGAAGTTATCATTCACTGCAGATTATGACAATTTTCAGGTCAATTTACCAAAATCATCTCATACCTGTCAACAAGTTATCTGCACTATTCAACTCAAAACTGGTTTTATGAAGTTAAGCTCCCATAAAATCCTCTAATACCAAATGGACTTGCCCAGGTAGCAGAACAGTCCGTGCAAATACTTCTGGAGAAGCATGCATTACCACAGTAAGTTTCCAGTAAAGAAATACGTTTACAGACTACAACCCAAGCCTCAGAAGACAGAATAAGTTATTTTACACATACTATTTCAGTCTCTTTAAAAAAGAATTATGATTAACTTGTTAGTCAAGCAAGGTTCTTCTCCAAAATAAAAGCAGTATGTTGAAAATCTGCATTTACAATTTTTACTTTTTGCAAGGAGAAGTTGTAAATACAGCAACATTTTCTTTGTTAAGAAGAAGTTTAAATCTAAAACTGACAAAGAGTAAAAATCCTGTCCCTTCTTTTTACCTTTCTTCCCTTCCTGAGCCCCTGCATTAAGAACCAAAAGCAATATTCTGATATGGTCACTAAAGGTTTTTTTTTTTTTTTTTTTTTTTTGAAATTGCAAAAGGCTGAAAGAAATACTTCTCTCTCTTGTATTCAGAAAGCCTGAACACAAGAGGAGCCATTCAAGCCATGATGGAGTGCCTCACAGAGCCGGCAATATGCTCACAGTTGGCAAACACAGCTCTGTTTGGACAGCGAGTACAGCCGTGCGCTCCGCAAACATCAGCATTCCTCCGACTCCGTGGCAAGGGGAACTGTGGGCCCTTTGCTTGGCTCTAGCAACCGCTCAGGTTGGGTCTCCCGAACAAAAATGCCTTTGTGCAGCACTTACAATGCAATAGGCCCAACAGCTTTAAAAAGCTGTCTCTCGCCACTAGGCATAAGATTTGGATCCAAGAGTTATTAAAAAGCTGGAAAACAGACAGGAAATACCATGGAATTATATTTAAGTATCTTCAATAGCTTAAACTTTTGGACAATAATAAAAATCTGTCTCTGGGTACTTATCTGGTCCCCAAAACCTTGACTTTTTGAATGCTTCACAAACAAATAGAAGTCACTAAGTGTCAATCAGATGGGAAAGTAGTAGTGTTACAACAAGCCTTCTCCAAGACTTGCAAGCGTGCCTAAAGCTTCTGCCTCTCCTGATCACACCAGCTTTGCAACTGAGCTTGCGGGAATCTACACGCAGCCGTCAGTGCGCCCTCCCTCCGCCGTGCTCCCGTCACTCGGCGGTTATGAGCTAGCTTTCTGGCAAGGCACTCAAACAAGCAAGAATACGTTTCCCTTCTGGGCTCCTTCCTCTTCACAGTAGACCTCTAACTCATTGTGTTCCTATAGAAATGAACCTGACCTTCATCCTGGTTCATTTGTGGTTATAAACCCAGCTCCAGCCCCAAGAAACTGAGAAGTCTCCATAACACAGAGAGAACCTGACAGAAGGCACTAGGCCTCCAAGCAATCAGCTGCAGTAATTAGCTTTCTCTCCCCGATGCGTGCTCCATCTTAACGATTGCTTTTTTGCACTTGCTGGAATTCATTAACACAAACCCTAACAGAGAGGCTTATAACTTCCCTACATACCTAATCAAACACCCTACTACAAAATACATTCATACATTTTCAGATTCAGTATGAGAAATAAAAAGAAAACTACAAAATTACATAAGAAAAGCATTATTTGAACATACTACGCTGTGGTACAAAATCAAACCAGCACGCTTCTTGCCTCTCCTTACTCCCGCCTGCAGTCCCAAGCCCAATGCCTGGCCGCAGTGCATTTAGTAACTGGGCTGGAGGCAGGGGAAGGAGAAGGTAAGGAAGGAGGGTTAAAATCAGAAGAGAATATATTCTGATATACTCCAGCTCAAGAACTGCAACAAAGCTTGACACAACTAATCTTGATCTTTCAGTCAATGCCACATGGCTTAAACAACCAAGATAATCCTTTTTCTCAAATCTCTGAATTTAAGAATCTAACTTTCCTCCTCCATTCTACCTGGGCACTATTAAAGCAGCCTTTGCTCTCACTTCCAGGTCTTAGCCCACTTAGTTTTCAGGAGCTGGGATCAAAGTGAAAAAAGCCTGCTCATCTTTTGTAGTCTTTGGACAGAGCACACTGCTCGCACACAAGCGCTGGAGAATTAGCAGCTGCCCGCGGCTGCACATGCTTAGCATTTCCTCCGCTTCGTGGCTTGAGTCAGATCCTGCACTGCACTGTGCTAGACAGACATGTAACGGGGAAGGAAAGCAGTGAAAAGTAGTGTGAAGAATGGACCACAGGAAACTGAAGAGGGCACAGAGGTAGGCTCTGCAAAGGAGGAGGACAGACTTGAGGGAGCGGGTGGGAAAAAGATCTAACAGAAGCAAAGAGGCCTCAGAGATGCACATCCTGTTCCATGTACATTGAGGAGCTCCTTGAAGCGCTCATTCAATGAAGAGGGGCAAATTCCCTCTCTAGGCTTCAAAAGGCAGCATGTAGACCAAAGAGAAGCAGGAGGAAAAGGGTAAGTGGAAACCCTCAAACTCCTGGAATTTTTTCATTTGCCTCTTGATTTCTCAGGTTGCAGACTAGCAATGCTGCTTCTCTCAGGTACAAGGTACAGACCTCCTCCACCCTGCCCGGTGGGGACATCAGCAGAGCTTCAGAACCAGTAGGAGAGCTCTTCGCCTTGCATGCATGCATGCAAAAAGTCTGTATGCACTCTGCAATAGTATACCACTCACCATAAGCCTAAAAACGAATCACAGCTCAAGGGTTCTCTTAAATGACAGGGAGGTCCATTTTTAAACATAAAATGCAACAAAAATATTTCCACAGAAATTATGGAACATTATTCAAACCATCCACATGAATAAAATACCCCACTTCTGCCAAGTTTTGTTCAAGCTGACTTCAGCTTTCTGCTTAAACAAACCTCAGGCCATACTGACATCATATATAGCAGAGGCAGCATTTTATTTAAACTTGAAGTCTGAGGGTGTTGGGTAGATTACCAAATAAAGAGCTGATTTTTCATCTACAGAATCTTTAACGACCTGATTTCAAAGGCTGGATTTAGACTCACTAAGCCAATGGAAAACAAACATCTTTAATCTCCATCCTGACATTAGACTTGAACAGAAAATAATTCTGGGAAAAGCCTTTTATCCTCACACTACCACATAAAATAGGAGAAAGGTGGAAAAAATCCAAATGATTTCACATAAATAACCTGCCTCACAGGCAAGGTTACTTAGTCCCTTTCTTACTGCTGTCTTTTTCCATACCATCTACTCGCTTCTTTTTTAAATGTTAAGATATGCGAGGCATTGAGCCTAAATAAACATACTTGAACACTAAGAATTTACTCTAGGGCAAATACGGCCATTGGGGTACATATGCAAACACCTGAATATCTGTCTTCTGCACCTAGGTGCTCCTGCACTTTAAATAACTAAGAAAGAAGCTTTGCACATGAAAGAAAGATCTCTGGCAGCAATAAGTGATCGTTTTTAGCCTCGGAGATGTCAACATATTAGACATTGAACCTTGTTCTAATACAGGGTTCAATACTGTCCATTCCTTAGCTTTGAAAATATACCAGAAGACTAGGAACTGTGTGCCTGGTTAAAAAGGATAAGATCAATCGTCATCTTCCCCACGTCCAAACCAACAGCTTTCAACAACTGCTCAGAAGCCCAAAATATATAATATGTCCCAAAAGAAGAGAGAGCAGAAGAGGCAGTCATATCCCTTACCATACAAATCCTGCTACCAAGTGATGTGTGGTCCAGGTATCCGTATGACAAGCTACCATTGAGATGAAACAATTTCTGGGTTTAAAGGCAGAAGTTGTTTAACAATGAACAATAGGGAAAACAATAGTCAAAGCAAGAAAGATACCATAAAGTATTTGAAATTACTAGATGAAGTTTATTTGGGGAAATTCCAGTATACAGTCCAAAACAGCATACATCCTTTATTCAGGCTCTGCAAGGCAAATGATGTAAGGAAAGATCTTGCAAGCTGCACAATTCAGACTTACAAAAACACACCCACGAGTAGTAACACACCATCACATTTCTTCTTTAAACAAAATCATTGCCCTTCTTTTGAAAAGGAATATAAAGTTTCCTGCTGAATAAATTAAGGGAGCCTCATTATTTTTAGCCTGCTAAGTGAACCTGTCAATCTACTTACTTAAATATACACAATTAGTATGATCCAGCAAGATGCTTAACATATGTAATTCCCAGACTTTAGAAACCTGAGCAACTCACAGGGTGTACTTAGTATCTTGCAAGTATGGAGCTATATATATGTGTATATATATATATATATATATATATATATATGTATATATTATATACACACACACATTGACTGTAGCTTAAAAGTAGCAGAAATACAGCATTAAATCTGGAAGCTCAAGTTATTCCTTGGTACTTCAGCACTGAAGCACACAAAGTTTAGGTTCACCATTCCTACGATCTACATACATGAAGTCACACACATTTTACATGTGCTAATGTGCAAAAACCCTTTTAGCCACAAAGCACGGAGCACAAGGCAATGCTTTTCACATGCAGTTTTCTACTAGTAACTTCATGTTACCAAACCTCACAGCAAAGCTAGGTCAACAAGCTAGGTTTTGTACATACACTGTGAAACCTGCTCCTGTGCAGAAGATGTGAACAAGCCCTGGGGAGCCAAGTGGCACACAAGCCACACAGCTGAAATCTATCCATAGTTCTGCCTTTGAGATGTGAGCTATACTGATTAATTCAGCTTGATTTCAGAAGAACCTACTATCAAAAAAAAAAAAAAGAAAAAAAAAAGAAAAAAAAAAAGAAAGAAAGAAAGAAAGAAAGAAAGAAAAAAAAAAAGCACGTGATAGTCAGTGAAGTTGTGGAAACCTCCTTCAAATTCCTCTTTCACAGCAGTGAAGAATCTCTGCAGGCCAGGAGAACACCAAGAAGCTATTACTTAACACAGGCAACTTACTCAAAGCAACAAAGTAACACACTGGGAAGGGTACCTTAGCAACACACCACCAAAAGCTTTTGCTGCATCATTAATTTCAACTGCAGGCTCCTGGACGTGGACAAAATAAGAACCTGAGAACACAAAACAAAATGCACAATACCTCGATAGGTAGAAATAGTTGAAAATATTATTGAGTAGAACTTTTGAACATTTAAGTAAGCTTTCAATATTTATGGAAAGAAATAGATCAACTGCAACTGGAATGGAAACCACATAGATTCTAACTCCGTCCTTTAAAACATCAAGCTGAAAATCTGTGTGTAACTTCAGAAGGTTCTTCAACAAAATACAACCTAAGATTTAATTGCAAACAATGCCTTTGTCCAGACGTATAAAATGTTGAAGGAAAATCCATTACTTACAAAAGCTACGCGCAACACTGAGGGTACAGAGAAGATGGAGCCTTTCTGAGGTGCCTTTTGAGGTACCTGAAAAGGTACATCTTTTCAGAGCTGCACAGTGATAGGATAAGAGGCAAGACACGAACTGCAACACGGGAAAGTCCAATCAGATACATTGATTTATTTATTTCAAACCAGAAGGTTGATCAAATATGAGAACAGGCTGCTGAAGTAGTAGAGAAGTTGTGGAATCTCTGTCCTTGGAGGTGTTCAAGACTCAACTGAAGAAGCCTCTAACAACCTAATCATATTAGGCTGGCTTTGAGCAGCTGGAGGTTGGACAAGATGACATTTGGAAGTGTATTCTAATCTGAATTATTCTATGATTTATCTATATAGTAGAAATCATTAGTTCTAATGCTGAACACAAGCCTTGGAAATTCTACCTATAAAGGTGTCTTAAAAATATACAAAAATATATAGGCGTCCAAATACTATGGAATACATCATAACAAGTAATCCACAAAGAGACAAAGTTTACATAATATGTGTTTCTGCTCATGATTGTTAAGTGAGTTACGGCCTGTTGATTACTCCACTTCATGGCAGCAGTTTTATTATAAATCTACCAAGTATGAAAAGAATGCAAAGAATATCAGGTAAAAAACACCTGGAAATTTCTTCTGGTTGCAATTTGTTTCAACACTTGTTAATAGTGAATAAATTATTTATAGAAAAAGTTAGAAACCCCTAAGAGTCCCAAGAGTAGCACTGTAAGAATTTTTGAAACATTTCATTTTTCGGAAGCTTAATTCTGCTACCTATTTGCTTTTCTCCTATGCAGGCAATACCGGGGTAAAGCAGCTTTTCTCTTGAAAGTGTTGTTTTTGATGTCATTAATGGCAAGAACTTCTAAATCTGGCACGTCACTCTTGATATGATCAAACACCACACAATTATTTAATGAAGCCCACTGGATGAACTTCATCCAATCTACTACCCTGCCTGCACTCATCTTTGAGCAGTGAAATTGTTTTTGCGTTATTAAATTTTAAGACTGGCATTAAGAAAGCTTATTAAGAAAGAGCTTTTTAAGCACTCAACAGTCTAGCTAGTTACTTTGTATGACTGCTACGCATGATCAGCATTAAAATCATTATAATCAGATAAGTTCAGGGCTTTAGGGAACCATGCTCTACCATCTGGGGACTGACTATGCTGGAGTAAATCAGAAGCAACATCCTTGAGGGAATTAGTATTATCAAACTTTTGAAATTGATCTTACAGGCTATATTTTGTGGTCTACTAATTTAAAAATACACTAGGTGATTTTATTTTCCAATAAATAATATGGGTCAAATGATGAAATAGTTTTTAAACAAGCAACAGTCCATTACCAGTGGCAGCTAGCTGACAGCCACAACACAGCCTAAGTTGCGTACCACGCCTGTACAAGCTGGAAGTCTTCCCCAGGGAGTTCTGCCTGTGCAGGTAAGCACCGACGCATGCTGTGCCCGCCGTCCATCTGAGCACCTTGCTGCAGTGCAGCAGCATCACCAACACACTCGCAGCCCAGGTGCTCTGCTCTAGAAATAGCCTGCAAGGATTGCGAACAGCGAGCCTTTCCCAAGATTCCCAAATGAACCTTTGTTCAGAGGTTTGTAAAAATGCCATGAAGTTTAGAATTCACTTCTGCCCTCCCAGTGAAGAGGATATATGGGTCTGCCAACTTCACATAAATATTTGTTATTACTCAGAAATATTTTTCTGTTTACGGAGGTTCACAGCAACTGCATGAACCAAAAGTAGCCTGATGACCTGCACGATAAGAACGTTTTTTCATGAGAAAGAACAGGGCAAACTCAGAAGATGAAGAAGGTTTACAAATTTGGCAGTACCAGATATCTGTAAAACCAACTACTTTCAGATTGATCAGAAAATATTTATTAGATCACTCCCATACATAAAGAGGCAGCATCTTCCTACAACCAAGTTTCCAACTGGGAAAATACAAGTTCAGCCCAGTGGAATAACGTGTTAAAAATACCCTCAGCTTATGTTTCTTGAAATTTGCTTTTGCAACAAACTGAACATTCAGAGCAACTGCATATAGCCAAGATATTAGAAGAACCACATTCTAGGTAACTGCAGGCTTCAAAAACAAACTCCAAACTTAGAAAACGCACTGATTTGCTTGAGGCACCTTCCAGTCTGGAGAAAATATTAAGGACACAGCTTTGTAAGGGAGCACATGCACACACAGCTTAAGCCCAAAGAAAACAGGCAGTTCCTTTACTCAACAAGACTTAGTGTCTTTTAAAAACAATCAATTTTTTCAAAAAAATTATTAAATTTATACAGCATTTATCATCTTTCCAACTTTTAATTCAGAATTTGTAATGTATCCGTATTTTTCAATCCAAAAATGAAATGTTTCTCTACATCATGAAGAAGCTACAGCAGCACCAGATGGACATAAGCTGCTTCAAACTTGCATACAGATTTTCTAAATTAGAAGTCCAATTTTATATTGCTCTTTATTTTGTACTGGGGGATGTAAGAGCCATTTCATAGGCTTTTCATAATAGAAAAAAACCACAAACCAAACACACACACACAGTGCATACAAACACAAGCAAAGCCAAAGCAAGACAATGTTAGCACAGTCCCGTACAAGACGTGCAAATTCATAAAATGTTCCAGGAGTCTCACATGCACATACATGCCTCCTTTTTCCACAGTTCACACTAGTATTTCTACTCAAGCTTTCTAAAGTTTTCACATTACCAGAATAAATTCTAGAGCTTCATAATGCTTTTAAAATGATGGCCATTTTTTAATCATCAAAATTTTGTATATAATCTCCTTCATGCACTTGCTACACAAGTGAAAGACACTTATGTTGGCCTCCCAGATTTTATGGAGACGCGTGAGAGTGATTTTCGACAATCTGGCACATGCAGCAGCAAGCACATTTCCAAAACAAACTAGCAAAGCACGATCTAGAAAGACACGAAATCCCGGGCCGTTGCGGAAGCGCTCAGACGCACTGGAGTCATCTCCGCGATGAAGACGCCTGCAGTTAGTAAGGCAGAAGAGCGGAAAGAGGCACAGGGGCAGTTTTACACCAGGGCTGCAGCAAGGGCAGTCCAGCCACGGGGCCCTCGGCGAGCCTTCCCCCACCTCCGGGCAGCTCGCCTTCCCCGCAGCGCCTCTGTGCCCCCGCGCAGCCCAGCACCGCACCGCACCGCCAGTTCAGGGCGGCCACGTGCAGCGGGCTGCTTAGCAGCACTAGTTTTATTATAAAATATTCTAAAATACATTACTAGAGAATGTGCTTGTGTGTGCATGTAAATATACATACATACAAACACACACAAATAGAAAAGTTACATTACCAATACGTACACCCGCTTATACTGATGATTAACTGGATTGCCAGCAATTCGTGAACTCTCACTTCTCAATTCAAGGAGAGGGGAAGAAAAAAAAAAAAAAACCCCCACACAACAGTAACTATATTTATCCTCAACTTCCCTGCCTGTTTCTAAAGAGCTACAATTTCAAATTTTTAAAAGTTTCTCTTCTCTACTCTTACATAAGACGCACCAAAAAACCCACAGTGAATCACCTCAGGAGCTATCCAGACAAAATAGTTTTCACTTAAAAAAAAATACAAATAAGAAAATTACCAACACTCTTTCTACAAGTGACACCCAAGAATACATAAACTGTACTTTCAAATAGGAAAATGATTTAGAACCAAATTATTCCTTTAAAACCTAAATTGAATTAAAGCATTGTCAGTCTGTAAAAATGAGAATAAATTGGCAAACATTTTTTAAAGCAGATGAGCATTTTCTTTAGCACACAGCACATGCAGGATAAAAGCTTTTTTTTAAAAAAGCCTCTTTCAAAGGATTTCTTCCCTTGTGTTTAAGAATTAATCTTGTTTATTAATTGTTGCCTTTCGAATGAGCAAAGCTTTTAGTTATGTCAAATCTATTAACAGTGACAGCTGTGCATTAAGCAAATTAAATATTCAGCAGTCTCATTCCAAAGTATTTCTGTAAGCATGCATTTACCAAGTGCCTTTTCTTCTCTTTTCTAAATAAAAGTGTATGTCTGTGTTTTTTTTAAAAAAATAGCTCATTTTAGATTTCAGAAAAATTTTATACAAGTATTTACAATAGTTGTGTAAGTATCAAGTGATTTTTTTGCTGTAATACAAAATAATTACAAAAATATTCAGTTCCTGGGGCTTGTACCTATTCAGCGCTTAGAATTCCTGGAATTCTTGAGCACCATCATTTCAGCATCAGGGCAACAGTAACTACAACCCCCATCACTGTTGGCTGAAACTTCCTGCAAGAATAATGACACGCAGCAGTTTGGTAGATAAAAGCTCTAAGAAATAAGGATGGTCTACAAGGCTTTCAAATCAACAAATTCCATTTCACACCATAAAAACAAATAAAATCAAGTTAAAAGCTTTACTAATAAAAGCTCAAATCTGCATTAATGCTCACATTTGCTACTAGTTAACTGTGGAAAGACTGCATGTATCTTATTTTTCATTATGATCCATCTGGAAACAGGAATGAAAAATGCCCTGCATTTTACTCTTCTATGTATTTTCTTCATTTGGTAGATCTGTTAAAGATTCTCTTTTGATTTAACTAGCATCGCATAATATTTTCATTTTTAGACGCCCTCTAAATAAGTGCTGTGAATACATATATACTAAACAAGTAAGCACACATATATACACATATAAACACACATTCTGTATGTAACAATTACATATATAAAATTACAGAATGAGAAAAATGACAAGAACTGTTCCAAAAACAAAAATACCATGACAGGAAGAAAAGTTACAGAAATGATGCTATATGCAGAATTACAAAGACAACATGGAAAAAGAAAGTATGCTGTCTCACATAGTGTTTCTGGGTTACACAGTTTTAAAGCAATCGGTAGATAAAAATAATACTTTAATCTCATTTGTTTCATTAATAATCAATCTGAATTTCAGATAATGCAAAACAGCCTCCTAATATATCCTTGCAATGTCATGCAAATTAATATACCCATTTAAAGAAGTAGAGTTGGACGCAGATTTTTGTTTGACTTATCTGCTCATAAAAGGTGAACTGTTAGATGAATTTTCAACCTGTTAGACCTGTTTAAGCCTGTAACATCTCCTACATCAGCACTGCAGACCAAAATGCACATAGGTGTTTTAGTATGCAAATAAGATAAGCGTATTATTTTTACAGTCATTCAAAGTATTATTAGAGCTTGTGACACTGAAATCCTAACTAGGATAACGTAATATGTATACATAAAGTGTGAGCATATATATACAACTATTTAATAAAAAGATACCTTATTCTTACCTAAATAATTATGAAACATCTTAATACAACATCCATTTTGTGTCTTATCAATTGTTACAGAGGAAATGGAATTCTAAACCCAAAATTTGTAACAGAAGTCTGTTATATTTCATGACTTAGTTTATTACAAAAAAAAAAAAAAAAAGAGAGAGATCTATGTCTAGGTGACAACATACATATTCAACTGACCTTGTGGCATGCTCATCTACCTACCACATGCCGCATGCAAAACATTACAAATGTTGCTATATTCTTTCTTTTCAGCCTTTAGTCACAAAACACTACAAGAAATCTTGAAAATCTTATTTGTGCAGAACCAAATAACAGATAAATTGAGAAACTCTGCCAAGGAGCTGCTTGGTCGTTTTCTACTCTATTGCTCAAACAGTTTAGGTCAGTCTCTAACAGAAAGTATTTGTTGGCACACAACTGTGAAACTTTTAAGGTTATAACAAGCTTCCCAAAGGAAAAGAAAAAACAAAGGTGTAAATAAAACTACAAATGTTAAGTGATGTCTGGTATTCTGAAGTTGGACTTGAGAGAGCATATTCTTCCTTCAGTGTAAACCATGACCCTTGATTTTTAATAGCTTGCATGAATCTAGAATCATGCAATTGAAGTTTCCACTTTTTATTGTGAACTGATCACACATCAGAGGTAGGATTAGGCTATTAGGATATTGTCTCAGGAAGAAATGAAGGAGTTGCAAAAAATTTCACTGAGATTTTTATAATAAGAAAGTAATTTCTGAGGTGGATTTAAGGAATTCCACGTTCTTATATAGCATAAGGAAACACCAGTCAAATAATAACAGAAAAGGAGTTAATGTTGCAGTCTAATTTCTCTAGTTTTTAATATTATTTTGTCATTAAACAGTCTCATTACTAGCTTCAGCACTAAGTCAAGCAACTGTTTGTTTTCATTTTCACACTATTCTTCAAGAGGGAACGAAAATCAATTTGGGCAGAAAAATAAAGTAAAAACTAAAATTTCTAGTTCAGATCTGTCTACATGAAGAACTCCCTGCTGTTTTGTTCCAAAACAATCATTCTAGAGCAGTTCAGAAGAAGTGACAGCAAAGCAAACCTTGGAGCGAGGCTGGAAAGACCACAGGCAACAGACAAAAATCTCAGCAGCTTCTGGAAAAGCACACGGAAGAAACAACTAACAGAAAAATAACGAGTCCAAGATCCCACGAACTCTCATGGATAACAGCTTATCAGTAAAAACTGAAGCCCACGAAGCTTGCATTGTGAGAAGCTTATTACATATTAACAGATACGACTGTAGCCAGTCAGTCTCAAGAATCATGAAAAGCTAACGAATAAGGAAAGAACCATCTCGTGATGCACTTTGATATGTATGAGTTTACTTGCCTACGTCTCCAGGAAAAAATAAGGGGGGGGGGGATAGAGAGGACAAATAAGCATTAATCTATAGACAGCCATAACCATGTACTTATTTGCATGAGCTAGAAATGAGAAAAATGCTGCCATGCTGCTTTCTGATTGTACATGCTCTCCAATTAAAGCTTACTGTAAATTCAAAATGTTGACAACACTGTTAAGGAAGGAAGCTCTGAAGGAAACGTGTTAATCCAGACACTTAATGCAGGATACTGGCATTTACCAGGACAGCTGGCCCAGCCTGCTCACGTTCCTTCTTGAAGATAGAGACCTCTCAATCAAAACATAAAAAACAACAGAAGACCTGAAGATGTTCCCTACATCTTCTGCTAATTTTAGAAGGAATGACTTGTGCATTTGCTTTTTCCCTTTTTGAAGCAAAACACCTCCGAGTCCCCTGTCATATTTTTGAAGTCTAGGTTCAATTAACAAGTTTGAAGTATATACTTAACTGCACTACTGAAGTAACACAGAAAGTTTTGCTGGTAATGGAAACGTTAAATAATTAACGATTCAAATTACAAAACCTGCAAGCAGGAATAACCAGACAAACATTTTCACTTTATTTTGCTTCCAAGTGTCAAGTGAAGTTTTGCTAATAAGAAATAACTGAATTATTTTTATTTATTTATATCTGAACTTTATTAACATCTACTGAAAAAGTTCAAGGGTATGGAAAAAGGAGCAGTCTGAAAGACAGTTTCTTTCAGCCTTCCTTCTAACAAGGCTTTCAGCATTCCTTTGCTTGGCCCACAATATTAGTCAACTGTATGTTTGACTAATGATACATACCTCTGCTGCTGCAATGGAAGCAGGCATTGCATCTGATCTGCTCAGAGTTTTGCCGAAGCATTGTTCTGTTTGATCTAATTTGAGTCACTGAAGTAGCTACGCTACTAATTCCTCAGCGTCCACACACCTCCCCCCCCCCCCCCCCCCCCCAGGAATCCTTTGTCAGCTGCAACATGACTCCAAGTCTCTCCTGCCTAAAACTGCCTTCTTTGTAACCAGACTATAAATGTTTCAGCAAAGAGTAGAGCTACCAAAAAGCACATAAAATTATCACCCCGTGACACAAAAAGTTCTCCCCTTAACTGTATTATATTCTATTGACAGAGTATCGTGGACATATCCTTAATACTCTAGAAAATAAAGTATCTATTTTCAAAACAGACAACCTCAAAGTAGCAGCTGCACATGTGTCCAGGAACGCTTAGGCAGCATTCCTCAACCCTGCCAAGGATGGTCAAAACGAGAGGAACGGAGCAAAGACCAAGCATCTCAACCAACTTCACAGCAACCAGGTCCTGGTAAAGAGTTTAATCCAGATTCATCTCACCTAACTTTAGGTGCCCAGAGCAGTCATCTCATCATACTCATTTATGTCTCAAGTAGTCTAAAGTACCTGCTGGGTACTTTAGAGGCTGAGAAAGCCTCTGTCATTACAGAGAGAACCAAGGTTACTAGACTTGGTCACCTCAAATAAGTGTCTGAGGTTACATGAGATCAGTATAAGCCTTTGGTCATTCACCAAACTAATAAGTGAATTAGAAGCAAAACTGTTTCCTTAAGAAAATGTCTGTATGTCACAGCTATCCCATTTTAGGCTTCCTGAAACCTATGGGATTTTTCAGATTCTTAAGACTCCTTACCTTCTGATCTCCTAATTCCTTTCCCACAGATACACTTTAGTAAAGCTTTTGGTGACAACTATTTGGTGACTAGTACAGAAATATCATTTTAAAGTTATTTACCCTACTATCTTTTTTCTAAGGCATGGAGACCAAATATCTGAGAAATCTCTCCAAAAGCAAACATATGAAAGAGTTTCAGCATATTAGTCAACTGAGAAAAACATTATTTCAAGGTTATTGGAAATAAAAAGCCTCTGTTTCTGAAGCATCTGAAGACACGCGCCTTTTTCAGTTCCCAACGGTCCCTGCTCCATCTGTCTGTCTCTCTCTCCCTTTCTCCCTCATGTCAAAAACCAAGCAACTTCCCCAAGACAGTATTTTTTCCAATTTTTATTTAAATATATTTAGGTGGTCTCTATTATACAGTAGTTTTATCTTACATAAGTTACTGTAATCACCAGAGATTCTACTAAGAAATTAAACATGCAATAACAAATTGACTTATGTAAGTAGAGAAGAAAAATGAATTCTCACTGTCCAGATCCTTGCACTACTTTGCTGTATGGCATGCATTTTCCCATGAGCAAGCAAAAGTAACAGTTACACATTTAGAGAGAACCTGGGAAGGGTAGAATGAGTCCTTTGTCTGTCTAATAATAGATAAAAATCAAGTGACAAAAAGCAATGAATTTTATTTAGATGTGCTTGGTGCATGTTGGGAAGTTAAGATGCATTTGTACTCACAAAACATTAAGTAATAAGCAATAACAAGGCAGAAATTCAAATTATTAAGATTTCCCAGCCGATGTATCACTATTAGTAACAACACAGTTATTCTCTCATAAAGTTAAAATAAATGCATCCATTCTTCAAGATTATACAGCAACACCACACCTACAAGCCTACAGGAGCATTACATGACTCACAGATGTTGGCAACCTGGGGGCGGGGGAAGGCAATCTACACATCTGTTGTTGTGGGAAAAATCCATGTTGGTGTTTTGTCAAATTGTCTCTATTAGTAATGAATACAGCTGTTCTGCATTGGATAATCTGTGTTGCAACACTTCACTGAGTAAAGTGACTCCACACAAAACTATGCCCTGCTGTTCATGCTCAGCTGTAATTCTGACTGTCAAGGGAGATGCCACTATGCTCAAAGAAAAAAAAGAAAGTGTTGAATGCAGCTGTTTCTGCTTCAAGTAATGTCAAAAGAAATCATTTCTCCCTCCCATGTATGTATTTTTCACTGTAAATTAAAATGTGTTCTGGCACTAACACAATTGCCCACTGGAAAAACACAAAGAAATGCCAAACATTTATTCAACCCAGGCTGAGCACTTAAGGGCTTAAAGTAGACTAGAAGTGACCTAGGTTTTATAGAAAGACATGCAGGACTTCTACATGCATCAGCTTAAATCCTTGGAAAAGTAAACTATTTTAAACTCCCCTCCTGCCCTTGATAAATTCCTGCATGGAAAGCAGTACTCACGTGCTCTCACTGAAAGATCTCAGTGCTCTATGTTTTAGTTTTCACTTACTATCCTCTCGTCACTTCTATGAATGCAGTTACACCAAATACGTTCGCTCTCCAGAAGTAATTTAAAACAAAAAATACTAAGCCCTAGACCTACTGCAACGGTACGTATATAATGACCTCTTCAACCTGTTAGCAGGTGCACCTCTGCTGCCCTTCAAAATACATGAGTTACAATCAGAACATGGAATGTGTATTTTCCCCAGAGTTCAGTTTTCAAATTTTGTAAAGCTCAAAAAAGAAAAAGAAAAAAAGAAAAGAAAAGGAGCACAGAAACCCTTTGTATGCAAGTTCCAGGTGCATATTTCTGTACTGCTGCTGGCAGACATCTCAAAGGAGCTTCTTTCTTTGACTAAGGGCAATAAAAATCTCATCTTCCGGCAGATATAGTAGTTTACATTGTAGCAAGTCATTTGCACACAGAAACGAAGTTGATGTCTACACTCTATACTAAAAACAACATTAACTTCAAAAAGATGCTCATAGGCCAGTTAAAACATTTCAGGTTTTCACACAGTAGTGTAGCTGTAAAAAGGGGAAAGAGCTAACTGGGAGTGAATCAAAATTCAGAGATATACAAAATTTCTTTGGAAGTGAATGTGTATTTTTTAGGCTTTTATTCACCATCATAATTCACAGAAGAATAAAAATATCAGATGGACAAAATTTCACCTTTACAAGTGGAAATACAGGTCCTAAGGAAAAAATTCATACACGCATCCGTGTATGTGTGTTTATATTTAAAAGAACCATTTACTTTTCTCTGCCTCACACAGAGACCAACAAAAAGGCAGATACACGGTCTGCATATCCAGTTACCGACTCAGAAGCATTCAGTTTCTGCAGCTTTGCACCAGCAAGCACAAACCCAACGTGGGCACAGGTGTGGGCGCACGTGCAAGCACGAAGGAATCCGATCACAGCTGGTCCATTGCAAGGATTCAGCCGGAGCAGGGTTGCTGTAAGCATACTTCGGCATATTGCCGCAGTATTACAAACAAGCACTGGTCTTCCTGTTCCTCAGGAAACAACCGAGTCTTCAGTGCAGTGAAAACTGCTCTTACAGTTAGGCATAGCTCTTCTACACGGATACTGATAGATGAATAAATAAAGGGTCTGGTAGAAATGATTCTACCTCCCTTAAGGAAACAGAGCAAAACAAATAAACAAAATAAACAAAATAGGCTTTGAGGAAATCTACTAAGTTTAATTGCTCCTTTTGAAAAGTATCAGTTCAGAAAAATGATGCCAAGTACCATTTGACCATTGTGAAAAGCTGGCTATTTCAAGAAGTTTGGAGGCTGCCCAGAAACAAGCATGTCCTCAGGAAAAGTAGTACATAGTCATTTCCTCTGCCTGCAACTCCACCAGTTACATAGGTGTAGGAGACCACTTTACAAAACAAACAGAAAAGCCCTCAACTCTTCTGGCATTTCAGGAGTCCTAAAAATTCAAATATTTGAGTTGATCAGAGAAATTTCTGCTTGTTGAACTTAAGCCACAGCACAATAAAGAGTTCAGAAACTAAGAACATGTCATCCAAAATGCTGAACACATTTTCCTAAACTAAATGGGCTACTGTCACTTACAGATGCCAGCCAAAGTGGCAGCCTGTTGACTCTTAGGGTGGAAAATACTACAAGTACAGAAGTCGTAAGTGTTTCCCATGGAGTGGACGTACTGAAGCAATGTAATACAGAACATACAGATCAAGTTGGAAATAAGTCAGAAAGACGAACTAACAGCTAACTGCTGTTCCCTTTCTGAACTTGAGAAAAGAGGTGCCAAGCCCCCTGAACTCCAGAAGTAGTTCTTGTTCTCCTGGTATTTGTATAGAAGAACAAAACAAACAATAGAGACTTGTGAACTCAAGAGTTGATATTGCTCTGAAATTCAGGAGGAATTTTCTCTCAGCACAACATTGTTCTGCGCAGAGAATTCCTGAAAGAGGACCAGAAAGGTGGAGAAGGAGCAGGGCTGCCATGGAAGACCTCTTTGTACACTCTTTAGAATTTACTGGTCCATAACAAGTGTTCAACATGTCTTGAAAATAAGTTAAATGTTCCCAGATAAATCAAAGAAAAAGCACAGTTCTGCCAGTAGTTCTCAATACCACCAAAGTGGCAGCTGTCTGCCTGGCACCTCCTTTGCTGAAGTTCCTTTTCCGCATTTGAAATTCCCACTTTTTCTGGGCAGTTTAGCAAGTGTTCAGTAAGCTTCACAACAGAAAGAAGACTGAGGTTACCTCAAGTATAATTGATGGTTTTATTTTTAGGCAAAGTTTCAAAAGCCCACACTGAGAGTGCATGCAAGAGAAATAATAAAAAGGAGCTGAAACACAGGCAGGTCCCAGATGGCCGCTCTTGCTGCGAGGAACGGGGACCTACGTGCTGACAGCTTACATCCAGCCCCAACGAGTAGCAAGATCTACAGTACATGCACACAACAAGCAAAATAAGCACAGCTTCAAAACATACATAAGCTAAAGAATTCAACAAAAAGCCTTTTTGAATACAAAACTTTTTAATGTACAGCTCATACTCCTAACCCACAGTATTTCCTACTGGGGGACATACTAACAATAACAAGTAAATGGGTTTGTGGGCTAGTGCCACCAACACAAACAGTCTCTCCCTCTCTCTCTAGCCCCCCTCTCTTCCTCCTTCTTAGCACACTTCCCTGAACTGTGGGAGCTGTTTGAGGAGACTTAATGGCAGAACAACTATTCTTTTTTTGTAGGCTCAGTATTCCCTGAACAAGCTAATTGCAGGTCAGGCAAATACCAGCAATCAGCAAAGGAAACAGCGGGACCATGAGATGAGGGGTGAAGAGAACATCAGAAGGTTGTGTCTTCCAGCAGCAGCTATCCATCAAGTCAGGTCAGCTCTATCATGCTGCAACGTTTATGGAGCCTGAAACAACTGCTGCTTTTATCAATACAAACTTGCTTTCTTCCACTCATACAGAAAGGACAAGGAAGGGAACTGCCTTAGCAGAATAGCACTGGTGGATGCCAGCAAACAAAATAAAACGATTAAACAGACAAATAAGGAATAAAATACAACTTTCATTGTCATCTCTGTCCAGGGATGCAGCATAGGAAAATACAAGTTTTCAACTATGACCCTCTACAGCCTTTTATCTTTTTAGCAAGTTACTTCTGTAGAGAACAGACGCAAAGGAACAGAGCAGTCTAAACTTAGCAGTATTTTGTTTCCCCTGCCTGCTCAGAAATGCTTTTTTAGAAAGTGACAATTCAGAGCAAGAGGCTAAACTACACGCTCCAGAACTCCTTCTGCAGGGGACAAGCTAGCAACGCCGGCTGTTCAGAAAGTTCAGGGACAGCGGCCTCCCTACAGTCAGGTAGTGGCCGCCGGCTGCCTCCTGCCCTGCTCCCCTGGCCCTGCCTCACAGGCCTCTCCCCTTACGGGAAGCACCAGCGGCGTCCGGGGGGCTGAAACGCCAGTTCCTGACACAGCAGCTACCACCACGCACAGGGAGTTACTTCTCCTGGGGGGGCAGGAAAGGACATGACATGTGAGGAGAGAAGTCTCATTTACAGAACTGCTGAAAGTATGAAGAGCTTTGATGACAGCAGTGTGCAAGTACCTGCTATTAAAAATACTAATGAGAGAAAAGGACAAAACATTCTTTATCAGTAGCATCACATGCTGTATGCTCTTAAGGGCTATAGAGTTTGAAAGGCAAGTTTTTAGTCTCTTACTATATTTGTACTTCAACAAGAATTACTGGTCATTTAATTAAGCTCTTATTTCATTTTAAATTATAAACATTGCATTCAAAAATATCTAAATATTTGCTGAAACTGCATTTAGCAATTCATTAAACTTGAGCAGAAAAAAATCAACCACTATCCCTGCTTGGCACATCCGCCTTTAAAGAAAAATACATTAAGAAAAATAATACTCCAGATTAGACACTCAATTGGTCACTGAAATATATTTCCTAAAATAAGCCAAGGGCTTAAAAAAAAAGGTAGAGAGGAGAGAGTACTGACAGAGCAACTTGCAGCTATACAGCTTGGGGTTAGAAAATAACTTTCTATTTCTAGCATAGCAGCTGGCTCAAAGTAACTGGTTAATTCACTTAACTCATTTTGTACATAATCTTTTCTTACCGTGTATAGAATGGAAAAAGCCTATGTAAATGAGCAGCACTTGGTAACTGCCAGGTATCTGCCACAGACTTCTTCCTTTAATTTTGTGTATAATACGCAACACAAAACAATCTGCCCAAATTTGATATCTGGTACCTGGGATGGCCTTAAAGCTGAAATTCAGTTTAATTCATTTTATTTTACTGTGCTTGGCAACAAAACAATTTTGTTCTCAGAGGCACCTTGTAGAAAACACAAACTTACGCCATCTGAGTACACAAAAGGCAATAGTTCAGCAGAGAGCTGGTATCAAAAAAGAAACCAGAGATCATTCCCCCAAACCTCCGGAACACATCCTGCCTCTTTAAGGAGTCAGCCCCAGCTGCCGAGGAACTGCTGAAGGGGAGAAAAAAATTCGACTTACAACAGCATCACAGACTTTTTTCTAAACACATGGCTTACACTAAAACACAGTCAGGATGTTTCCATACGTTCTGCATGACAAATATTTCTGCTCGACTGGAACTACTGCAACACTATTAACATACAGAGCATAATCATTAAGTCTACCACTTCCACATGCCCCACCACAAGTTCCTCTTTCTGTTTAATATCTTGTCACATTGTGAAAACTAAGTGTCCAAGACAATTCTAAACAGCAAGTTTAATAAAAGCTCCATACTGCTTGTATGCTCATCAAAAGCAGCACACTGCAATAATACCTATCAAAGTAAAAAGTTTTGCAGTGCAAGTTTCTACTCAGACTACAAAATTCATTTGCACGCAACCACCAGTGCACACAAACACTTGTAGCCTCAAATACTGTTACTTTTATAAGTGTTTTTCATTAAAATGGGTTTCTAAATAGCATCATGTTAGCTGTTTAACTTTGTATTTACAAATATCATCATGAAATGGGCTAAATTTGGAAATCAGTTAGTATTTCACTACTAGATAAATAATAAGACAGATTTTTTTTAAATGAGGTCTTAACCAGCACATTAATTCAAGAGCTAAAATATTTTTGAAGGAAATGTATCAGAATGCCCTATATGTAGGAAGTGCAAAAAGCCTTAAACACAGCAACTGTAGCCTCCCAAAAAGCACCTGCAAGCTAAGATTTCTTGTGTGGGAAAATATCAGGAAAGCATTCCACCCCTGCCCTAAATAATGTCACTGCTCAACAGGAGACACCAGCTTGCTAAGGAGCCTACTAGCCAACCTAGACTTTTGGTAAGCGTATCCTAATTAAACACAAACTAAACTCTAGCTACCCTGGCAGACTACAGAGTGTACAGAAATGCAAATAATCACAAAACAATTCTGAAAATCCCTTCAAAATATTCTGACAGTTTTGTGTCAACACTCCTATCCAGTCTGACATACTAGTTATCGAGCACCTCCTAAAAACAGAGTATCCCAAAAGAGAATTTCAGAAGCTTAAACATCTGACTATTCTTGATGTTTAAAAAAAATAAACACATGCACAAACACTTCCATGTGACAAGACCCCATGGGGAAATTTTGTAAAAGCAGCAAAAAGTCTTTATTTAAATCAGAGAAACAATTAAAGCATTAAGGACAGATCAAAGCAGGCATTACTAATTACCCCTTAATTGACGGCACTCACAGTAGGGACATGCAAACTGCAACAATAGCAGGTTTGTTACATACTAATTTTTTTCTGACTTGAGCACACTGCACAAATCCATCAGCTCTTCAGCAATACCTGTTCAATACAACACAGATTTAAAAGAGCCAGTAAAAGAGCCAGACACCTTTGCAAGAAAAATGAGCTTTTTTTCACCTACCAGCATAGAGATGTCTATGATCAAGATCTTGCTTAACTGCTAAACTTTACTTATAAATAAATATATGAAGTTATTTAATGATTTTTTTCCTTCATATGACATAATATGTAACAGTAAATAAGAACCTAATCACAATGTTCACCTCCTCTAATTACAGCCATTTGTTCACTCAAATACACATTCCAAAGAAAATGATGTTTGATTACTAGGATAAAAATAAGTCATACCTTCAAGGGAGAGGGAAAATACTGGGAAGGGAAGGATGGAAAGGACAACAACAAGGACAGGACTGTAAAGCTTAACAGTATTTCTTAGTGAATCCTCATCCCCTTTTCAGGCCTAATTTCTTCAATCCGATCTATAAGAACATTTACTCAAATCTATACGTTGTCACATTACAGTCAGAGTCCTGCATGGGCACAGGAATGGGCCTGCAACGGTCACAAGGGCAATGAAAACTACAGCAGAATCTTTATTTCTCCTTAATCACACAAGAACAGTGTTGGTCATTAAAAAAAGTGTTAAAAGCCACATAGTTGCATTTAATCATTTGAACGGGAGGCAAAGTGTGACCTTCCTATAATGGAGCGGGAGGGGAAGAAGAGAGACTTTCCCACAACTTGTTCATTTTATTTCTTTAAAACATTCCATGGATTTTACAGTAGTTGCTAACTTGCCCTAAGGCAACAGCCAAACAAGTATCCCAGTATGACAATGGAGAAGTGATTATTAAAGATGTATTTATAAGGCTCTCTGTCCAGTTATTCTATCACAAGCTAAATTAGGTCAAAAAGGTAAAACTGAATGGGAAGATTCAAGGGAAGATACAAGTTGCTACAAAAAGTGATGTCAACATTTCAGGCTACTTCACTTATCTTTCAAGTCTCTAGCGGGAAGCACCCCACGTCATGTTCAGGGGTTAGCACACAAATTTTTGGCGACATTTATTTTAGGAGATAATGTGCATTAATATCCCAAGTCCTCACAACCTGTGAGAAATGCCACTAAGCAGCCCAGAGCCCTCATCCTTCCTTAGCTTGGTGATGGGAGGAACGAGGTCCACACAAAAGGCCAAACAATAGAGAGACAATCTCAGAATCTGTGTTCCCAGCAGAAACAGGGCTTCCAACTGGACTTATAAAATAGGGACTCTCTTAAAGTCTGCAAAATTTACATTAACTGTGACCATAATACAATAGCTATAATGCACAAGTTAGAGCAACTTTCCCAGTCAACAACAGTTTCACCTACTATGTGCTATGACAGGAGTAAACAAAGTAATTTTATAATTATTTTGGTACTAACTGCAGAAGGCACCACCTGACAGGAAGTTAGTCTGTTCCAACTATATTAAAATAGAAAAGAAGCAGGCAAAGCCCCTAGTCTCCAAGAAAATTACAATATGATACTCTTAATTATACTAATTGTGTTTCCCGGTATTGAGGCAGGATTAATATAGTATTTCTGATGTTAGATTTCATAAACACAATTGGTTTCAGTTTAACCCTTCTTCATAATTGTATTTCACAGCTCTTTCAACCAAAATTAGCCACCAATTATGCTGATGGCTGATAAACATTCACAATATCAGAATTTTTCCCCAAGGGAGCCAAATTACTTCTTACTTGTGAAGTAATCTTAATGAACCCTGAGTGAAAATCCTGTAGTCAAATTCCCCAGCAGAGTTTGCTTACTACCTCTATGCTACTACCAAAGAGGAGAAAACCTCCACCCAAACGCAGAACCACTCTCAACTAACACCTCTTGAACTAGCATGAGAGCACAACAGTCTTAAGAGTAAGGAAATGACCATATATAAGTATGTATAGACATGCACAAAAACATTTGTTTTAGGAATCACCGAAGTATCTGAGACGGAAGCAAGTCTCAAGACAACAGGTGCTGGGAACTGTACTAGAGAGATCTTACTTGTCTCTCACTCCCACTCTACTCGTCAAAGTCCTTTCACCAGTCTCCAAGCTTGGGGCTCATACAATGGAGAATGACTGGCATTGTGTTTCTGTTCCCTCTCCAGGCACAGTTCCAACACTCACAACGATCCATCCAGAAACATTCAAAAACGTTATTATGAGATAATATCTTCTGCTGAAATAAATATAATTTCATATACTGTTACACCAAGCTCATCTACAGAGATCTAGCTAAGATGACATTTGAAGAGAGTGATCCTTAACAGAGATAGAGGTGATAATTAGACAGGTACATTTTTCTAAGCATTTTAGGCTGGATTTTATCAACAGCATAGTCTAGCCATGCTTAAGATGTACCATCACTTGAAATATGGCATTTGCATAAACACAATAAAGGGAGATAAAGGCCACATTGTTACTTAGGCAACTTTGCCTGGAAGCTCTAGGGACACAGAAACAAGTATCTTGAGCACCCAAACAAAAAGTGAACAGAGGAAAAAAAAAAAAAAAAATCCCCACGAAGTAAAAGGAAATGGAGACTCTTGAGTAATAAGCAATAGTGGCAATAGTGAAGTCTTCCTACAAAATAACAACAGAAAACTTTTTTTACAAATTCTTAGTAGTGGTTCTCTAAGAGCTACTTAGGTTTCTTTTTGAATACCTGTGGGGTCACAAACCCTTTTTATGCCAGCAGAAGAGAAGATAAACCTTACTGGTGAATAAGTTGTTACAGCAAGTGTGCACAACATTTTTTCTGTGCTTCTAAATATTTTTAATTTCCTATGGATGAAATTTGCAGAGAATTAACAGCAACCCAGAGGACAACTGGGAGGGACAAAAGAGGATGTACAGCTTCTAACAAACCTTATACGCCAAAAGGTTCCCCCCTGCCTTTCCCAAGGGAAAGGAGAGAGATCTATTTACCCAAAACAAAGAAAGAAAAACAATAAAACTCCAAAACACACTCCACCAAAAACGTTAATTATATAATCAAGGAGTTGTAACCAATGACCAGTCACAGCTTATAAACAAAGCATTTGCAGAAGTCTGCAAATTTTCTGCTTTACAAACACATACAGGGTATGTAAAAAAAAAGAAAAAAAAGATGTTGCACAAATTAAGACCCAGAACTTGGTCTCACACTGAACACTGAGAAACAAACAAAACACTCATCTCCAGGACTAGCTTCAATTTTTAGTAGTATTTGATGGTCATAAGAAAAGTGAAGATATACGTTTGTTTTTTTTAAAGAGGTATCTTGAGATAAATAAAGTAGCATTCAAAAATGGGCAAACTGCCCCACGAAATAGAAGTCAATCTGAACTTCTTCATATTTCAGAACAGCATTCCCCGAAGCCTATTCAGCTATTTGGTTGGTTAAATTTACAAGCAAACCTTCAAACTTCTGAAGTTTTTTTTATCTAAGAGAATTACAAAATCTTGCTCTAGCTCTGCTCTCCTTTTTTAAATTACCCTGTTGTGCTGCAGATTTGCAAAACATGACTTTAAAATGAGTAAATCTCAGCGTAAGTTTGTTCATTAACTTGAACCTTAACTATTTCAGAATACAAATTCAGATTCCATATTTACTTTTTAGTCAAATATCACCTATGCTTCTGGATGGTTATTCTACTGTCTTTGAGGTTGTCCAAAGAGTTACACTACCTCAAACTGATTTTTTTTTTTTTAAGGGTCAGTGATGTTTTCATCACAAAGCTAACTCAATGATTTGTTTCTTAACAAATGACTTGTTAACAAATAGTGATATAGAAATATTTTTGATATATTTTTCATCTAGAAAATACTTTTGACACAGAAAATGATCTATTGATGTTATAGGCAGAAATATCAATGTCAGAGGCAGAAAAACCATACATAGAATTGCAGTGAATACACATAAGCATCGGTGCAGAAGAAACAAATAAGACTTTTAAGGGTATGATGACAACAGCTTAGATTTTTCAGAGAGTAAAAGTCATTCAACCAAGAAATTGGGCAAAGTTAATTTCAACACTAGCATTAACGGTTGCAGAAAATACAGCTTTTAACACCAAGCACAGACTTCTTCACAGTGGGCATAAATACAACTTAAAATTCAGCAGAACCAACAAGCTTACATTCTTTACCATCAAGATATTTAAAGTCAATTCTATTAATAAAAAAAAAACACCATCACCCAAAGGAATTGCTTAGTCAAGTTTTTTAATTAGAACGTAAGAAATATCGCAACAACAAAAATTCCTGTAATTATGCTGAGTGACAGTGCACTTTATATACATCCCCCAATCCACATCTCTTACCTTAATTCCACAGTACATCAACAGATGATCTGATTAGCTGCCACAGAAGAAAACCTAGTATCTTCAGCCTCCCCTAGGGAGGGAATTTCATCAGTAATTCTAAAATGAAGCTCCAAGTATAAGTATTTGGAAATTGCTAGCAGGTTTGTTTCAGTTTCCACTTTATTGCCGAAATAGGTCACTCAGAAAAAGTCTGCATTTAAATCTGCCACTTAACGTCTGGGGTTGGGGGTTAACAATCTGACTACACGGAAAGAAATGGCTGCTTTAGCCATTTTACACATATCATAAAAACATTCGCTATGCCAGTTTCAGACAGTTACAACAGAGTATGTGAAGTTAATAAAAGTTATAAAACTGGCAGAACTTGCTTTGTGGAGAATATAAAGTTTCATTCCTATAAGGAAACAGTTAGCATATTGTTAGAGCCAGGAGAAGCAGTGTCTTGTATAGCATAATCATTTCCCAGCTCCAGACAGTCATGTTCAAAGAACTCATCTGCCAAATATACACAGAGTCCTTAGAAGGCTGTAGAATCTGGGTTAAAAAAAAAAAAAAGATCTAATAGAGATAATGCCTTCTCCACTGGAAAGTGTGAACAGAAGGGTAGATGAAATACAGCAAGTGGGCTACTGTCCTTCACTATTTATACCACTCCAGCTTGAGGTCTTTCCTTGCGGTGATTTGAAGATGTTAAGTCTGCAACACATCAAACAAGCTTTGTACAAGGAGCCCATGCTAGAAATGACAAAGAGAGTTAATTATTTATTGCATTTGGATGAAATATTCTCTTCAAATGAAGGTTAATGCCAGTTGTGCAACAGTTATTTCTGATGGTTTCGGCATGAGGAGCAGAGAGGACTTCCCTTACCAGCATTTAACCCCAACCCACTAACAGAAATGTTGCACTGAACACCGCGCAAGGACTTATCATATTTGACATCCAAGACAAGCATCACATTAAAAAAAAAAAAAAAAAAGTCAGGAAACCTGCACATTTGCCATCCTTCCTGATAGTCTACTTCCTCCCTTCTCCTATCCCTGCTCCCCCCTCCAGGAGGCCAAAAGATAGGGTAAGACTTTTTCTGTAAAATTATACAAAGAACTGTTTCTGGTTATAACAGCTCCTGCTAGATTTTTTTAAGGTCTAATATTTATCTAACACTACAACGTGTTGCATCTTTTGTGTTATTGTTTATATATGTATGTATACACACAAAGATGACTTAAAGTCAAAAAGGACAAAGAATAAAGAGTACGGGAAACCAAAAATTTGTCTGTGAGAAGTAATGGTATTTAATAACCTGACAGAATCATTTCTTGACTTTGCTGGCCAACAAATACAATTTTTCAGATTATAAAGGTTGAGTATAATTGCTTTACTAACTTAGAACTATGGCTGCGTTAATAAACTTAAAAAGGATTAAAAATACTGACTAATGTGATTGCAATGTCTGTAGACTGAGTAAAGAATGTGGATCTTGGATTTTAAAATACTGACACCATTGATTGGAATGTGCCAGGTCTACAGTTGCAGGATTATTTTCATTTGAGCAGGTCCTATATAGATAATTCAAGCATTCCTGCAGACGTGGGTCTCTCTTCACCTATAAAATCTCCATATTTTTGAGAGAGATCCATAGATACTAGGATACATTCAGAAACTGATGATATGAGAATGCTGATGAGACACTGACTTTCAAAGAGTCCATTCAAATTAGTTTGAATGCATCACACTTACCGATCCTTCCAGGCATACGTATGTACAAATAAGTAAACATGCAAACCCCAAATACAAGTCCTACTTATTTACAAACCCAAAGAATTTTGAAAATTAAAGACATAGAACATATTCTTTGTGTCTTTAACGTCTGCCAACCTATTTCTAGAGATAAATGCATTTCCCAGCAGTAGACTCCTAGGGATTGAAAAATAAAAAAATTCTTCACTGCAACCAAAGGATAAACATTTTACATGAACAACTTCTCTGCTCAGTTATGTGTTTTTCTGCTGTGAAGCAGGACGCCTTGTTTTTATATACTTGTAAACTTGAATAGTTTGAGTTTGACTCTTAATTTATTTCTCCTCCTGCTGATGATTCATCCTTTGCCCCTCTCCTCCACGTTACACTGAAGCTCCTCTGTTCAGCTCCTCTTGTGGGAGGCCACGTCAGCAGGAAACGGCGCTGGCTGCCAGCTCACATTCGGGACTGTCTGGAGCAGACAGTGTGCGGCGGCGCACAGGCCATCGCTCCGGCCTGTGCAGTGAGCAGGCTTCAGAGTCTGGAAAAAGACTATCCCCCTGTACAGTCATATCACTATACAGGCGCAGGATTTCCTATCCTACAGTACACTTAGAGTTTCCACGTTTCAAAGGATTTCAAAATTATTTCCAGTTGCAACAATGTTTCTCTCCCTTACTCTCCTCTCAATGTGTAACATATTCAGACCTGAAGATTTGGAAAGGATTAATGTAAGCCAAATCAAATTTCATTACACACCGAGTGTTTTTTCCCATTTAAATTCCTGTATCAAGGGAATTATATTAAATAATAGATACTAATTCACCATACTTTAAACACAATAAATTTTTAACATAATAGAGTATTCTATAAACTAAATCTCCTATTGCAGATGCACCCTACTCGAGATTTATTCCAGGCACATATAAAAATATACATATATATTATAATAACAACAATATTCTTAGTGTTACTAGACTTAAAATGGAAATGCTATCCCCACAACAAACAAAGCATCCTATTATTTACTGGTGGCTTATTACACAGCTTCCTATACTTTACCCTACTGTGCTAAAACAAAACCCTATGAGAAGGCAGGCTACAATTTCAATGACAATAAAAAGGAAAACAAAATCTATTCTGATTGAGTTAGCATCTCTTGCCTCTCCTTTCCCATGGATGATTTCAACACAAGTTTCACAAAGGTATGGAAACGTGAAAGTTAATCCACACGGAAGGAATAAAAGAGGCACAGTCAGGACCTTAGTTTTTTTTTTTTTTTTTTTTTTTTTAAGATGACCATATACTAAAAGACTAAAGCATGCACTTACTACATCTCTATCTATAATATGGGTAGAATAACTACAAAAAACTACACTGTGTGCTACATAAGACGGGGGAAGGGGAGGAGAGGAAGAAAGCAACAGTTGAACCCAGAACTGCACAGAAGACAACTGACATGCTAAAAGTGACATTGTCAGTTCCTGCTTTGCAGAAAATGTATGTTCTGATCAGTGCAATGCTTTGCAAAATATTCTGAAAACACTCATAACTGGAGTCTAAGACTTTCTTGAAACTTCACTGTGGTCCAAGTTCTGAGAAGCCAGCAGGTACTACAGAAAAAGGAAGGAAAAAAAAGGTGCCAGATAGGACTTGAAAATTCAATCAAACTGCCTACCTGAATACTGGCAGATAAAGTTTTTACTTCCGCACACCTCTTTTTTTTTTTTTTTTTTTTTTTGGGGGGGGGGGGGTGGCAGGACAGGACTACAGTATCCTCTTTCTTCAAAGCCTTTGTGCACTGTTAGTTAATTGACCCGTACCAGTTTTGGCTTCCGTCCGGGCAGGTGCTGCATACCTCCGTGCTGCTGCACGTTCCAGGTGCGTGCCTGCTTTGCCGAGGTTCCAGAGGAATGCAAAACCAACGGCTGCACTTAAGTGTTCAAGATAGCGTTACACCCAGGAATGTGACGGGCTGCACTCCGATTATAGGTGCGTTTGCAGCCTGCAAAAAGCTTTCCAAAGCAATGTTATTTCAAGTGCTGCTGTTACGTCATTTTAGAATGGAAGTAACCAAGAAAGCTGTACTGATCAGCAACCCATCAGCTAGCAGCGCATCTGGACAGCAGTGGAAATGCGTTCAGGAGCTAATGAAAGAGATGCGTTGATTCTCAGAGAATACTAAAAACAGCTAACTATCTGTATTTTTTGTTCTCTCCCTTAGACTTCCTTCATCCCAAATCTCTGATCCTACATCCAAGTCCCTTGTGTATTCCCTTCACTGCTCTAATCTTGGCTTCCTCTTGTCTCCACCCAGAAACACACCAGTTATCAGTCATTTGCTTACATGATGTCCCATCTATTTTCAACTCTTTCCTTCCCTCCAAGAAACTGAGTCGCTTCCTTGTTTGCAATCTCACAAAAAAAAAATGTTTTGCTTCAACTATTCTGAACACTAACAGCCTTACTTCACACACATACACATCTTCCTCTATAAACCCATAGCTATTTAGCTTCTAAGAAATACATCTATTCGTTTGCATTGTTGTGAGGTCCGCCGGTGAAAATCTTGGCAAAAAATTTTTAAAAGTAATAACAATAAAAAATTGTATTAGTATTGATCATCATTTATTTGGAATACTTCCCCTTCCCAAATTAAGGGAGTAACTCCAGAATATACTAAAGAAATCAATGCTGGATGTTTTAGCGTACGTCTTGCTTTCCCCCAAGTTACTTGCTTTTAAAGCCAGAGAAATTTAACTCATGCATTCTTTGTTTTACAGGAGAAAAACATACAAGAACTCTGTAGTGCTTCAAGTTTAACATCAATGGCAAAACCCTGGAAAATATCAGCTGAGGTGAATGCTGATTTTAGTAAGTTGGGTGTGTTTATTACCCTGTTTTCATTTCAAACTGTAACCCCTCCACACACACACACACCCTCCCAAAGGCAATTTAGGCTGCTGTCTACTACACAAATACTCAAGCTTAAAAACATAGTTGAATAGCTGAAACCCTACCATGCCACAGTACATTTTTGTCTTGTCCTTGAAAACATCAAAACCAAGCAGAAACCTAAATGTAGACTCTTGTTGACCTGTGCAATGCTAGGATTAAAGCATATCTTCCTTTTTCTCTTCGCACACAGCAATTTTGTGCTTCACTATTCCAAATCTAGGGCAGAGACACCAAACAATCAAAGACTAGAGATAAGTTTCAAGAACAAGTTGCCAAAAGCACAGTCTAGACACAATACTCTCAATCTGAATTTTTATCACACCAGGTGCTCTTCTGCTATATGTTGTATCCTTTCTTCTAATTTTTGTTACATGCTTTTCACATGCTAAACTTCTCTACAGAAAGCTACAGAACAAAAGCGTTTTAGTCTAACTTGTTTGTGGCAGAAAAGTAGCACCTAGCCTGACTATAATTTATGTTGCTGGCAATTTAAATGAACAATTTTGTGAGATCAACGGATGAAAGTTGTCTACAGTCTGCCTCAAGGTCTCCATATATATGCAATTTCAGCATGGGGATGACAACCAAGTTCAAACTGCATCAGAATAATTATTTTGTCCCTATTATTCATAGCACAGTGCACACGCAAACTTGGCATTACTGGCTTCCAGGATGAAAGAGCACTGAGCAGATGTTTGAGTGCACTGCCACTGCCTCAAACTATTTCCAAACAATACCATGTTTTTAAGTAATTTAGTATCTGACACAATTCTCATACAATAATAAAAATGCATACCAAAGACCTTAAGCTATTGTGTAAAAATGTCAATCTTCAGTCAGCCACTAGGGGAAGGGAATTTGCTGAATAGATCAGATTCATCCAGAAATGTAACCCAACATGAACCTATTTATTCTAAGATTCAGACAGCAGAGAAATTGTTTTTCAAATATAGGGAGTTTGTTTCGGTTCTGTTCCGTAGCTAATCAGATACATGTCCGCCCTCTCTTACATATTTCACTCAATGTGATTACACTAAAGTACTAGCTAGAAGCAATCTCTATATCAAGGAGTGTGCAAGGTCTACAGCTACAGCTGAGCAAAGTGGGAGAATATACAGCATGGCTTTGTCTTTTCCTTTGCAGAGCTAGCAACAATCTAGTCCTGAGTGAGCCTGTGAAAAAGGCTGGAAAAATTGCAAGTAAATGAAGTATTTACATCATTTACGACCTAACAAAACTACATAAAAAGGTAAAGTATTATGCAGAGTAGTTTTTATGCTGGTAATACAGTGTACATATACTCATTTTATTTTACAAAAGTACTGAATTTAAATCAGTCTCTTCAGTAAAACAGAAAGGTACAGTTTTGCAGTTAAAACCCAAAATCAAGCCCAGGTTCTGGGGACAGAAGTTTTGGTCTGTCAAGTCTCAAAGCTCTCTCAGTGGGAAGGAGATGCACTTTTTCCACCCGGGGCCCTGCCTTTCCAGGGGCTGTAGGCCTGGTGAAACTCACTCCTCCTCCAGTTGGAGATGAGGTATGCCAGTAGAAAGTAGGAGTGGAGGAGCAGGGGAAAGAACCGGCAGATGCTGCTCTTCAAAGGCAAGTTCCATCAATCATGGGATCAAGCACGTTTTGCCCAAAGGAGGCAGCAGCTCACACTAAGTTTCAGCAGTTAAGAGCTACCACCTCTCACAGATGCTTCTTTCCGTACAGATGCTGTAGCTTGCAGCCCTCAACCATTTCCAGCCACAGGCACGCTGTGTAAAACCTGACTCTGCTCTTTTGGTGCTTGGCCCATAAATTCCTGACTCAAACGGACTTTGGGTGCTATAAGAAGGGTGAAGATACACGTGCCTTACGTTCAGGCAATCAGAAATATTTCACGAACAACTGAAGTTTGGTGTTCAAATCTTTGTGTAAGCAAAGACTTCAGCTAAGTTTCAGAGGAGTTAAGCATGTGTAGCTTCCACAGATTTCAGCACAGCATGAACAAGGCTTTCCTTCCCCTCTCCTTGGGATTACCACTATTTTTGGAGGAAGTACACTAATACTTTGTTATTAATATACATGCACCTTAAAAGGAACAGTCAAAGACCAGTCTTCCAATAGCACACAAGTAATGTGCTTTATGCTCATACTTTATAAGATTTAATTCAGGCCAGGTGGCCAGTCTCAATTTTCAGCAAGCATTCAAATGCTTAACAGGCCTAGATAGGCAAGACAGCATGCCTTCTGGCTGCACAGATAACATCAAGTCTCAGTATTTCACCTGTTTCAACCTTTAGGAACTATGAAAAGATTCCTTTTGATCAATCTATAACATACCCTTTCTTTATTCCTTTTCCTGGTTGTCGTTATAAAGGTTACAAGGGATTTGTAATCTCTCTGTAATCCCTCCACTCCTCAATTTCACAAGCTGGAACTTGATGCCACTGTTTCATAATGACAACTTGTCAATCATCAAGCATCAGAGTTTTTATTCCCCTTTGTTAGCATGACGTTTGGATAAACTCAAACTACTAAAGGACAAATTTTGCTGTAAATACAATGAGAGTGGAAACCGAACTTTGCAGAAGCAGTACTCCCAGACCTCCCTAAGGAAAAGGGATCCTGACAGTAACCAGCCCTCAGAAGCAGGTATCACATGAAGATTGTGGAAAATTATTTTCAGTTTAATGTCTTCCTTATAAAAGGAACAGAGATCTTTGTTTGGCTTTATAGAATGGTTTAAACAAACAATTCCCAACCTTTACAACCAAGTGGGACAGACGGATTGTTTTTATGACAAGTCAAACCCCACAGCCTCTCTCTTACCACATGACATGAACTGAATAAGCTGTTAGAAAGTTGCTGATGAGAAAAGTCACAGTGAAACCACCTGGAACAGATCAGGAGCTCCCCTAAATAACCAGATGTGTGTCCTGTGCCATACAGACTTCTACTGAGGGCTACATTTCTCTGAAAGACCAGATTTATCATTCTAAATCTGGGCTTTCCAGGCAACATCCAACACCCTTGATGTCCCCTGGCTAAATTTTCCGCAGTCACCATCTTTTTAGTCAGTTATTTACCCACCACCACCACCACCCCCCCCCCGGCTCACACGACTTACTGGGCTTAGAAACCAGATGTCCGGAACAAGGCATCCATGGTACCCAGAGACAAACAGGAATGAAGACAACACTTACTATATAACATGTCCAACGTTCAATTAAAAGAACACGATTATTCTGATTTTACAGCATTTTAGAGGTTGGTTTTCTCAGGGTTTTGTTGTTGTTTTTACTTTCTTTTTCTTTAAGTTTTCACCAGTTATCTGACTGGTCAAACCATAAGGAATTGGAAAAAGTTATTAGATTCAGATGTGTCAACTATTTCAAAACACTGGAGACCTTCAAATGTGCATCTCCTTTTTATTTTAAAGAGATTACTTGATCAGTCAAGAATTAAATTTCAGGGTGTTTAAGACTGAGAAAGTTTCAGAAGCACAGAGGTTATTTTCCCCAAACACTTTTCTTCCAATCTTTAGAAGACAAGTGTAAATTCATTAAATTTTCATCTGTGCTAACTTGATGGCAGTTCTCCTAATCATTCTTATCCTTCCCCAGACATGCCAGGACTTGATCACAGAGCCAAATGTAATCCTGGATATATAAAATCAGTGGGTCCCGGGATGCTCTTCTACTATTGCTGAAAGTGAGACAAAAAGAGGCTCCAGGAGCTCAAACTGAAGATTTCAGACTTCTCAGAAAGTAATATAAAATAAAAATTCACTAAGATAAAAATCACTCTATATAAGCAAAGTTAGCTGCAAAATGGCTACACGATAAAGAGAAGCTTTCACATACCCTAAAGGATTTAATGTAGCTAAATTATGGCATCTCAAATTTCTAATAAAACTGTTCACTCCCTAAACTCAGAAGAATCACACAAGTTATTATAAAGGATTCCTGCATATTGTGAATACGAATAAATCATACTTACAAGGTTATCTTAGAGCATAACATCGAGTATGTACCAATAAGGAAACAAAATATTTTCCATTCAAGATGGAACTACCAAGCCAGGCATACACACTATTTACATAAGAGACTCTCATGCTGCCTTAACACAATGTTAAATAGTACAACACGGTAGCAAAAATATAACATAATATAAATTTGGCCTGAGTAGAGAGAATATATTAGCTTTAAATATACACAATATTGCAACACGGAAAAAGTCACAACACGTTCTAATGCTCTATGAGGAGCAAGAGGATATGCGATCTCTAGAAACATATAGTAATTTTGCCTTTCATTTTAATCTCGGAGCACAGGAAAAAAGCAGAACCATCAAGATTCATAACTTTAGTGCTATTTGCTAGCAGACTAAGAATTTTTTTGAGCGACTGACACTTATAAATGATTCACCGTTCCACCGTGAAAACTGCTCAACCAAAAGTGGGATGCTAATCCATCTTTGAAGCACATATTCACTTCAGCAATATACATATTTCACAATAAAACACAAGTTGAAACTTTATCCTGGAGAGAACATAAAAACTTTCAGACAGAACTTAAACGAGGTATAAATATATTTGTACGTATACACACACACATATATATACACACACAGTGTGTGTACATGCACAGGCATGTGCTTATCTATACAGAGGTATCAAAGATGCTGCTGATGAGTACCAGCCAAACATTGTTGGCACTAATATGTTAAATTACTACAAATACATAACAAGAAGGTTCCAAACTGCATTCATTTGAACAATTTCTCTGAACAACACTTTGAACATTAAAAATAAATAAATAAATAAATGCTGTCATAATCAGGTTCTAATGGAAAAATTTTATATATTAACCTTTGTAAGAAAGTTCATTTCAAATAAAAGGAATAGCCAGCTTTACTATTCTTAATTGCCATGTGGACCAATTCCTTACTACACACTGGGTCAGATATAAATTTTAACAAGTTTTAAATTGCTGCTATCATTGCACATCAAGGCCAAATAATCCTGAATGGTGTTTGGAGAAGCTTCTTTAATTCCTATCTCAAATAACTATTAGTTCCTTATTTCCATGGAGATGAGATTTTTAACAATAAAAATATCCAGCTCTTAGGTACATAGCTCACAGATACATGGGTCCTCTGTACTTGAGCGACATTTATCCAAAAAATCTTACCTGATCAAAGCACTATTTTTTCTCTCGATCTTTGTTGAAAAAAAAAGATCTTGGACAATCAAAGGAAAAAGTTTACTTCATATTTACTTGTAAATTTTCAACTCTCAAACTCCTGAAACATGGGTAGGATGTTTTTCAGCATCTTTTCTTTTCTTTTCTTTTTTTTCTTTCTTTTTTTTTTTTTTTTCCAAAAAACTAGGATTATCCTACCAATCATTAAGACGTTACAAGAAAGTTTTGTAGAAATGTATTTCAACTTTCAGACACAAACTGTCAGTCTTCATATGACAGTTCATATGACAGTCTTCTTTGGCACTCTATACCAAACTGAAGCAAATGACATTAGGATGGCTAGGAGGCTGAAGCATACGACCTCCGAAGACAGACTGACAAGGCTGTGGCCAGCCTGACCTGACTGTGAAGCTAGCCCTGCTTTGAGCAAGAGATTGGATAAGGTGATCTCCAGAGGTCACTTCTAACTTAAATTTAAGAAAAAGCATAATTATCCTTGAGCAGTATGATTGGACTATATGAACTATATTTAATGCAATCCAAGGAATGGATCGCTTGTGTAGATTTCATTTCCACAGTCAAAATCAGCAGTAATTCACTGGCTATACAATTGCTATTACATTGATTATTTTCCACTATTGCTATTTTTTTTTTTTTTTTTTTTTTTAGGAAAGATTTCTCAGTGTGCAGCCTACTAAGACTTAATGATATTTATATCAGGAAAGGATGGGGGAGGCAACACTATTATAAAATTTGCATCTCCCTCTACCTCCCTTCTCAGAAAAACATTATGGTGGCATAAGTACCCGCCCCCCCCCCCCCCCCCCCCAAAAAAGAGATCACACTGAAAACAGTATTTGCAGTATGCCTATGCAAAATCTATTCCCTTTAAGTTTTGATTTTGCCTTCCTATATTTACTGTAGACAGTGTTATATCTAGAAAAATGTGTTTCTCTTCAAAGCTGTATTTACTCCTAGCTAGAAACCTTGCTTTATAATATTTAATAGGGAATCTGAAAGGTCTTTTGTTTTTCAGTCACTTCTACCTTCAGACTTGTTAAAGTTTTTAATAGTCTCTGTATTATTAAAAAAGCAATTGCTATTTATCTTACTTGCTCTATTTTACCAACAGGTAAAACACCAAAAGACTGCTTACATACTTCTATCCAAGTTAACTAACTTGCTCTGCTTCTAAAGAGGTGATAAAAAAAAATTCTGTTCAAAAAATACATATATATACACACATATCTGACTTCCCTAGCATTCTACATAGCTGTACCACTTTTTATTCATTTTGCACTCCTAATACTAGCATGAAGGAAAAAATCTTAGACATCCATTTGATTGTTATTCATCTGATTCACAACCCCTCATTTGTGTTACCATTTCATTGTAAGGAAAAAAACCTATAGATACAGATATCTAGACAATGACTTCAAAAAAAAAAAAAAAAACACCTACACTTCTAAGAAATTCATGTCTCATTCTGAGGTATGAGGAAAAAAGTCCTGTGACACAGTAGTCTTGTCTAAAATTTCTCACTATGTATGTCACCATTATATTTCAGAACTATTTTCAGAACTACATGTCACATTTTTGAAGAAATTAGAGTTTAAGTTTTTCATACCAGAAATGACTCTTGTCTGCATGTTCCCATATATTCTTACCTTGAATGCACTGCAGGGTTCCATCTTCAGCCCTTATTGTAAAGGTTTCACCTGGATTAACTTGAACCAAAAACACCTGCCAAAAGAAAGTAGATAAATTCTAATCACTCTAATCTTCAAAGGTTACATCTGTTCAACCCACTTATCTTCTTTAAAATAGGGAGAACATAAAACAAACAAATAAAAAACCACAAACACACACAAAGAAAGAAGTAGGCCAGTACTACATATTTAGGTACCAGCAGGGTCTAGTAATCAATACAGATTTAAATATTTTGCCCACTCATCTAAATTTTAGAAGCTGAAACAAAGATTTAACTCAGTAGTTGTATGTAGGTGAGAATTATGGTTTCAGGTTCCACCACCAATGACAGCGTACTTAAATCGGCCAGATGCTGCCAGCTAAGGAAATAAGTCTTTGGACCACAGGTACCTTCAGGCAGACAGTACATAACAAACTACAGCATGAAATATCAAGTCAAATGGTGCTTCCAATTTCACAGGAATAAAAATTCCTTGCAGTAACAATAGGAGTTTTATCCATTGCATTTTAAAAAAAATTTATCACACAGTCCTAGACATAACAGATCCTAGTAAAGCAAAATCCATAGACACACACTGTTTTATAGTTACAAACAGAACTAGTAATAAAATATTTAGTATGGAGGGAAAAAAAAAAGCGCACTCACTCCCAGTCTCCCACTGCTCAATTCTGCAGACGATGGGAATGCCACGAAGTCCAGAAAGTGCCAAAGCAGCATTCCACACTCCCCCTTTATTGCAACTAAGAGGTTGTTTCAAAAAAAGCATTTTGCATTTACCCATCTTACTTGTTTCCTGGCTCAAGTAGGGGGTTAGGTTAGAAGAAACTATTTTTAGTGAGACTGAACAAAAATGTTTATGCTACAGGAGCTCATAAGCAGCTATATCCTGATGACAAGGCGAGGCCGGCTGTGCTTATTTTAAGTAGGAGCCTGATCCTGACAGCACCTTGTGCACAGAGCACTCGGCCCTTCGGGGGAAGCTGCTCCAGGGCAGCCGCGTGGCTGGACTCCAAAGCAGCGCCAGGACACCTGCACAGTTGTCAGCCAAAATGTCTTTTACCATTTACCGAGTGCATTTACCAAGCACAGTGCAAAGCTGAAACAGCGCAACTTGCACTGACCTTTACTGAAGATTTAAGATAGAGAATTTTTATTGACATTAAATTGATAATACAGTGGATATCTTTTTGCGAAATCCCTCTCAAAATTTATCTGTAGTGTTTATACTCTGAGACACCTGCATGCAGAATTTTTGGTTGTGCAAAATGGAATGAAAGAATTTGAATTACTGTTCTGTTTCTGGAGCCCTTACATTAAAGGCATATTCTAATTATTGCTTACATGAACCCTACAGAAACCAGGTGTCACAGTTAGATTTCCAACGTACAAGTTGGAAACCAGAAGAGTGACAAATACAAGCCATTATTTGGTCTGCAGCAATAGTTTTTCAGAGAACACCGATCAGAGCAGATCTGATCCGGCAGGCACAGACCACAGAAAATGGTTTGGAAAGGCCAAGAGCCACAAAGCCATCCCAGCTTAATTTCCGAGCGATCGGCGTGTGACAGTTGCTCTTCTGCTATGAATAGGCAGAAATTATTGACAACAGGAGACACACGTCTGGTCACAAGAAGTGCAGGGCAAACCAATGCCACCCAGCTTTCAGGAAGCCTAGAGAGCGCCAGGGGCAAAGAACCATAAAAATCCTCGACTGCCTCCCTTGCATTGTCCATTTGAAGCAGCGCCTCTCGAGCTGGTTTCTTCCTAAGGCAGCTGATTAAAGTAAAGCAGATGCCAGGACTATCACGCTTTTAGGAAGACTTAGTC